>NC_042621.1:63280666-63580666 GCF_901001135.1 Rhinatrema bivittatum
GAGTTCCATAGTGTAAGTCCCGCTATGGAAAAGGTGCAAGTGAGTTTGTTAAGAGGGTAGTGATAGGGATCCTTTGTAGGCAGCTCTGGTAGGTCTATTGGAAATGTGATAGTGCAGGGAGTCCTTAAACCAATTAATATTTTGGTTATGTAGTGTTTATGGATAATTGTGAGGGTCTTGTGGTGTATTCTGGCAGAGATAGGAAGCCAGTAGAGGTCTCTAAGGATTGGCGTAATATGATCTATTCTGTAGGAGTTGGTGAGGATTCTAGCTGCTGCATTTTGCAGCATTTGGAGGGGTTTGATGGAAATTGTGGGAAGGCCTAAAAGTAAGGAATTGCAATAATCAATCTTGCTGAATAAAGTGGCTTGGAGGAGAGTTCGGAAATCATGGAGGTGGAGGAGAGGTCTAAGTTTCTTGAGGACCTGCAGTTTGTAGAAGCAATCTTTTGTGGTGTTATTTATACATTGTTTTAAGTTAAAATGGCTGTCCAGAGAGACACCTAAATCCCTGATGTGCTGGGGAAAGAGAGAGGGCTGATCAGGGGGGAGGAGGTTGTGGTGGTCTGGAGAAATAAGTAGCTCTGTTTTTGTGGTGTTTAGGGCTAGATTGAGGTTAGTTATGAGTTTGTTGATGGTGGAGAGACAGTTGTCCCAGGTCTTGATGAGTGCTTTAGGTAGGGATTCCGTGATGGGGATGAGTATTTGCATATCATCCGCGTAGATGTAGTGCATTAGGCCAAGTTCAGCGAGGAGTTGGCACAGGAGGAGTAGGTAAACATTGAAGAGTGTTGGGGAAAGGGAGGAGCCTTGGGGGACCCCCCAGGTCAGGTTAATGGGGTTAGATTCATGTTTGCCAATTTTAACCTTGTAGTGTCTGTTACTGAGGAAGGATTTGAACCAGCTGATGGCAATTCCAGAAATACCTATTTCGGAGAGACGGTCAATTAGTATGTTATGATTGACTGTGTCGAAAGCAGCAGAAATGTCTAGCATGGCTAGGATGTATGACTAGCCCTTGTCAAGACCCTTGAGAAGGGTATCCGTGAGGGATATTAGGAGGGTTTCTGTAATGAAGAACTTACAGAAGCCATATTGTGATGGGAGTAAGATGTTGTGATGTTCCAGATGGTCTGTAAGTTGTAAGTTGACTACTCTTTCCAATAGTTTAGCTAAGAATGGGAGATTAGAGATAGATCTGAAGTGAGAAGGGTCTGATGTGTCTAGGTTTGGTTTCTTGAGAATTGGCTTGAGGGTGGCTTGTTTCCAGGCAGGAGGAACTTTTCCAAGGGAAAGAGAGCAGTTAATAATTTCTGATAGTGGCTTAGCGATAGTCTCTGGGATGGAGAGGAGAGATTTTATTGGGATAGGGTCCTCTGGGTGTGAGGAGGGCTTCATTTTCTATAGGATTGAGGTTATCTCCAAGCTGGTGGTCGGTTCGAATGAGTTGAGTGAGATGTTAGGGTTATTTTGGGTGGTGGGGGGGTCGGAGGGATTCGAGAAATGAGCTTGTCTACTTTGTTGTGGAAGAAGTGAGCTAGTTCATTACATTTGTTTAAGGCATCGTTCTCTGAGACTAAGGGAGGGGAGCCTTTTGTTAGGCTTGAGACATAAGTGAAAAGGGCCTTGGCGTTATATTGATAGTTGTGGATTTTGAGAGCGTAGTAATCTTTCTTGGTTTTTTGGATTGCAGTTCTGTAAGTGTGGAGAGTGTGTTTGTATGTGGTTAGAAGGGTAGGGGATGGCTCCTTGCACCATTTCTTGAATTGACCCAAATCACGGTGAACCTATATGATGTAGTAGGTAAGATTGACAAATTGAAGAGCAGCAAATCACTTGGAGTGGATGGTATATATCCCAGGGTTCTGAAAGAACACAAAAATGAAATTTTAGACTTATTACATGTCATTTGTAAGATATTAAAATTGTCCTTTGTACCTGTGACGTAGTAAGGTCAAAGGCTATCGGCACCATTTTGAATACCGGCAGGAGATGGCTCCCGGGCCCCCCGCTGGACCACCAGGGAGTTTCGGTAAGCCTTGGGGGGTCAGGAGGGTAGGGGGTTGTAGTTAATTCAATTTTAATTTATTTTTGTGTGTAAATTATACATATGTATATATAGGAAACATGTGTGGTTGATGCATGGAAACACCATAACGCATGGTGTGAAGCAAATTAGGAAAAGGGGAGGAGTTTGAGGTGGGATTTCTGGCCAAGTGGGCTGGCTTCACAATTTGTGAAGTCATATTGCACAGTTTTAACGTGGATTTTAACTACACCTTTTTCATTTGTGTTAAGTCGTGCAATATGGCTTTATCGCACTTTGCGATATTTTCACAAATAGCGTTTTCAGTATTTTAAGCTGCTAGGAGAGAGAGAGAGAGAGCGCCTAGCAATAAGGCCCTCATAGTAGGTAGGTATTTATACCTCAATAGGAGGCCCACCTAGCTACTCGAGGTGAGGTTTAGGAATTAGTGTAGGGGTTAGGGCCACCTTGACAGGGACGTGCAGAGTGCAACATACGAACAGAACAGTGCACTCTTGTGAAGATTTGATGAGATCTGTGCAGTGTTCTCTCAACCAAGCTTGATGTTACCCAGGTAGAGAGTCCATCAAGCTAGGTTGAGAGAACATTTCACAAATCTCATCTTTGGGTGAGTTTCCTCACTCTGAAGGTCATCAAATCTTTACAAGACTGCACTGTTCTGTTCATAAGACATACTCTGCATGTCAAAGTGGCCTGTTCATTACCGGAGTGCTGCCATACTCCAGGATTTCAAAGGATGGGGCAGAAGGTCTACCCTTCTGTAATAACTCACAACTTCTTATCTTAATGAATAATATTTATTAGTAAAATGCAAGAAATGAATATATAATTAATTTGTCTTAGAAGCATAGTGCATCTAACAGCAAAGTACCTAACCTGGCCTGCTTTCTCTTTTCTCCTCCTTCTCAGTTTTCAAGTTACACATTACATTCTTATATACAGATTTTGCTAACAGTATCTGTTTTTTGTTTTGGGATGACTTCCTTATTTGGACTAAACCTTTTACCTAAACTAATGATGTAAAAGTACTGTTATCTTGGTACGCTAGGCCTTGAGCTGGCGCCACATAAACTGCTTGCGTCTCTCATGCAAAGCCTGTTAAAAACAAATACACATTCCTTCTCTTGTGAAAAACTGTTCCACTAATTTCATTATTTAGTTATTTAATCCAGGTTATCTTCAATCCCCTCTTGAAGAATTAGCGCTACTAATTCTTCATTCCGAATGGCCTGTACCTGGCTGTCTTAGGTTGCCCAGCACTGCCCATCATAGTGGTGGGCTCACCAGATCTTACCCGTCCTTGCCTTAGCATACTGTTTTTACCACCAGGTTTGCATAGGGGATTCTGGATTAGGAGCACATGACTCTACATATTGGGTTTGCACAACGGTATTCTGAGAGATACAGGAGTTACAGGCATGAGCAAAGGCATGAGACACAGAAACATAAAAAAAAAAAAAAGCTATCAAGGCCTAGAGAACCAGGAAAAGGGTGTCCCATCGGCACTGTTAATCTTCCCTCAAAATACTCTGAACTGTTTAAAATAGTGCATAAGCCATCCTGTGCTGCAAGCATATAATCTAAGCCATGTCACTTATACATAGAAACAATAGTAAGTCAACAGTTTGTTGCAAAGCTTTCACTACATGCACTATTGATTGCAATCCTCTAATAGCCATTCCTAATTCCAGCAGCTACTGCGGGTTGAGCAAAAGGTACAACTAAATGCACCTAATAAAGGATAATACTGATTGCAATCTTTGAGCAAAGGGTTATACATTCTCATCTAAACAAGGGAAACACATCTAGAGCAAAACAAACACAAAGAGAAAATCAGGCAAAAAGTAGCAACAGTTCATATAATGATGGGTGCAGGATGTCCTCTGTGTCAAAGGCATGACTTCTGTGGTAAAGGCATGGAAAAGGCTTGATGGGATGATTTCTGAAAATCAATGGTGTATTCAGTTCTTTCAGTATGGTGCATTTCTTTGACATCGAAGCATAAGCTCTTAATTCTTAATTAAGTGAGATATGTGTGTTTTATGGATAAAAAAAACCAAATATGAGAGATTCAAATTAGTCAATGAGAAGATTTCATCATGACTACAACTCTACTATTACTAATCTATATAATGTTTCTCACTTTATTATTAGATAACAATGAATAGTCAGAACCACAAACAACTTAAGTGTCCAGACATTTACATAAAAACATATATTTCACTGAACTGACATATAAATTCATTCATTCACAAGACAGACAACACTTACATAACAACATAAGAAAATGCCATACTGGGTCAGACCAAGGGTCCATCAAGCCCAGCATCCTGTTTCCAACAGTGGCTAATCCAGGCCATAAGAAACTGGCAAGTACCCAAAAACTAAGTCTATTCCATGTTACCATTGCTAATGGCAATGGCTATTCTCTAAGTGAACTTAATAGCAGGTAATGGACTTCTCCTCCAAGAACTTATCCAATCCTTTTTTAAACCCAGTATACTAACTGCACTAACCACATCCTCTGGCAACAACTTCCAGAGTTTAATTGTGCGTTGAGTAAAAAAGAACTTTCTCCGATTAGTTTTAAATGTGCCCCATGCTAACTTCATGGAGTGCCCCCTAGTCTTTCTATTATCCGAAAGAGTAAATAACTGATTCACATCTACCCGTTCTAGACCTATCATAATTTTAAACATCTCTATCCTATCCCCCCTCAGCCATCTCTTCTCCAAGCTGAAAAGTCCTAACCTCTTTAGTCTTTCCTCATAGGGAAGCTGTTCCATTCCCCTTATTATTTTGATAGCCCTTCTCTGTACCTTCTCCATCGCAATTATATCATTTTTGAGATGCGGCGACCAGAATTGTACACAGTATTCAAGGTGCGATCTCACCATGGAGCGATACAGAGGCATTATGACATTTTCCATTTTATTCACCATTCCCTTTCTAATAATTCCTAACATTCTGTTTGCTTTTTTGACTGCCGCAGCACACTGTACCGACGATTTCAATGTGTTCCACCATAGGTTTTCCTTCGATTCTTCTATTTATTGCACTTTTACGTTCAATTAATTTTTTGTTAAGGGAACGAATGGTTTTCCCAATGTAATATTTGTTACACGGGCAGTAGACAACATAAAAAAAATCCTCACTTTTACAATTTGTGAAATTTTTAAGTCTTAAGGGTTCAGATTGATCTTTAAACATAATGGGGGCAGATTTTCAAAGCCTACGCACATAAATCCAGGTGGATTTATGCACGTAGGGGGGATTACGCGCTCCAAGCCTATTTTGAATAGGTCCAGCGACGCGCGCAAGCCCCAGGATGTGCATATGACCCAGGACTTGAAAAAGGGGGTGGGGCTTGAGTGGGGTGAGGTGGGGCGGTCCGGGGGAGTGGTGAGGGTGGGGCCTGAGCCTCCAGGCACAGCAGCAAATGGCTGATGTAATGTATCACAAGCAGATTGTGATACATTACAGAAGGACCTTGCGAGACTGGAAGATTGGGCATCCAAATGGCAGATGAAATTTAATATGGAGAAGTGCAAGGTGTTGCATATAAGGAGAAATAACCATTGCTGTAGTTATACAATGTTAGGTTCCATATTAGGTGTTGTCCCGAACTGAAAAATAAAAAACACTCCAACCCTTCAGATTTAATTAATTACAATCCCCCTACCCTCCCGACCACCCACTCCCCCAAACATACCGAAAGTCCCTGGTGGTCCAGTGGAGGTCCTGGGAGCGATCTCCCGCTCTCGGGCCGACGGCTGCCAGTGAACAAAATGGCGCTGGTGTCCCTTTGCCCTTACCATGTGACAGGGGCTATCGGTGCCATTGGCCGTCCTCTGTCACATGGTAGGAGCAATGGACGGCTAGCACAATCTTAAAAAATGGCATGGGCCATCCATTGCTCTTACCATGTGACAGTGGCTGATCAATGGCACCGAAGGCCCCTGTCATTTTGATTAGTGGCAGCCGATGGCCCAAGAGGGGGAGATCGCTCCCGGACCCCGCTGAACCTCCAGAGACTTTTGGTAAGTTGGGGTGTGGGATTGGGCAAGTCTTAGGGGGTTGGGAGGGTGGGGGTTGTAATTAATTACATTTGAAGAGTTGGGGTGGGTTTGTGGTTTTTTTTTAATGTGCTTCCCCCCCCCCAAAATGATAAGAAAACCGCATGAAATTTCATGTGTTTTCCTATTTTTCCTCAACCCGTCCCCCGAAACCCGATAAAATAGGAAATATCATCTATATTTCCTATTTCTTTGCAAACAAATGCACATCCCTAGTGGACAATACTTTGAAATTGTCGGCTCAGTGTGCTGCAGCAGTCAAAAAAGAAAACAGAATATTCAGAATTATTAGGAAGGGAATGGTTAATAAAATGAAAAATGTCTGTATCGCTCCATGGTGAGACTGCACCTTGAATACTGAGTACAATTCTGATCACCACATCTCAAAAAAGATATAGTTGCGATGGAGAAGGTACAGAGAAGGGCAACCAAAATGATAAAGGGGATGGAACAGCTTCCCTATGAGGAAAGGCTGAATAAGTTAGAGCTGTTCAGCTTGGATGGCTGAGGGGGGATATGATAGAGGTCTTTAAAATCATGAGAGGTCTTTAACGAGTAGATGTGAATCAGTTATTTACACTTTCGGATAATAGAATAGAAGGACTAGGGGGCATTCCATTAAGTTAGCAAGTAACACATTTAAGACTAATCGGAGAAAATTCTTTTTCACTCAGTGCACAATTAAGCTCTAGAATTTGTTGCCAGAGAATGTGGTATCAATTGCCCTAGTCAATCATTCCTCATTCACAGCTTTTCTAAACTGAATTGTTTTGCCTTTATTAACATGTGCAGATATCAACATAAAACATTGTCAAATGATATACAAAGTGCTTGTAATGAAACAATGACACACTTGCAATAGAGCTGGACTTCAAGAAAGATACTTTGTGAATTGCAAATGAGTCACATGGAAGATACCTTCTTTAAAAAGGGGATACAGTTGAATCGCAGTCCATAAAATAGGATACTTTGTAATTGTTTTACAGGACTGTTGTTCCAATGATGTTTCTGTAGTCTACTTCTGCTATAGCCTGTATTATCTCTTTCCCTACCTAGGCCTTTGTTTAGCCGTCCAGGTTTCCTCAGGGAAAAATATTGTTATAACTATTTTTGCATTGATACCATGGACTGTATTTAGTGAAGAGGACTCAATCTCTTATTGTTGATTCTACTTTATGTGTCGCTTTGTCAATTCAGTGACTCAAGACTTCAACTGTTGTTAATTAACAGCTTGCTAAATGCAGCATAATCTGTTAATTTCCAATGCCTTCTTAACGTGTTTGGAAACCTTTTCAAATCTCTTTGCTGGAACTGTATCTGGAGCCGACTTCCATGCCTCTTTGTAGTAATATCACAGCTTCGGTACTGCAAAGAGGCATTGAAGGCATTCAACTGTATTCCCCTTTTAATGAAGGTATTTCTATGTGACTCATTTGCAATTTGGTTGGTGGATAACACTTTGAGAGCTGACATGTGTCAGAGGCAGAACAACAATTATGAGCAGGGTTCATATGCTCTCAATAACTACTTTTGACCCTTTCAAATAAGGTTTGGAGTATTGTAAAACTATTCAAATAGAGGCCGAATAGCCCTGTGGGAATGAGTGGTGATTCCCACAGGTCTGAAGACAAACTAGTCTGATTCCAGCCTTGTTTAAAACAGTATGGGGTAGATTTTAAAAATTTGCGCGATCGCGTACTTTTGTTCGCGCACCAGGCGCGAACAAAAGTAAGCTGGATTTTATAAGATACGCGCGTATCTTATAAAATCCGGGGTCGGTGCGCGCAAGGGGGTGCACATTTGTTCAACCTGCATGCACCGAGCCCAGCGCGTGCTGCCTGTTCCCTTCGAGGCCGCTCCGATTTCGGAGGGAACATTCCTTCGCCCTTCCCCTCCCTTCCACTACCTAACCCACCCCCCCCCCCCCCCGGCCCTATCTAAACCCCCCCCCCCTTACCTTTGTTGGCAGATTTATGCCTGCTAAAAGCAGACATAAATCTGCGTGCGCCAGCGGGCTGCTGGTGCGCCGTCACCCGACCCGGGGGCTGGTCCGGAGGCCTCGACCACGCCCCCGGGCCGGCGCCACGCCCCGGGCCCAGCCCCGAAACGCCATGTTAAGCCCCCGAAACGCCGCATCATTTCAGGAACGCCCCCGACACACCCCCTCCACACCCCTTTTACGAAGCCCCAGGACTTATGCACGTCCCAGGGCTCTGCGCGCACCGGCGGCCTATGCAAAATAGGCGCGCCAGCGCGAGAGGGCCCTGCGCGCGTAAATCCGGCTGGATTTATGCACGCAGGGCATTTAAAATCCGCCCCTATATTTTATTACAGCTTCCCACATGTACAGTGGACTGACTTTCCTTCATAATAACATAATCTCTTTACTTACAGTTCAGTACAGCTTCCTTCAGTGCTCACAGTTCAGCTTTGCCTCAGATCAGTGTTTGGACTGTGTTCATTACAATAGCTGACTTCCTTCTGGAGACCTGGGCCTGGTCTGGTTATCCTCAACTGGATCCCAGCTCTTATCCCCCAGTCTCTGGATACACCCTCTGAGCTCAACCAGCCCTGCAGGATCCCCTCCCCCCCCCCCCCTAAAGAGCACACTCTCCTTAAGGAATTTAAAGTAGACCAGGTATCTAGCCTGGTCCTGCACAGTTAAATAGGGAAACACTAGGGGCACTGCCTCACAAGCCCCCTTTCCAACAGTAAATATTCAGAATAACTCAGTATTCAGCTTCTCTTCACCTACTAGAAGCCCAGACTTCCAGGAACAAATCAAGTCCACAGTGTTTAAAGATTTTTTTAATGTTCTTCCAGCTTGGCAACTCCTATCATTTTGAATCTACAATAACTTGTCTATTGCTCTACCGATCTTTATAAGAACACAATGCAGACATTGCATTGATTATTGCAGAGCATACAAAGTGAAAATATTAAACTCGAGAAAGGAGATCTTTCACAAAAAACAAAAAAAAGAGGATGCAGCCATTGTTATTAGTAGTTGTAATTTTATTTTAACAATTATTGAGCTCCCTAAATATGTTTTATAACTGATATGTAGATACAAGGAAATAGCCTTTATTCCAAAGAAGCATAAAACATGAAAAAGAACAGAAAATATTAAAAAGAAAGACAAAAAAGAAAGGGGAACTATGAATATGATCAAAAAAAGAAGCAATAAGCAGTCAAGTTGATATTTTCAGGAATGTTGACTGGTGAATGGAAGATGCTGACACCTTGCACTAAAGTGAATTTTCCTATATTTTTCTTTGTGGAGTTATGATAGCTACATTAGGCAATCATCAACGTGTCTGGGTATTAATAATGCAATATTGATATATGGTACAAATTATCTGTTCATTGTGCACTGAATTTCTAGGAAGTTCATTATTTCATTTGAAGACGTGTACATCTTTCAATAAATCATAGAGGCCATAATCATGTCAGCACTCAATAGACAAAACATTTGATATGCGTTTTAATTTCTTGTGATTAGAAAAAAACCCCCTCTTTATGTCTTTTAACTGCTTTCTCTCCTCTTTTCCCAATTCTTCACTTTATAATTGATGAATATCATGTAAATTTTTAATCCATTCCAGCTAAACAAATTGTGTATTGATCCCAACAATAGTTGAATCTCGTTATCCAAACAAACAAGCCAAGCTGGTGGCTAAAGCAGGTGTTAGAAAGTTATATCTGGCACAGAAAAAAAATTGGTTGAAGCATCTGAAAGAATAGCTGACCCGACCTAAGAAGCCCAGAGTCCTGTGGTCATTCCTGGAAGCACCCAGCAAATTCCAGTCTGAAAGTCTGTTTCGTGTTGTTCTCCCCAAGAAATAAGAGGTGGAGAAAACATCCATGAGTGGCCAGCGGGGGATCAAGTCGCAGCAGTATCTATTATTAGGGTGGTGCGTCTGTTTCATTTCATTTATAACACAAAAGAAAAATGAACACAGTTTTGTTTGTTTTCGTTTTGCTTGGTTTTAAAATTAAGTCCCGACCATGCCACAAACCAAACAAACAAACAAAAGCCTCCAGTTCCCCCAGCCCTTGCCCCCCCCCCCCCCCCCCCAAGCTCCTACCTCATCCATGGGGGCTCCATGAAGACTCATCACGAGGCAAGAGCGTACCCCAGTGCAGTGATGGAAAATAACTTTGGCTGACCCAAGGCTGGCACCATTTTGGATTACTGCCATGCTTGAAAACGGTACCAGCCTCAGGCTGGCCAGTTGCTGTTTTGCTGTGTGGCAGTAATCCAGATTGGCAGTGGTAGGCCCAGCCACATTTAGTGTTACTGCATTGCTCCAGCTTCTAGAAGAGTCTTCACAGAGCCAGACAGAGCTCCCAGGATGGGGTAGGAGGTTTGGAGAGAGAGGAGGTAGCGTGGGGGGCAAGGGGCAGCCCAATTGAAACCAGGGCTGGGATTTAGCACAGTGAGCCTTCGTTTACAACCACCTGTGGATTTCTTTCTTTTTTTTTTTTTTTTTTAGCAAATTTTCAATTTACAACAAGCATAAACTTGTCAAGAAAGTTTGGCATCATCTTTCAGATACGATGAACAGAATTTTCCAACAGAATATTTTTTCTTCTGTTTCTTACAGAAGAATGATTATCTTCTGATTATAAAAAAGTTGTTTTCTGTTACAGTTCTCTATCCCAGTTCGATGTAAACCGATCTGATATGGTAATTAACCTTGAAGATCGGCAGGCTTGTCCATGGGACATATTTTTCTGTCCCATCCCATCCCATCCCACGGCAATTTATGCCTGTCCCATCCCATCCCATCCCATGGGATTCCCATTACAATATTAATATGGAATACAGTTCAAATAAAATTATTAAATTTATGAAAGTTTACGTTTAGTGTCTACTAAATAGGACTACATGTACAAAGAGACATGCAAAACGACAAAATTTATTAACTTTATTAACTTTAACACTCAAAAGTATAATCTAAGTATGACAATTCAGTATCATTCTGACACTCTCATTCTATTTCTGAGTCACTCTGCCCATTCAGCACACTATCAATTTCCTGCTCATTGACCGTTTCTAATAATTCAGTTAATCCAGGTAATCCCTGAACCATTTCCACAATTTTCATCTTACATGCAAATCTGATATACACAGAGTTTATAACGACAGCTGGTGACATCCGTTTTCGTAACTTACTCAACAACAATCCAGTCGCACTAAATAAGCGCTCTACTGCTGACGATGACACTGGTATGGCCAAAACAATTTTCGCACTTGCTTTTAGCAGTGGAAACCTATGTTCATTTTTCCAATAATTTAATGGTTGTGAAGTTGGTTGCCGTAATTTTTCAAACATGATGAGTTCATCCTCAAGGCATTTGTTCCTCCTGGCGCCATCAAACTTAAGTGCTTTGTTTGGCGGAGGATCAAAAAGTAAGTCAAAATCACTTTTCGGCTTTTGTTCTACAATTCCTGCTACTTCACACACAACAGATGATTCAGAAGAAAGATTTAAATCCTTGATGAATGAAATAACAGTTGGAACAACAGACTTAGAAAAAGCGACCCAGTCATTGGCCCATTTATTGGTGTCCACATTCCTTTTCTTCTGAGTAACAACAACTGACTTGACCATGTCTTCTATTTTGGCTGTAATGTCAACTCCAGTAAGAAATGCCGCAGTAACTGCCAGAGAACTGCCGCAATATGGCCAAAGTTTTTCTTCAATAATATTGCGAAAGTTCTGACAATATTTCTTCACCATGCTGCTGGAAGTTTCTTCGTCAATATCAACAATAACTTTGTACAACTGATAGTCTAGGACGAAATATAACAGCAATATTAAATGAGATGTAGCACCATCAATTTCTAGTTTGTCAAAAAAAGTTTTGAATTTCTCATGTATATACAGCATTCCTTTAATCTGAGCAATATTCGGAATGTGATTTAAGAATTCCTCATCATCTTCATTCAAGTAATGCGAGTAATTTTTTAAATGGGCATTGAAACGTCGGTAATATGATCGCCATTCACGTGTTGTAGATTTTGTTGGTATGGAAAATGGCAGCTGTGATGCCTTTGCCTGACGTGTATTGTAATATGTTTCAATAAATGAAAGTTGATCCATGAAATGATCCAATTCAAAAATCACGCCTCTGCTGAAGCTATCAGTAATGCATGTTGATAACCTGTGCTCAGTACAACCAGATCGGTGAATTTCTGTATCGGTATCAAATAGGGATGTGAATCGTTTTAGGACGATTAAAATTATCGTCCGATAATTTTAATATCGTCTTAAACCGTTATGGAACACAATACAATACAGATTCTAACGATTTATCGTTATAAATCGTTAGAATCGTGAGCCGGCACACTAAAACCCCCTAAAACCCACCCCCGACCCTTTAAATTAAATCCCCCACCCTCCCGAACCCCCCCCAAATAACTTAAATAACCTGTGGGTCCAGCGGCGGTCCGGAACGGCAGCGGTCCGGAACGGGCTCCTGCTCCTGCATCTTGTCGTCTTCGGCCGGCGCCATTTTCCAAAATGGCGCCGAAAAATGGCGGCGGCCATAGACGAAAAAGATTGGACGGCAGGAGGTCCTTCCGGACCCCCGCTGGACTTTTGGCAAGTCTCGTGGGGGTCAGGAGGCCCCCCTCAAGCTGGCCAAAAGTTCCTGGAGGTCCAGCGGGGGTCAGGGAGCGATTTCCCGCCGCGAATCATTTTCGTACGGAAAATGGTGCCGGCCATACGCGTATGGCCGGCGCCATTTTCCGTACGGAAAATGGCGCCGGCAGGAGATCGACTGCAGGAGGTCGTTCAGCAAGGGTTCCGGCGCCTCGCTGAACGACCTCCTGCAGTCGATCTCCTGCCGGCGCCATTTTCCGTACGAAAACGATTCGCGGCGGGAAATCGCTCCCTGACCCCCGCTGGACCTCCAGGAACTTTTGGCCAGCTTGTGGGGGGCCTCCTGACCCCCACGAGACTTGCCAAAAGTCCAGCGGGGGTCCGGAAGGACCTCCTGCCGTCCAATCTTTTTCGTCTATGGCCGCCGCCATTTTTCGGCGCCATTTTGGAAAATGGCGCCGGCCGAAGACGACAAGATGCAGGAGCAGGAGCCCGTTCTGGACCGCTGCCGTTCCGGACCGCCGCTGGACCCGCAGGTTATTTAAGTTATTTGGGGGTGGGGGATTTAATTTAAAGGGTCGGGGGTGGGTTTTAGGGGGTTTTAATGTGCCGGTTTTTTCGATTTTTCGATTTTTTAACGATTTTTCACGATATTTTACCCCCCCAAACGGCAACAATACGATTCCCTCCCCCTCCCAGCCGAAATCGATCGTTAAGACGATCGAGGACACGATTCACATCCCTAGTATCAAACCATCCATCAAATGCTGCCGTCATGGTTGCTGCATTATCAGTACACACAAACAATGGACTGGAGAATGTGGTAGATTCGACAAGAAATTCACGTACAAAAAAACTGTGCATAAATTGTGCAGTATGAGATTCATTATTATCAATATTGATAATAGACAGAGGAAAAGTAATCCATTCCCAACTCTGATCTAGTCCACATGCAATAATTCCTCCATATGGCAACAGATATGTTTTTCTTGCAGACCAAAAGTCAACTATTCCTGAAATTGCACATTCTGGATCTTGTGCCATATTTTGAAACAATTTCTGAAACTGCAGTTTTGCCAATTTTCCTTGCTCCAAAATAGCACGAGTCACTGTTTGCCGTGATATAGTGTAATTATATACCTTGTTTGCAGCGTGAGTAGATCTTGCAGCAAAGTTAGCAGCATCACATATAACGTCACATCCAGCCAAAATGGATACTGTTGGATGTGATGTAATTAGTTCAACAACTGTTTTTTGCCACGCATTTGCCAATGTTGGTGGTGGTTTTGATACTTCCGGCTGCTTGGCTTCAAAAAATCTTTTGATGTTCGTAGAACTTGAACTACCAGAACCACATTTCATGCTATGCTGTATTGCAACTCCATAACCACTTTGATTAATCCATTTTCCATTAATCAACTTATACCAACTGTACAGTGTTTTGCACTTTGCACAGCAAAGAAATGGTGCTAAAATACCTTCAGATATTTTAACTGCTTTAACATCAGCTGTTGAAGACTTTACATGTTCTTTTGGAACATCAATCAAGTGGCATTCTCCATCACTCAACATCTTTGCAACCACAGTTTTAGTTAGATCCTGGAACTCATATTTTTGGTCGGCCATTTTGGGGTGCTAGGCTTACACAGCCTGTACTCAGTAACACCGTGACTTCAAGTGACTACCTTCCTGCCTTCACAAATTATTTGAAATTAGCAATTCAGAATGAAATTCAGCAATGAAACAGATTACACCAGATTAAAACTAGCTTTGTATTTACAAAACGCCAAAGACGACAATCAACAACACAGCAACAATGGCTGACTAGCCGCGCGCATGCGCAATGGTGCCAGTCTGGCAGTGTTACCGCTCGTTAAATTGAGAAAACCTAGACAGAGCCTTTAAAAAATCTAGGAAAACCTGAATTATTCTTTAGACTCGAAATCCTTCTCATAGCACCATGCAGTTACATAGATGATGAATGAATTCTATTTTGTTGCACTTACGCAACTGCAAATTTCAGCCTAAATTTATTTTACAATATCAAGTATCGACTACCATGGGAAATACAAATGTGTGCCGTCCCATCCCATCCCATCCCATGGGACGTGTCCCATGGGATTCCCATGGGAATAACATTCCTATGGCAACACTGAAGATCGGTATAGAAAAATGCTAAATAAATAAATAAAAATAAAATAAATAAATACACCCTGCCAGCATTTGCTTAGTCCAGTGCAGTGACAATGCTGGACCAAGGGCTCTTTCCATAAACCCTGCAATCACGAGCCCTGAATCCAGCCACAAGGTGTCAGCTCTTAAGCAATGATCACGACTCTCTCACCCGCCTCCACTTTATCCCCAGTCCTGACTGACGGACCTGGGGAAGCGGAAGAATCATCCTGGAGAATGAAGCTAAGACTTTCTGCATGGCCTGAGCCACCAGGCCGAGCTTTTTCATTTCTTTTTAACATTTTTGTTTGCTGGGGATGGGAAATTCATGTGAAGAAAATGAAAGAAAGCAACAAATGAAATGAATAAATTGCAAAAATGCAAAACAGACCCATAAAAAACAAAAAAATATTTTTCTGTGCACACTTTTTTGTATCCATAACGTAACTGTACTGCAGGCTATAGCATAGATGGGTTTTGTCCAGTAGATTACCAGTTTCTATGAGACGACCAGGCAGTTAGGTAGTTTGATGATG
Source organism: Rhinatrema bivittatum (assembly GCF_901001135.1). Taxonomy (NCBI): domain Eukaryota; kingdom Metazoa; phylum Chordata; class Amphibia; order Gymnophiona; family Rhinatrematidae; genus Rhinatrema; species Rhinatrema bivittatum. The sequence goes on from NC_042621.1 coordinate 63,296,108, forward strand.
GCCAGATTGTGTCCAGCAGGCTGTGAAGAAAGTAGAAATAGTAGTGCATCTACAGCGAGAACTGAACATTGACAGTGATGGCTGAGTCATGGTTGAGTCATGGGCAACATGCTTGATTGTAAACATATAGCAGATGCCAAATAAAACTAGGGTCATTTTTATTTCCACTTGATAGCACCTCCTCTTTTAATATGCTGTGGATTACTATGAATAATGTGGGGTAGTGAGAGGGATCAACCAGAAGTACCATGAGTGCCTGTGTTATGACAATTCTAGGTTTTTTCCATTAAAATGTTTGTATGGTCTCTACTAATTTGTTGTCTTCTGACAAGCCTTGGTCAGTACAATGCACAGCTCACAGGGGGGGTAAATTGAGGACCTACATTATTTCTTGCAGCATTGGGTTCATTCATATTTACCTCAGATGGTTTTGAGGAAGCTTTTCCGCTGAGCTTAGTGAGTTTGAATCTCAAATGGAATAGATTTCAAAAGTCAAGTTCGTTAAAGTAGAAGTTAAAATTAAGACTGCACTGTATCTCCTGTATGCATCCCTAAATATATATTGGTCTGGAAGCTCAACACTAACACCTTCTACAGGAGCTGTAGTTCTTTACTTCTGTGTACCCAATAAACTCATGTCGATGTCGCCATTCCCAAACATTTGTTGCTTGTCTATTCATGTTTGCTGATCTAAGACGGCAGATATATTCTAACAGGGGCAATTTTGAAATAGCAAAGTGCAGTTTTATATTAAAATTTTTATTTACTTTCATTTCAAATACACTTAAGTCCATGAGACAAGTAAAACTGCAGCTTTTTGTTTTTTTCTACTGAAGCTAGACAGAGTGGAGCCAGGATGGGAAGGGAGACAGGAGAAGAAACAATCAAGGGGAAGTACTTTCCAAGCAGCCTGTCCCCTGCTCTTTCATTCACTGAGCCCCAGTTTATCTTCAAGCTGCTGATGATTGGCATAAAGCACTGTTTTATGTGCATGAATTGATTTGAAACTTCAGCCTATTTTGGCAGGGCACTGTGGTTTGGATCAGATACAGAACAGTCATGTAATGTTAAGCTCTCTTGATTAATAAAGCAATCTGCTGGTTTCACTAAATGGAATGTCAGAAACCTTGGAAAGAATGTTAGCCTGGTTTTTTTTCTGCTTCCTTCTTGACCTAATGCATTCATCTTCAGGCCCAGCCTCAGAACTGAAACTGTGGAGATCCTTCTCATTGACTTATTCTTTAGTAGTCTGCGAGGTGCTGATGCAGCAGAATAAACATGCTAAAACACCTTAAACCCCATATAGGTACGAATTCAGAAGCAATCAATTATATCACTGGACCTACTAAACTCAATAAGAGCTACTGTTATGGAAGATAACCCAAACACATTTTTAGTAAAAATCTGAGCAACTCATTATCCTGAATAATCTAAAAGAAGAGACTGATTGCACTTTTTTTATTTTCTTAATTAACAGCTAAATTTTAAATCCCCTGCACACAGGGAAAACAGGGGTTACGTGGGTGGCTGGACCTTGCGCGCACTGCGTGCATTTTAGAAGAGGTCTGGCCGCATGCGTAACCCCCATCATGCGCCCAAGAGCCAGGTCTCTATCAGGGGCAGTCCCGGGGAAGGGGAGGGGCATCCCAAGGGAGGGGTGGGGCGGAGCTGGAGGCTGCCGGTACAGCGGCCACATGCCGCTGTGCTGAGGGATCGTATTCTTGTGTGTGTATTTTTTAAAAATCTACCTATAAGTGTTCAAAATAGGTTCAATGGACTCTTCTGTCATTATGGTGCTGACGATAAGAGCCAGCCCACTATGGAGAGCAGGTCACACCCAGGGGTAGATTTTAAAAGAAGCGCGTGTGAGTACATGTACATGCACTACCCAGCGCACACACATGGATGCCCGATTTTATAACATGTGAGCGCAGATGCGCACATGTTATAAAATCGGGGGTTGGCGCGAGCAAATGGTTGCACAATTGCGAATGCCGATGCCCATGGTCTTCACCCATTCCCTTTCAGGCCACTCAGATTTCAGAGTGGCCCGAGAGGAACTTCCTTTCCCCCTACTCAATCCTCCCCCCCCCCCGACCTCTATCATACCTTTTGCACCTGCCTCTGGGCAGGCACAAGTTGCGTGCACCAGCAGCCTGCCAGCACGTGATCCTCCAACACAGAGCAAACGGCCACTGTGCCAGAGGCCTCTAGCCCCTCCCTGCCCCACCACTGACCATCCCACCCCATCCCTGCTCCACCCCCTCCCCACCCCGTTTTCAAAGCCCCGGGATTTAGATGCATCCCGGGGTTTTACGTGCGTCACCGGGCCTTTATAAAATAGCTGTGCATAGGGCTTTGAAAATCCGGCCCCCATTGAATTGCTTCCAAAGGGTAATTTTCAAAAGGAATTGCACGCGTAAATGTAGCAGCTTTCAAAAGCCATTTATTTATTTATTTAGCATTTTTCTATACCGACTTTCCAATAACAGAATTATTGATCAATTCGGTTTACATTCTAAACAATAACAATGACAAGTAAATGCCTTACAATGAACAGGTCGAATTAACTTGGGTTACGATATATGGGGTTAATAACATAATTAAAAGGTACGGTGCCTAATGTAGGCTAGATAAACAGGTGGTAGGTATAAAGTTGGGCTTTGATATTAGACTGCCAAGATCATGTGATTTCTCGAGAAGATCTATATAGTTCTCTAGCGTGTTACCACGGAGGGGATCATTGGCAGGGATCTTCCGCAGGTTGCTGTTATGGGAAAGCTTGATTGAATAACCAAGTCTTGAGTCTTTTTTTAAATGTAGTTGAGCATTGCACTGATCTGAGATCTGATGGGAGAGTGTTCCAGAGTTTAGGACCAGCTGTGGAGAAAGCTCTTTTACTTAATGCTGACTTCATCGGTGGGATTTACTCAAGTAAAGTGCATTTACTCATGTAAAACCCAGTTTCAGTTGAGTAAATGCTTTTTAAAATCAGACCCTTTGGGGCCTTTTTTAAATATTTGGGTTACATTGGCCACCCTCCAGTCTTCAGTTACAATGGATGATTTTAATGATAGGTTACAAATTTTAACTAATAGATCAGAAATTTCAATTTTGAGTTCCTTAGTTACCCTAGGATGCATACCATCCGGTCCAGGTGATTTGCTACACTTTAATTTTTTAATCTGGCCTATTAATTTTCCAGGTTCACAGTGATTTCGTTCATTTCATCTGAATCGTCACCCTTGAAAACCATCTCCGGAACTGGTATCTCCCCAACATCCTCATTAGTAAACACAAGCAAATAATTCATTTAGTCTTTCTGCAATGGCTTTATCTTCCCTAAGAGCCCCTTTAACCCCTCGGTCATCTAATGGTCCAACCAATTCCCTCACAGGTTTCTTGCTTCGGATATATTTTTAAAAGTTTTTATTATGAGTTTTTGCTTCTGTGGCCAACTTCATTTCAAATTCTCTCTTCGCCTGTCTTATCAATGTTTTACACTTAACTTGACAATGCTTATGTTTTATCCTATTTTCTTCAGATGGATCCTTCTTCCAATTTTTGAAGGTTTTTTTTTTTTTTGGCTAAAATAGCCTCTTTCACGTTACTTTTTACCCATGATGGTAATCGTTTTGTCTTCCTTCCACCTTTCTTAATGCATGGAATACATCTGGACTGCGCCTCTAGGATTGTATTTTAAACAATGTCCATGCCTGTTGAACACTTTTAACCTTTGCAGCTGCACCTTTCAGTTTTTTTCTATTTTCCTCATTTTATCAAAGTTTCCCTTTTGAAAGTTTAGAGCTGTAGATTTACTTATTGTCCCCCTTCAAGTTATTAGTTTAAATTTGATCATGTTATGATCACTATTTCCAAGTGACTCTACCACCATTACCCCTCTCACCAAATCCTGTGTTCCACTAAGAATTAAATCTAAAATAGCTCCCTCTCTTGTTGGCTCCTGAACCAATTGCTTCATGAAACAGTCATTTATTACATCAAGGGACGTTATGTCTCTAGGAAGTCCTGATGTTACATTTACCCAGTCAATATTGGGGTAATTGATATCTCAAAATTATACTAAGGACAGTCAACACAGTAACCCGATTGGTAAACTGTAAAAAAAGGGGGGAAACTGATCTTTAATTCAAAATATTGCCTATAGTGACGGTGTCATCAAGCCAGACATTGTGATTCAAACCCAAATCCAACCGGACTTCTAATGTCCGGTTGGATTGTAATTGATATCTCCCATTATTATTGCATTGCCAATTTGGTCAGCTTCCCTGATTTTTCTTTGCATTTCATCATCTGTCTGACCATTTTGTCCAGGTGGACGGTAGTATACTCCTATCACTATACTCTTATCCAACACACATGGGATTTCTACCCATATAGATTCTACTGAACATTGGACTCTATACCCTCCCGGACATAAAGTGCCACACCCCCACCAAGTTGATCCTCCCTATCATTGCGATTTAATTTGTACCCTGATATAGCACTGTCCCATTGGTTATCCTCCTTCCACCATTTATGTCAATCTCATCATTTACTGCTATACAATACACTCTAACTCTCCCATCTTACTTCTTAGACTTCTGGCATTGGCATACAGACATTTCAAAGTGTGCTTTTTGCTTTTATTAAAAACCTGCTTTTCAATTGTTAGGGATAATTTGGAAATCATTAGCTTCGGTGATTTTTTACATATAGGCACATGAACTGCATTTGCTTTTATTGGAACCTCTCTGTTGGGATGCTCTAACTCTCCTGTTTTAGTATCCTTCAAGGATAAATTTCTCCGAACCATGCACTGCTGAGTGACTGTCATGTTTCCCCCTTGTTCTAGTTTAAAAGCTGCTCTGTCTCCTTTTTGAAAGTTAGTGTCAGCAGCTTGGTTCCACTCTGACAAGCTTTGCATCACAAGAGGGAGTAAAAATGAGTCCACATATTGTGATAATGGTTCAAAAAGAGAGCCAATTCCTGAAACATCAGATGTCCAGGAGAATTTTTTAAAGAATTGTGGATCTTTAGAATAGTGGAAAAAAGTAGGTGTGCACGGAAACTGTTTCAAAAGAAAACTGTACTCCTTAAAGGTAACGCATTTCTGTGTGATACCTTTATCCAGCAGTCGCTGGATTCAACCCAGGAGCCCATCTGTGGGATCTGAATCTAATGAAAGGTAAGATGAAGTATCTGATAACTTATGTAAAACTTCTTGATTGTAGTCAACGGTAATCTGAATAACTATCCCACTGCCCTTATCAGTGGGATGAATGGTGATATCACAGTCCTGAACAAGAGAGGTATAAGCTCATCTCTCATAGATAGATAAATTGTGTGACAAGGAAGGACTGCAAGTCTCTAATTCCTGTAAATTCTCGAAGTAACACATTTTCAAATGTAGAAATTAAAGGGTCAGCAGGACCTGGAGGAGTCCATTTAGATTTATGGTGCAGCGATACATCAGAGGAAAAATTAGTGGAAGACAAAGCAAAAAATTCCTTAATTCCCAAAAGATGGACCAATTGATAAATGAATCATACTGGATGGAACAAATGAAAGTCCTTTAGATAACAAAGAAATTTCATCAGAAGAAAGTGTACGATTGGACAAACTAAATACTGTGGACGGTTCTATCGCTGAGAACAAGTCATGCAATTTGCATGCTTGAGGAAACATCCAGTGTTGCGGTGGATCTAAAGGGTCCCTAGCTCGTGTAGTCCTGGTAAATGATCACGTGAAGGTGCCTACACGTTCCGATGATACAGAAGATAAATTGAAAGACAACATCTTATGGCTCAATGGTTTTCTGTGATCAGAAGTCTATATGCATGAATATGCAAGTTTCATTATACAATTCTTCAGGGTCAAATGGAAAATACATCTTTCAAAACAAAAGAAATAGAAAGGTGAAATATGGGGCCAGCCTTTTGACTCAGTGACCAAGCCAAGTCCCATTTCAATCTCTAAGTCATGTCTCATGCTCCTCGGGTGAACTGGAGCTAGGGATGCTGCAAGGGCATCATTCACAGTACCCTCTTGGGGGTGAGGGGAGAGGGAGTTGTGGTCATTGATTAAATGTGACACCTAGTGGCCAGAAGAAGCCCTGATGCAAGTCCCCTTGCCCAGGACTATTGCAATGACCAGGTTTGATGTGTTGAGGAAGGGTATAGAAATTAGGGGAAAAATCCTCAAGCAGTTGCGAATGAAGATTCATAGTGCCAGATTCCAGCTCTGATCCTGATGGAGCTGAGAGTTCAAAGGAGTAGGGGGGGGGGGAAAGAATGACCAGTCAAAAGAGAGAGAGAGAGAGATGAAATCTGGAAGCCTCGATTTAGAATGCATTTATATATGGTGAGCTATGCTCATAAACTTCATTAGGCATGAAAAAAAAAAAAGATGGTCCAGCTTTTGTACCAATTGCTTCTTTAAAGATTCATATTACTGGTTAAAAAGACATGTCTTTCTTTCTTTCTTTTTTTTGCGTGAAGGGGTTCTATTTACTCTTTGTGACATCGCAAAAACTCATTATCTTTGTCTGTCTGAATCTCTACCGTGAAGCTGAGATAAGAGAGTCAAGCAATGAAGTTATTCTCTTGGTATGCAGAGACAATACCGAAAGCATTTCTTAACAAAGGTGGGCTTTTGCAACCAGCAATACTCTAGGTTATAGTGAAGAATTATAAAAGTAACTGTAAACCACAAAACCAGAATATATTTTTCAAAAGGAATCGTCTCACTTGGAATTCAATAGAATTTGCATTAAGCAAATACTCTAATTTTGTAATGAAAAAAGAACCCAGAAAGTGACTGGTGGTACACAGACTCACATTCTAAGCCTTAAGGTATTGGCGGCACATCTCTCCCTTTATATATGTATGTATATATATGCACTTATATACATATATATAGAGAGAGAAGTGTGCCACCAATACCTTAAGACTTAGAATGAGGTGTATGGAAGCAAGCTAGTTGCTTTTATTTTTACAATACACCCAGTAGTATGGACACATACTCACATAGCAGACAGTCACACTTGTTAGAATAAAGCGCACAATGACATCAATGACCTCCAGACACTGAGAGATGGGTAAAGCAGGAAGCATGGTGGTCAACTTCCCATAGCTCAGAGTGAGGGGTAAGGCGACGAAAGGAGTGACATCAACAACCCAAACTGTCATGACAGGAGAAAGGGCACCATCAACGGGGGGCAAGGAAACTCCAAAATATCATCAGAAGGGGCAAATGGCACGATCAATGGCATGAACACCCCAAGGAACTACAGGAAGGGCTAAGGACACCATCAACATTAGGCCAGCATACCCCAAGGCATTGTGAAAAGGCTGAAAAGTGCCAAGAACAGTGGCAAGAACGCAGGCATTTGATGCTGATGAGGCCTCACCAAGGATCTGTACATTATCACTTCCCTGTTCCTGCTAGCTGTACCTATCTCTATGCAGCCTCACATCTTTCTGGCTTTAGCTACATCGCTTTGCTGCCTTCAGATTGCCAGACACTATTTGTTTATTTTTATATATTTATTCATTCTTATTAACTGCTCACTCAGTGAAAGCCCTGGCTTGTATGGTGTATGAAGTTTAAGATAACGCCCCAAGGTCCTCTCTCCTGGTCTGTGCATGATAGTCTTTCATCTCCCATCACATGGCAACATAGAAGAAGGCCAAATGGTCCATCCAGTCTGCCCAGCAAGCTTCTTATGGTAGTAACTGCTGCTCTGTGCAGGTTACCCCCATGTTTCTGTTAAGGGTAGTAACTGCCGCACCGTATAGGTTACCCCCCAAGCCTTATGTTAAGGGTAGTAATATTAAAAATCAAAATCAAGCAACTATCAAACCCATAACAAAACTACTGCTAACAACATTTTTCAGGTTGAGCAGTTTTCATGATAATTCAGACAATGCTGCTTGAACGTGTTTTGTTTTTGGACTTGGCCATAAAGCGGTCCTGTACTTTTTCCCTACTGTTTCCGTATCAGTACCCTGGACCGTAAACGTCAGGGCCCAGTGTCTTTCTGGCTTTAGCCTCCTCCTTATCATATTGGTTTGCCACCTTCACATTGTCAGAAACTATCCTCCCAAGGTCCCCCTCCCAATCTGTGCACATTCGTCAACCCCCTCCCCCACCCCATCACATACAGCTCTTTTGGATTATTGCACCCCAGATTCCTGACTCTGCACTTCTTGGCATTGAATCCCAGCTGCCTAGTCTTCCACTACCCTCCACTAGATCACCCAGAGGCAACACCTCCCCACTGACAGAAGTGTGTGGTTTACCTCGTACCATCTCCAGTACCTGTTTGCATGTCACAGTAATACCAAGTAATTGCCCATAAATTGAGTTGAGCCTATCAGGACAGCCTATCAGCTGGAAAACAAATTGAACAAGTAAATAAATAAATATATATATGAGCCCGCAACCAGTATCATTTTTGAATGGGTGCAGTATATTATGACTCCCATGTGGGTCAAGCTTTCTTAAATCACTTTTCCTTCAGGCATGTTCACTCTGTTGCAGATCTTAGTATCAATTGCAAATAGACAAACTTTACCTTCTATCCCTTCTGCAGTGTCGCCCACAAAGATATTGAACAGAATCGGTCCCAAAACTAATTCCTGTGGCACGCCACTTATCACGGTTCTCTCTTCAGACTATGATCCATACAGCTCTTTTGGATTACTGCACTTCTTGGAATTTCAACTGCAGCAGCAAAATCTTCACGCAATCTTCATTCAACTAGGCACAATTTTCTTCTAACCTCTCCACAATATTCGGGTAGATTTTCAAAAAGTTGCACTCATTAAAAACCGGGGGTTACGCACGTGGCCCGGCTTTGCGCACGCCGAACGCATCTTCAAAGGGACCCGGCCATGCTCGTAACCCCTGCTATGTGCCAAAGTGCCAGGCCCAGCTAAAGGGGCGGTCCGGGGGGGCAGGGAGGAGCAGGGCAGGAAGCGGCCAGTATAGCGGCCATTTGCCATTGTATCGGGGAAGGGACTGCCAGTGCACGCAAGTTGCTACTGCTCCAACGGAGCAGTAAACAACAAAATACATAAAAGGCAGGAGAAAGGGTTTAGGCGTGGGAAGGAGAGGAGAAGGGGAAGGGAGGTTAGGGAGCGGACTTGGAAGGAACTGGGGAAGGGCGGGATGCGTCGCCGCGTGAAATTTGCTTGTCTACCTCCCTTGTGCGCGCCGCTTGCACATATGTGCGCAGATTACACAATCCGGCACATATTTGTGTGCAGCCCACCAATTTTATAACATGCGCACGTCCATGTGTGAGCGTGTACTTCTTTAAAAATCTACCCCACTGTCCCCAAATTTATTGAAGTGAACTGGTCCCAAAACCGATCCTTGAGGCACTCCACAACATCGTTCTCTCATGAAGCGGGTTATATTTACCATTACACATTGTTTCGTATCAGTCAACCAATTAGTAATCCACTCCACCACTTTGGCACCCACCCCCATGCTTTTAATTGTTATTATGAACCTCCTATGCAGAACTGTATCGAAAACTTTGCTGAAATCCAAGTAAATCACATTGAACATTCTTCCTTGATCTGGATCTCTAGTCACCCAATCAAAAAAATCAATCAGATTTGTTTGGTCGAACCTTCTGCCTGGTGAATCCATGCTGCCTTGGGTCCTGCAACCCACCTTATTGTAAATAGTTCACTATCCTTTTCTTCAGCAGAGTCTCCATTAATTTTCCCACCACCGAGTTGAGGCTAACTGGCCTTCAGTTTCCAGCCTCTTCTCTGCTATGACTCTTGTGAAGCAGGACTACAACCAATCTTCTCCAATCACATAGTACCACTCTCTTAGGGAGGGCAGGGTGGAAGGGATGATCCATGCTAATCAGATCTATATTCCTATTGGACCATAAGCTACAAGTCATAATCCATGAACTGCAAATCACATCACAAATTCCACACTGGTTGAGAGAGTTTCATAGATCATGATTCATGAATTACAAATTTTGGTTTTCATATCCTAAGGGGCTCAATTATCATTGAGTAGTATTTTAGCCTCTTAAGTCTTTTTGTTAAACCTAATGTAAAGTCCAGAGAGTCTGCTACTTTACCCTTCTCATATTCATGTACAGTCCAGGAGAGGGACCTGGGGATGATTGTGACTGGTGATCTGAAGGCAGTGAAGCAATGTGACAAGACTGTTGCTAAAGCCAGAAAGATGTGGGGCTGAACAGAGAGGAGTAAACCAGCAGGAAAAGGGAAGTGAAATTTTTTAGCAAAATTAAAAAAAAAAAAAAAAGATTTTTTAAACAAGCTTATGAGGTAAAATATGAAAAGTTTTTAAAATTAAAATGATTGTGGTATGATAAAAATGTATGTATGTTTATGTACTGTAAGATACATAGATCTACAAAGTTGGATATTGCAAATTATAAATCTAAGAAAGAAATTCTGGAAAAGAGGAGGTGCAAGGGAGAAAAGGATACAGATCTTCAGTATTAACAATTCAAACCTTTTCCATTGGAAAGGAAATAGTAGAACTATGGTTCACAATAAGAGGTTCCAGGGGGGAGTGACTCAGAACCAATATCAAGAAATATTTCTTTATGGAGAGGATGGTGGATGCCTTGAATGCCCTCCCAGAAGAGGTGGTGAACATGAGAACATCTACCTTTAAGGCACTCCCCTGGCTCTCTACAAAATTCAGAATCCTAACCTCACAGGAAACATGCCACTCTACCCCAGTGACTATCTTGCCCCTACCTCCCATCTCACCCCTTCCGCTCACTGTCTCTACTCTAAAAGCACTATGCCTCATAAGCACCAGGAAGAAGACTTTCCAAAGTGCTGCCCTAGAAAATGCACTGTCGATGAATATCAGACAAGATCCCAGACCTGCTAAGTATCAGAAAGCCACTGAAAACATGGCTTTTCCAATCAGCCATCGGCCCACTTTAACCTACCGCTGCACTTTACTAAGCCCCCTCCCAATCTCTGCTGACAATTTCTCACCCACCTTACCTGAATCTCGGCTTTTCCCGGAATATCCAGCACCTTTTATTATATAGATTGGTACCCACCCCTGTGTCCTCCCCTAACCCCAAGCCTGTGCCAGAAGCACCTCTACCATGCCTCTCTACCAAATCTGTTTCCAATGTTTTGCATCTTCGTTCTGTCTGTACCAAACTCCATGCTTTCTCATCTGCATGTAAAATTGCATATTCATTTTTGTTTAATGTAAAATTACATGAACTTATCTGTTTCAAATGTGTCCGTGTTACACCTTTTTTACAACATCCCTAGCATCATTACTGTAAATAATCATTTTAGTTGTTTATGTGAATTAGAATCCATACTTTCTCCCTGTAAGCAGCGACCCTTGCCAAGCCACTGTATACTCAGAGATTGTACTGCAATATTAGTCCTTTGTACCTCTCTTTGAACTCTCTTTCAGGCCGATACAGTAAAGTCCGCGGGAGAGTGGGTGATTCAGTATTTAAATTAGGCCCGGCGGCCGTCAGCGGATTTGACAACCGACGCTCAATTTTGCCGGCGTCCGGTTTTCGGCCCAACAGCCGCGGGCCGAATTCAAATTTTTTTTTTTTAACTTTTTTTACTCTTTGGGACCTCCGACTTAATATCGCCACTGTGCACTTTCCCGTGCTGGAAGAAATTAGCGTCTACCTTTGGGTCGGCGCTAATTTCTGAAAGTAAAATGAGCGGCTTGGCTGCACATTTTACTTTCTGTATTCCGCGCACATACCTAATAGGGCCATCAACATGCATTTGCATGTTGAGGGCGCTATTAGGTGTCGCGGGTTGGACGAGCGTTTTCCGCCCCTTACTGAATAAGGGGTAAGGGAAAACGCGCTTCCAAGAGCAGGCTAACAGTGCGCTCCATTGGAGCGCACTGTTAGCCTGCTCCATTGGAGCGCACTGTTAGCACAGCAGGCGCGAACAAAAGTACGCCTGATTTTATAAGATACGCGCGTAACCGCACGTATCTTATAAAATCTGGGGTCGGCGCGCGCAAGGCTGTGCAAAATCGGCAGCCTGCGTCCGCCGAGCCGCGCAGCCTGCCTCCGTTCCCTCCGAGGCCGCTCCGATTTCGGAGCGGCCTCGGAGGGAACTTTCCTTCGCCCTCCCCGCACCTTCCCCTCCCTTCCCCTTCCTAACCCAGCCCCCCGGCCCTATCTAAACCCCCCCCTTAACTTTGCGCTCGTTGGCCGGGTGCCCCGCTCCGTGGTCCGGTCCCGGGGGCTGTTCCGGAGGCCATGGCCATGCCCCCGGAATGCCCCGGGCCGAAACCACGCCCATGTCGCCGCCCCCGAAATGCCGTGCCCCGCCCCCTAAACGGCACGTCATCTCGACGCGCCCCCGACAGGAAGCCCCGGGACTTACGCGCGTCCCGGGGCTTTACGCGTGCCGGCGGCCTATGCAAAATAGGCACGCCGGTGCGCGCGGGGCCTTTGAAAATCTGCCCCTTAGAGAATAGCCACTGCCATTAGCAATGGTAACATGGAATAGACTTAGGGGTAGATTTTAAAAAAATGCACGTTCACGTACTTTTGTTGGCGCACCAGTCGAAAACAAAAGTACGCTGGATTTTATAAGATACGCGCGTAGCCGCGCGTATCTTATAAAATCCTGGATCGGCGCGCGCAAGGCTGCCGATTTTGGGCAGCTGGCGTGCGCCGAGCCGCGCAGCCTGCCTCCATTCCCTCCGAGGCCGCTCCGAAATTGGAGCGGCCTCGGAGGGAACTCTCTTTCGCCCTCCCCTCACCTTCCCCTCCCTTCCTCTACCTAACCCCCCCCCCCGGCCCTATCTAAACCCCCCCCCTACCTTTGTCCACGGATTCACGCCTCCCGGAGGGAGAAGTAAATCCATGCGTGCCAGCGGGCCGCTGGCGCGCCGAGACGCAACCCAGGGGCAGTTCCGGAGGGCGCGGCCACACCCCCGGACCGCCCCGGGCCGAAACCACGCCCCGGGCCCACCCCCGAAATGCCGCATCCCGCCCCCAAAACGCCGCGTCGATTGGCCACGCCCCTGACATGCCCCGACAAAAACCCCAGGACTTACGCGAGTTCTGGGGCTCTGCGCGCGCCGGCGCGCAAGGCCCTGCTCGCGTAAATCCGGGCGGATTTACGCAAGCAGGGCTTTTAAAATCCGCCCCTTAGTTTTTGGGTACTTGCCAGGTTCTTGTGGCCTGGATTGGCCACTGTTGGAAACAGGATGCTGGGCTTGATGGACCCTTGGTCTGACCCAGTATGGCATTTTCTTATGTTCTTATGTTCTTAGATCTGCTGAAGGCCTTAATGTCAGTGAGGTCACCAGGACAGGTGTGGGAATACCTGCCTTAAACCATGTAAATCCCATTTACAGGCTTCTGCTGAAATGTGGACCACTCAATGGTCCCATTGTTTTTAAATTGGAGGTCAATGTGACCATCTGTGTGTGTGTGTGATTTTTTGGCATTCCCCTGAATTTGACAGAATCTAGATAAACATAACAAGATACATCTTTAATTGTTATTAAAGATGGTACTATGCCTTGTGGCAGGACTAAAAGGCTATGGTTTTAATTTAATTTGTGTGTTCACCTGGGTATTGTTAAAACATCAAGCAATAACTTTACAATGTTAATTTGCACAAGTATGATCTTGCTAATGGTTGTTCTAACATTTATTCCTATTAAACTGCAAATATCCAAATAAGATTTAATTTATTCAAACCAAATACGAAGTGAGATGAAGACTCGTCCTTCTATTAACATATTAACATATTTTTCCTGTCACATTACAGCTCTTATGTTCTTTTTCTTTTTTTAGTTTCAAGCATATGCTTACAAAATAGAATAGAATATATATAGCTGAGCCTAATGACACAGTCCACTGTGATGAGAGAAGTCATAGCTCTTGCAGATTCTTTTCAGAATTGTGATAGCACAAAGTCAAAATAAGTTAAAGTAGAACCACTTTAAAGGAAACTGCTCATCATATCAGCTTTAAAATAATCATTAAAGACGCTGTAATCATGCATAGGCCAAATTAAACAAATAGGTCTTAAGCCCGACTCTGAAGGTCTTGGTGTTCGTCTTGAGCCTCAGCTCTGTGGTTAAAGAGTTACTGAACTGTGGAGCTGCGGTGGAGAAAGTTTTCTCTCTCGTCTCGTGAAGCCACGCATGTAGAAAGCAGCAATGCTTTTGCAAACACCCACGTCTTCTGACATTTGCAATTCCACCTGCACTTCTCAAGTCTCACACTTTACCCATGGGATGCAAGATTTTTATTTGAAAAAAAAAAAAAAGAAAGCAGCCCTCGATTTGTGCAAACTTCCAGTTAAAAGCATTTCAGTGAAGATTTAGATTATTTTTTATTTTATTTTATTTTTTTAGTTCTAAGTTTGTTTCAAGAAAAGCCCTGAAAACGTTCACTTTGTAGAGCTGGAAAGCATCTGTGTATCTGGCATTAGATTTGGTTTCAGCATGGGAGACTCAAAAGAAATTGTTTTATTGGGTACCTTTGGGCACTCACGCTGGCTTCTCTGCCAGTTGTTTTCTCTCTTTATGAATACATAATCCTCTGTTTTTTTTCTTCCCACTGAGTAAGTTAAAAGGGGAAGCAAAGGAGTTTGAGGATCTAGATGTGCATCCCTGCCAAGGCCTATGACCATTCTTTAATTTTGCTCTTTATAAACTGGGAGAGCTAATTTTGACCAGTTCTACACGGATTAGGTTGGTATAGGCCCCCTCCCAAAGAAAACCAAACAACATCTCCTTTTCATTAACGGAGTAAGTCATTATTCTTATAAAGTAAGTCATTATTTTATAATATATTCCTCAAAACATTTTTACCTACTGTGTGTATGATCACATATTTTCTAAAGAACGTCACTCACAATTTGTAAACGATTTATTTTTTTCAGGCTTACGCAACGTGGCTGCTGCCAGAGGCATAAAAATGTTTCTCTAACAGGAGGGCCTGGTTTCCCGGGAGGGAAACGTCTCTCTGCTGGTGATACTTTCCCCCCACAGTGGTGTGGGGGCTGGAGAGATGCAATATGTAAAGGCCTCTTCTTTGCAAGTATAGACCTAGACCAGTCATGCTATGGAGAGTCGCTTTGAAAATTCCCCCACTGAGTAAGAGTGAGGTCCCGTGGGCAATTGTAATCCATGTTCGTTGCGATCTCCAGATTCACTTTCTGATTCTCCGTTTCACAATCACCTGCACCATCAGTGATTACAAATCAACTTTTTATTGAAGAGGTAGATTAGAAAAAAAAGGTCAAGACTTTAGCCAACTTGCCTCATTTGATACTGAATAAATGTCCACCCTGCCTAGGTTTACAGTCGCACTAAACAGTTTGCCAGGGTCTCTCCATGTGAGCCCTTGCCAGCTGGACAATACAGCTCCAAACTGCCCCAAAATAGTAACTGTCTGTCTCAAGGGACTACCTCACCCCCATCAATAGCAGTAGCAATCAACAAATCCTGAGCAACCCCTAAAATAAGAGGATGGGTGGGAGAGAGACACTAGAAGCTGCAAGGAGTGAAGGAGGGAGAACCAGGCTTATGTGTAAGAATGCAAGTCACCCCCTTCTCCTGGCTCCTAGTGGGATTCACACCCAGTGATGGCAATCGTCCTCCATAGGACTGTACGCGGCATGAGAGCCATGGCCATTAATCTGCCGCCTCCTCCTTTTTCAAAATGGATCCCGGATGAGGAAGGGAGGGAGGTGGGGGGGTGGTTGGGCCATGGACCTGGTCAAGCCACCTCACCGTAGTATCAACGGGGATAAAATAAAATAGTTCACTAAAGTTTTAAATGATAAAAATGACTTAAAATCATGAAAGGGGCTCTTGTCACAGGGCTTCCATTGGAATGAAGCTGGCATATATATATTTTTTTTATCTGCGGGCATCGCACCATTTCTCACAGTGAAAGTGCATGTGCACTTTTGCTTTGAAAATGACCCTGGTTAGAAAGTACCAGCAGTCACTTGCACCTGTGCTCATGTGGGCAGAGCCTTTGTTGACAATGTGCATGCACAGATGCAAAAGTGTAATCTATGTGCATTCTTGCCCTCCTCTGACCTGAACACGCCCTAGGGAATGCCTGCTCCCGATGCGGCTTAAAGTCCACAGAGCAGCACATGGCCTTTTAGCGATGTTGAATGTGGGCAACTTCCAGTCTACCTGGGTCAAATGCAGAAATCAGTTTGAAAATTGGTCTCAAAATTAATTTGGTGTCTGACCAAAGCGCTGACTACGGCTATATGTAGTCTCTCAGGATTGAATGATAAATTGTTATGAAGTTCTAATAAGGACTATAGGGCCCATCTAATCTGCTCGGATTATTTCCTGCTGTAATATAATGGGAGAATCTTTTATTACTCAGGTCCTTTAATGAGAAATTAATCAGATCCATTATTTTTGTGATCAAGGCTGTGGCTTTCATTAGGCAAACTAGGTGGTCGTCTAGAATGGCAAACATATTTTGGGGCCGCAAAATCCTGCCAGCGCAACGCCCAGCAGGGCGCTGCGCCGGAGCCACTCCCACCACTAAGAGGGCGCACTGCGTTGGAGCTGCTGCCACTATGTAGGTTGGAGGAGGAGGGGGTGAATGACCCATGGTTTGCCTAAAGTGTCCAGTCCTCTAGCACCGGCCCTGTCTATGGCAACGATGATATGCAAGGGTAACCTCTGGAAAACCAGAAATAAGAGAGCCTGCAGCGACATTTCTCCAAAGTAAAAGAAATATAATGATATAAAGAAGAGAGTACAAATGTATTATTAATTTTGCATATCAGTGCAAACAAGTTTGCTTTGATGGGAGGACATCTGATTAAAAAGGATTATTTAACTTCTAGCTATTGTAGACTGAGCAAGACTAAATTTGTATTTACATACCAATGTGGAATTTCCAATCCATTGTATAATCCATTTCATCTGCCATCGCTCTGACGTCTTTACAGTGACAGGTCATGGCAAAGATCACTCTTCTCCTACTTCCTTCCCATATCCCCCTCCTTCCACTCTTACCTTTTCCAAATAGCTTTTTTTTTTTCTTATTCCTAACCTCTCTACTTTCATGTCACTTTACCTCGGCAACTTCCTTTTTCTCTGCTCACTTACCAGTTCATTTGCACCTCCATAAGCAGCTTTCTATATATAATAATATGAGCATATGGTGCACGAGCTGCCCTTCTTAATACCTAATTCCTCCGAAAGGCGCAGACATGCTGTTTAACAAGTAGGCAACGAGGCATGACAAGGTGTGCTCCTTCGGCTAGCTGGGAGGTGCTGCTGCTATCCCACTACAGCAGATGACCTTGAGCAGTTAAATATTTTTATATGGCATTTTAGCATGGTTTCGTCAGATGCTGCCATCTCATTTTCATCTAAACTTGACCTCATCTGACGTCTTTTCACTAGAAAAATGCAGTGGTCTATACCGAAAGATAAATAATGTTCCAACAGCATCCTAGGCAGTCAATTTAAATAAAATAAAAAAATTGAGGCCTGCTCCACACCTATTTGGCGATTTTAATAATATAAATGAGCATTTTTTTTTGTCTCCTCCTAGTTCTTCTTGCTTTTGTTCTTATCCAAAAAAAAAGCAAGTTCCCGCTCCTCTAACAGGGACCAAAAGTGGATGATATTTGTTTGAACTATCGCCTGCTACACCAAAGGCTCTTTCTCCAGCTTAGTTTAAATGTTTTCCCTGCTGATTTCTTGAAATCCTGCCCTATGTGGTGACTGCTGGAGATTAGTCTCCAACAGAGCTCTAGGAGGAACAGTGGGGAAAAAGCAAATTGAAATGCATGTTCTTTAAATAGCGTTTATTCAGCTTGTGTGGGAAAGGATTTTTCTTTATTGCAGGGGGCTTAATACGCTTGCTTGGCCAAAGTTATGACAGTGTTAGGTCCCCCAGCGGGGTCATGTGGCAGGGTATTAACCCCTCTTACTCTCCCCCCCCTCCCCCACCCCCTGCCGAGTTTTACAGGTTGCCAGTCTCAGCCAGAAAGCTGGAAGGGGACAGGAATAAGACTTTAACATTTGAACATTGCCAAAAAAAAGAGGCAGAGAAACAACAGAAATGCCCTGGCTTACACGCATTTTTTTAACTGGAGCGAGAGAGTGGCAAAGACGCCTGGGACAGTGGAAATCAGTACGGATCAGGATCTTTTGTAACTAATCACACTATGTAAAGAATCTTTGTCTATTATTTTGTACTTTACAATAGTGCATAAAATGTCATCATGGTGGTATATCCAACAGGACAAGCTGGTTAATAATAATTGTCAACCTTTTGCTCTGTATTGCTATCTGATTTTTTATTTATTTCAATTTTGTAAAGGAAAGGTGAAATGATAGCATAGTCTGACTTTTAACTAGTTCTTTCAATTAACAAGAAATGTGCAACTGATTTAAAGTAAAGCAAGAGCATAAGTGCATTAAGTAGATAATATTTTAATTCTTTTCTAAATATTTTATTTTCTTAATGCAATTCAGCATACAATGAATTTTGACACTTTTTTTTTGTTTTCTACAGTACTGACTGTTCAATTTTAGGAGAACCCCCCCCCCCCCCCCATCCAGTTGAGTTTTCAGGATATCTACCATGAATATGCATGAGATAAATTAGCATGCAATCAAGGCAGTGGATGCAAATCTGCATCATGCATGTTCTTTGCAGATATTCTGCAAACCTGACTGGCTGGGCGCCCCCCTCCGCCCCCCAGGACAGGTTTGGAGGCCATTGCTCTCAGCCCATAGATATTGAATTCCACAGCACTGAAAAAAGCTGTTTCTCTGGTGCCAGCTAGCTGAGCATGATGCATGGAGACCACATCCAAAAGAACCTCTCTGAGATGATCTCAAAGTTCGGGATGGATTGCAACGGTGAAGCAAGGCATTTGCCCCAAACAATGACTCCATTGACAGCAGCTTGTGCACAAATAGCAAGATTTTATGTGAAAAAGGCAGCCAGTGAAGGTCTCTTAACCCAGGCGGAATGTGATTTCTCATAGAATGACAGGAAATCAGCCATGCTGCAGAATTTGTGCAGGACTTGTAAGACTTTTAGATCTGATTTTGTCAAACCGTAATACAGACTATTAAAATCATTTATTGGAGGTAGAAGCAACGCTTGCACCACCGTATGGAAATCAGCAGCAGGCAGGAAAGGTGTTTAGATTAAGAAGTAGATGAAACTTTTAAGAACCCGACCTCACAACGGCGCTAATCTGCTCCGTACCGCATATTCCTAGGAGAATATTGAGGTCATCTACTGAGGCACTTCTTGTCGTTCCCTAGTAAAACAGGCAAGGTTAACAGAGACAAGGGACAGAGCATTTTCTTGTGCTGCACGAGAGTTGTGGAATACTCTGCCCAATGCCATCAAAGAGAAACTGTGTGACTTTTTAACAGGGTCTCAAGACACGTTTATTTGCCTAAGTGCATTCTGAATAAATGGGATGAGCAGAATGATTGTTAGCAACATTACATTTTTTATGACAATGTAGATGGTTATGGAAACATTTAGTTGAAAAAGGCACATTGAGATGAAGTGGTAGTTTGATAATTTGGAAAATATGACCTATAAATTCATAGAAGTTGGAGGGAGAGGGGTTTTGAATCTGATTTTAAATGGATATAGATGGTTTCTACTGTATTTTGATGACTGGGTGGGAGAGTTTTATGATGTGCCGCCTTTATTTTGTATTTCACTGTATCACACTGAACATCTTTGGTAGTAAAGTATGTAATATAAGTACATGTTATTGTTGTTATTATTATTGTAGAAGATCTATGCCTAGTAAGGGATGGGTTTGGGAAATAGGGGGGATCTGGAAGACCTCAGGGTGGTCCTTCAGTGGAGCGACCCTAGGCTATCATTGAGGTGCTTTGTAGCTGTTGGGGGTCAGACACTCTCCAACTCTCCCTTGACCTTGACTCCTTCTGCAAATGTTTATTTATTTAAAAATTCTTATAACCCACATATTCCAAAACATAGTTCACAGCTGCTTACAGTGAACATACAATGGTTGATCCACCAACCAAATCTCTTCAATGTAGCATCCAGTAGCAGTGTATGCAAACATATTACCATTTTATAAATATCTACTCTTCTATATTTGGTTTTATTTGAAAGTATGATAAATTTTTAATTATCTTATTATTTTATTGATATTTTATTGTATTTATTCTGTTTCTTCTTTTATCTATTAGACATATTTTGTAAACCGCAAAGATAGAACCAAGTGTTCTGAACTACGGTATATAAGAACTGCATGCATAAATAAATAAATAAAATGTACTGTAAAAATATAAGAACATGCCATGCTGGGTCAGACCAAGGGTCCATCAAGCCCAGTATCCTGTTTCCAACAGAGGCCAAACCAGGTCACAAGAACCTGGCAATTACCCAAACACCAAGAAGATCCCATGCTACTGATGCCTGTAATAACAGTGGCTATTCCCTAAGGGGAAGATTTTCAAAGGCTACGTGCGTAACCCGAGAAAATCTGGCCTTGCATGCGCTGAGCCTATTTTGCATAGGCTCGGTGGCGCGCGCAAGCCCCGGGACTTCGAAAAAGGGGCATTCCGGGGGCAGGGCCATGGGCAGGGCGCCAGCCCAGGGGAGTTCTGGGGGTGGGACCGCGGCCTCCGGAACAGTCGCTGTGCCGGGGGATGGCACACCAGCAGCTGGTCGGTGCGCGCAAGTTACGCCTGCCTGGAGGCAGGTTAAGTACAGTTCTATAGTTAGGCCTGAGGGTCACACTTTTGGGACCAGGGTCACATTTAAATGCTGTAGCTGGCAGTTGGCTGCCGTATTTTCTCCAGCCTCAGATCCTGGCTCTTTCCAATGGTCCCAAATATTAATCGTCTGCGCCTGGCGATCTGTGGATTTTATAAGGTCCTAATCTTCTGGTAAATGTATCCAGCGTTATCTACAGCCTCCTCAATTCCTTATCTGATGTTTGTAAAAATTGAATCCCCTGATTCAGTCAAGTTAATGTTTAATGCTCCCGTTGCTTCCCCAGTCTTTGTCTCTAATTACTAATCCCTGCCATCATTCTTAAATTCTTAAACCAAGGATCAATCTTTGGTTTCAGTGTTGGCCTTCTAAATATTTTGTGTTTAGTGAAAATTACTGTTAGCTTTTCACGTGCCTCTTTTTCTTGAATTTGCTTTAGACTGTTTCTGTACCTCAAATTGCTTTGGAGATGATGATATTTCAACTGTTTCCGTTACCCGTAATCAATTACAGCTTCTGTTTCACTTATATCTAAATGCTACATTTTTTAAAATTCTCTCTCTCTATATAGTGTCTAAGTACTAAATAGCATTAAAACTGGCTTGTAATGAGGGTTACCTGCTGGTTTTAGTGCAAGTGAGATATCAGGCTTTAACACCCAAAGTACAAAATGAATGAGAGTAGGAATCAAAATAAATCCCTATTTAAAGTTGTTTTTTTTCCTTATTTTTGTTAGGTGTGTTGTTTCTTTAATAAGGCTTTGTCAGACTGTGAGAGCAGGGGGGTTACTTTGGGGGCCATTTCAGTGGACTCTCGATTTAAGCAGCACAAGCTGTTTGGTGACCGAAGCATCCAGGGACTAAGCTCACAGCAGCTCCAGGGAGAGAGCCGCAGCGGGTCATGCCGGCATGATGCTTTATTTTGTTTCAGCACTTCAGGAGTAGGCTGTCAGGCCCGTCGTCATCTTGGTCTCAGAGCTAGGAAATGTGATGTGGTGGCCCTCGGGGGAGGTTTCAGGGCAGTAGAGAGATGCAGAACCAGCTGTTTCAGGTGGAAGGGCTAAGAGCAGACAGGTGCACGAATGGCTGGGCTGGATGGTGATAGAAGACGCTGGCTATGCTTCTTGATGCACCTGCTGTGTTAAGGCCATGCCAGGCCATGGGGTCGGCTTGGGAGAGTGGTTGACAGCAAAGGCATCTCTAGGCTGCGGTGGCAAGAACAGAGGAATGCTACTGGAGCAATGGCCGCGTGAGAAACCAGATTTTAGCAGTTCGTGCAACATAAGGTTTGGGGGGCACTCTGGCCATGTTAGAGTGCATAGTGCAGTGGAAGGTGATGATTGTATAAAAGTAACGTTGGCACTGGTATGAAAGCAACATTGGCAGTAGCAGAGGCAGTAGTGACCCTCAATTAAAGCTGTGGTATGGTAATGAATTGCAGCATGGTGGGAAAGTTAGGGACATACCATAATAGGAGTTTAGGGTAAGCTAGGATTTATCTTGCCAGCTCTGAAGAAATGCAGAAGCCATGTTTGTAGTCCTGGAAAAGAACTACAATTATATATTAAAGGCCGTGACTGAGGACAGGAATGGGTAGAGACAGAAATAAGGGTCGCATATTAAAGATATTAAAGAGATCTTTCTGCTGATATTAATTTTGATGCCATCAAATGTTTATTTTTTGAGTTGGCTCCGTTGTTATAAATTCCCTGTAGAGTTTAATGGGAACTATATCAGCCAGTCACAGGC
The DNA here is from genome assembly GCF_901001135.1 of Rhinatrema bivittatum. NCBI lineage: Eukaryota > Metazoa > Chordata > Amphibia > Gymnophiona > Rhinatrematidae > Rhinatrema > Rhinatrema bivittatum. Next base: position 63,318,620 of record NC_042621.1, read on the forward strand.
TTGCTTTGAGTTAATTTTCCTGAGTAGAAACACTGATTTAGAGGTTTGGGGTGGGCTTGAGGGACAATTGTCAAATAACCTGTAAGGCTGCAAAGAATGCAGATGCTTTTATTGGGTTTAATTTACACTAATGTTCTCTTTGAAAATTAGTGCAATATAGTGGCAAAAGCACACCCTTGTTTGCACCTGCTATTTTTTTTGCAAGTGACCAAGAAGGGGAAATACTGTAGCAGGTGCACTCTCAAATCTGTCTTGTATGCTCCTCTGACCTAAGAACATCCCTGGGAAGGCCTCCTTGCAATCCAGTCAACAATACACATACCTTTAGATGGGTTTAGGTAGGAGAATTTAGATGGAAATCCGAGCACATTAATCCATTTTAATACAACTAAACTGATTTGAAAATTGTCCTTTCCGGGGGACATTTTCCCTCTATCCAAATTGCTAAAATATCTGTGGATGTTTTGAACTAGAAAAGGTACAGAGAAGGGTGACCAAAATGATAAAAGGGATGTAATTTTGAGAAAAGGCTAAAGAAGTTAGGACTCATCAGCTTGGAGAAGGGAGATATGATAGTGATCTATAAAATCATGAGAACACTAGAATGGGTATGGGTAAATGAGAATCGGTTATTTACTCTTTTAGAAAATACAAAGACTAGGCAACACCCCATGAAGTTAACAAGTAGCACATTTAAAACAAATAGGTAAAAAATATTTTTCACTCATCACACAAGCTCTGAAATTAATTCATTGCTGGAGTATGTGGTAAAAGTAGTTAGTGTAGTTGAGTTTAAAAAGGTGTGGACAAGTTCCTGGAGAAGTCCGTAAAATGTTAATCAGGTAGACTTGGAGAAAACCACTACTTATTCCTAAGAATTAGCAACATGGAATCCTGAAAGGTACTTGTGACCAGGATTGGTCACTTGGAAACAGGATCTTGGACTTGATTGACCCTCGGTCTGACCCAGAATGGAAAATCTTATGTTCTTATATTCTTTTTACCTGCACTGTTGTGATCATGGACCCTTGGCCCGAGGTGGTGATGGCGCCACCTGTGGAGGAGGGCCCCTCCACAGGTCCCCACTGTTGGGTGGCAAGGCTGGATAGGAAGCAGAGGCCAGTTGGAGCTTCGTCACTACCAGCAGGTTGAGCCCTTGGGTGCCGGGGCAGGCTGGTCTTAGGTGGGCCTCTGCATGAATGATCCTGTGTGACATGGCCAAGTGGGCCTGATGGTGGACCCCTGGGCAGGTACTGAAGGATAGCAGTGGCTCTGGCAGAGAGGTGAACTGGGCAGCAAGTCTCGTGGTCCGATCTGTCCAGAGCTCGGAGGCAGGCAGCAGAAACTGTGATCAGAAGCAAGCTGGGTCAAATGCCAAGATGAGTCCAAGGGGTGAGGAACTGGAGCAGGACCAGGAACACTGGAGAAGGAATAGGAACTGAAACTTCAGGAACAAGCAGCAACTCAGGAACAATGCCAGGAACATGCGAGGAGGCCTGTTGCCAAGGCAAGCTCTGACTGCCAGAGCTTGCCTTAAATACTCTGGGCCGTAGACGTCATCACTAGGGGCCACAGGATCTTTTCCCACTGCGGCCCCTTTAAATCCCCGTCAGTAGTGTGCACTCACGCCTAAGGGAAGGGGCCGGGGAAGATGGCGGCGTTGGCGGCGTGTTCTGTGTGGCAGTGGCCACCTGAGGACAGGAGGCTGCATGAGCTGGCGGAGAGCTGTCCCCGGCCTTGCTGGGAGGTCCAGCAGCAGCAGCAGGGCCGCAATGGCAGCTGGCATCTGCAGCCGAGGAGAGAAGGGCGACGGAAGGTAGGGGCTGCCGGCCTGCGGCTGGAGATTGTATCAGAAACTTTATACCGGTTTTCAGTGAAAATGCAGATGTATATTCATTTTATTACTTGCCTAAGGAAAAAATACCCACAGAGATTTGCATCTGTTTTTCTGTAAATACTTATCCTATCAAAACTATTACACAGAGGGGTAGATTTTAAGACCTGTGCGCTTTCTCGTGATTTTCTTCTCTTCCCGACAAGAGGCTCCTGTTTCACCCAAGGTTTCATCAGGGGATTCAGCAAATTTCTTTAAACGGATCACCACTATTTTTTCTGGGAGCCATTCAACTCAAATGCCTTTTCTTCTTAAAAATCTTCTTAAAACTCTTAAAAATTCTCAATTTCCACCCTTCTCACCGTAACGGATCGTTTAACTTACAATGGTGAGAAGGGTGGAAACTGAGAATCCAGGTAAGGGGGGTTTTGATGGATAGGTTTGTCCTAGTTTGTGTGCATTTATGTTAAAATGTGTGGCCAGGTGAATTGTGTTTTGTAAACAGATAGGGAATTATTCTGTCTTGGTGAATAATGGTTTGGTTAGCACTTTAGATGCTGTTGTATGAATGCATGAGGTTTAGAGATGGTGTTATAATAATGGTTTATAATGCTTGTTGTGCTTTTTCTTCATAAAAGATTTTTAAGAAGAAAAGGCATTTGAGATGAATGGCTCCCAGAAAAAATAGTGGTGATCCATTTAAAGACATTTGCTGAATCCCCCGATGAAACCTTGGGTGAAACAGGAGTCTCCTCGGGAAGAGAGGAAAATCATGAGAAAGCATATGAAAACATAAAATAAGAAAATGTGAGGATCATAACCAGCAGACAGATACAGTGTGTAAAAAATCACGTTTTGTGGGAGTGTGTAATAATTATCTGTTTGGTGATTGTATTAAATAAGTGGTTTTCTGATACTTGTCGGAGTATTAAATAATAATTGTTGTGATGTTTCTATTAAATGCATTTAAGATGTATCTAGTACACTACACTGAGTATGTATGTGGAGAGTGAGTGTTGATGTTTAATATATTGGATGTTTTATACTATATCGTATTGGTATCACAACTTTTTAAAATGATATGTTATCAAATGTGTTTGAATAAAATCTTATAAATAAATACATGTCTATGGACAAAACACTGCTATACCTGTGGGGAAATAGTTTTGAAAATTGCTCCACAGCTGTTGGAAATAGCACTGGCAGACCAAGGCTATCATCCTGGTCAGTTTTCGTCTAACAAAATGGTACTAGTCAGACTCTGCCTGGTGCTATTTTATAAAGCAACAATTAGCAATGGCACTAGACTTGGTCTGTAGCATCTTTTCCAACAGCAGCAGCAGCAGCGGCGGGATAGGCGTGACCAGAAATTGCTTCTAAGCCGTGAAGACATTTTCAAATACAGTAAAGAGGATCTGAGAATTAGAGGGGCCCAGGAGTGATAAGACAAATCGAAAAAAAATGAAAAATGTTGTTAACATTTCCTATTTCATTTCAAATGACGGCACATTCCCGTTCTCTGTGAGATTTCAAAAGATGGCTGTTGCTCTCCGGAAAACGTTCAGTCAATTCCATTTGAGTTTGGAAACTGCCCTAAAATATGTTTATCATTGAAACTGTCAGGAGAATGTACTCTTTCAGGAAATGTGAAAACTAATTAGCAAAATCATAAAAATGTGGATGAAAGATGTTTTAATTAAATATCTGTATTTTATTTGAGTAATAATTGCGTGAAAATCAAGTCTGTACTTTACATAGAATTTAAACTGAAAGGATTAAAATGCTTGGGAACTTTAAAGTTAATACTTCTGAGGAGATGTGTACACCTTGATGGTAAATTTCTTAATCATATTGCTCAGATGGAACTGAGTGAGGCATGAGTGTGATGGCAGATAAGAGTTAAAAAAAAAAAAAAAAAGTAACGCTTAATCAACCATTTAAGATGAAACTGACTGGAGAGCAATTATTTTATCCAATCAGTTTCTCTGGTGCACATCAGAGGAATAAAAGACACAGAAGCGTGGAGTCTTGGAGAGTGAATGATTTTCGAAGGGAGCTGTTGTGAGTGAGTTTGCGGCACCTGTGTCTATGGTAGACATTATGGTCATCCATTCATGTTTCACAGATATTGTTAGTAACTGAATAACGATCCTCATAAGTAACCACTAAGGACCAAAAGTACTTAAGGAAGTACTTTAGTACTGAACATTAAGAAAAATTAAATACAAGAGAGGTCAAGTACAAGCCCTTTTTTTCAGGGGGCAATTTTATTTATTTATTTTATTTATATTTTTATATTCTGCTTTTCCGCCCTTCAAAGTGTACATCAAAGCGGATTACATTAAGGTACAGTAGGTATTTCCCTATTCCCATAGGGCTTACAATCTAATTTGTACCTGAGGCAATGGAGGGTAATTCTGTAACATTGCACATTAAAAAAAAGTCGGCAAATGTGTGCATTATAAACCTTACAAGAGAGATCTGTCCTTCTCTACTAATATATTCAACAGCTCTTTTAAGAGATACATACTTTTCTTATCAAATTTTTAATTGCATGCTTAAAATTCTCAAAACGTTTGGACGTTGCTATGCACCCACAATATTAGACACATGATATGTGTGCATTTGTACTTGCAGTATGATCATAGCATTTGTGTGATTGGTTAGCTAGAAAGTGAGTGCATATAAATTTAACTCCATATCTGGTTATTGACATGGTCAGTAGTGTCCCATAAAGTCTGTGCTCCAGTTTCGAATAGCAAATAATATTTGCTGGCCTTCCTGAAATTTTATTCACCTCAACTCCCTTTTCAGGGGTCACTGATTAACTGATATCCTGAGGTACATAACTAATAAATAAAACCCCTTCAATATCTATGCAAAATATAATACTAACTGATAATGAATTATAATAGTTGGATCAACATTTATCTTGTCAGTCTGAAGGCTTCTTACATCTGACAAGAATTTTCTCAACTTTACAGAGTAGTTGTAAAGTTAGATATCTTCTCTGCTAGTCTAAAAACAAAGAGTGTAGCAAATAATATTTCCTTGGATTTTATTTCCAGTATAATCAGGTCTGTCTGCTTGTTTCAACAACATATTGTGAGGAAACCTGGCTCACCTTCCACTGTTTTAATTAGTGAAAATTAATTAACACATTTAAGCACACCTTTTGCAGAGAACTTGCAGCCCAAACTTTCACCCTTAAACTCCCGAAATCAGGTTATGTCATTATAATCTCTAATCCTTTCATTAAATCTCCATCTCATTCGGGCCGATGCAATAATTTTTGCAGAAAGCGGGCACTGACTTTTCAGCACCCGCTTTCTTAACGCACGCATGGCGCTCACAAGGGGAGGCGCCATGCAATATGTAAATTAGGGGGTCACGCTAGGAAGGAGGCGCTTTCTTGCTAACGCGACCCGCCGCGCGGCTGCCGGTTATGAAAACCAATGCTGGTAAACTCGGAGTCGGTTTTCATAATTAGTCATCTGCCAGTAAACTCGGCGGCCGTTTTCCTTACTGGCAGACAGGCAAGTTATGAAAACCAATGTCAAGTTTACCGGCGTCGGTCTTCATAACTCGGTGGTCAGTGGAGTTATTTTATTTTATTTTTTTTACTTTAAAAAAGAACTTTTCTGTACTTCTTTTTTTTTTTTATTTTACCTGTGCTTTTATTTTACCTGTGCTTTTTTATTTTATTGTACCTGTGTTCAGCTATTAACGCCTGCTCCAGGCAGGCGTTAATAGCTGAGCAATAAATATGCGTCTGAGACTCACATTTATCTTTTTACATGCGGAGTGAATGAGTAATAGGCTCATTCACATGCATTTGCATGTGATGAGCGCTATTACATTCGCTCCGCGTCCGCAGGTTAAATAGGCACTAAGAGGAGGCGATCCGGGCCCGTCCGGAATCGCCGCCCATAACATGGGCACGAGCGAGGGACGGAAGTGCAGAGGAGGGAGCTGGGGGGGGGGGGGGGGGAAGGATTGAGCTGGCGGGGCACCAATGGGAGGCAGCATCTTTTGAATGCTGCGCTCCCATTGGTGGTAAGGCAGGACAGTAAGGGGAAAGAGCAGGGAGGTGGTCAGTTGCAATCCAGGCAGCGTAGCAAGCAGAACATTTTCTGTTTGCTGCGTGTCTGGGTCCCAACTGACTCGTGCGCTTGCTCCCAGCGACTTTCGGCGCCCCCCACCTTCATTATGCGGCGTTCCCGAGCGCAGGCGGCGCCTAAATCGCGGGCCCGGTCCTCCCGCGCGTCTTCTTCGGCGGCTGTTTCGCAGCGGCGTTCCTCCACGGCTCCAACTTGCCCTTCGCCGGCTCCGGACCTGCATCTGGCGGTGAGTCCCGCAGCCCCCCCTGCTCCTTACCCCCTCTCTTCCCCGCTCGTTCCTATTCCTGCCCCCGCCTGCCCCCCCCCCTCCGCCTTCGTCGCTGCGGACTCTGGGGAAAGCGGACCGGAGCCGGACACCCCCCCTCCTGCTGTCAGTCCGGGCTCTCATTTCGGCCTTTTCTCGGCCCCCCCCCGCTCCTCCGGCGCTGCTTCCTGCTGTTTGTGGGGCTCCGGCCTTGCCTGTCCTGCCCGCGTGGCCGGCTGGCCCCCCCCCTTCAGCGGCTGCCGCCCCCCCGGCCCTCCCAGCGCCATTGCTTCCCTCCTCGGTTTCGGGGCCTTTACCTGTTTCATCTTCCCCGGCGGGGCGGCCACCCTCTGGCCGGGTTATAGCTTCTCCCGCTGCACCCGGACCCGTCCATGCCAGGGCACGCACCCGCACAGGCCGGTCCCGAGTAGGCCGGTCCCCCGCAGGAGCGGACCATGCGGTTCGCCATCGTGGCGCAGCTCGGCGGCCTTTCCCGGGGCAACCCCCCGTGTCCTCTTCTCGGGGTAGGCGCCGCACCCCTTTTGTTTGCCCTACCCCCCCTGCCCCTGTTCCTCCGCTGCCTTGCCCCCCCACCACGCCCGCCCCGGCTGTTACGGCGGAGCTTATAGCCGAGGTTTTGAATCACTTGGCAAGGTCCGGGTACCGCTTCGTTTACGGCCCAGGTGATGGTAGTGTGGGCGGAGGCGCGGGCGTTGGTGGGTGGCCGCCCATGTCAGGGGTCCCGATGGGCGCCCCGATTTTCCCTGCTGCCACTGGCCCAGCTGCTGACTCTCCAGGAGCGTCGCGGCACCTGGAGCAGCCTCTGCCCGCGAGCGCAGCGCGGCGCGCGGGGGTCCCAAGGGAACATGGCGGGAGGAGTTTTTTCCCAGATGCTGCCGAGGATGATCTCCCTGGCCCGTCCAGCCGTGAAGCATGGAGGAACTGGGAGGCCCAAGGTGCCACGACTATGGCTGACGGTGCAGGCGTGCAGCGGACTGAGGCCACGGAACAGCAGACGGAGGGCGCTCTCAGTGATCACGCAGATGTGGGTAAGGATGGGTCGCTGCGCCGGGGGGGTCGCAGTAAGGGGAAGAGGCGGCGTTCTCGGGCCGAGTCCAGTGTTAGCTCTTCCTCCTCGGCTTCGAGCGTTAGCACGGCTCCGCACAGCCGGCAGGTTTCGCTAGGGGATGGTCCTAAATGTGAGGCGGGTCACCCGGCCGTGGCGCCCTTATCTGAATTGTGGGAGGAGGTCCCGACTCGGTTGGTTAAGCGTATTCGTAAGCGCAAGTTCGTTAATATTTTCAAGCTCCTGGAAGGCAGACGGGGGGGGAAGAGGTTATCTAAGAAAGCCAAAAAGCGTCTCAGGAAATCTGGTTCGGCCCCGCGCATTGCTAAAAACATCGTCAATTGGATGCGGGGGTTTTTACGGTTAGCCAGTGTAGTTAGTCACTTTGAGCCCTCTCAGTACGGTGCTTTGCTGTCCTACGCGGACAGCATTTTGGGCGCATTCCGGGACTATGATGGTTGGGCCTGGCTCAACTACGACGAGAAATTCCGGGACAAGATGGCAGGGAACACGTATACATCCTGGGGCTCCCAGGATATTCATCTGTGGTTAACACAGATGACTAATAAGAGCGCAGGGTCGGTGCGCACCAGTCAACTGGGTACCGGAGCTCCCGTCCCTGTTGGTGCGGTGCCGGCCCCCGGGGCTGGTGGGTATTCCTTTCGGGCTGGGGGGCCGCGACCAGGTGGGGCTGGCTCCAAGGGTGCGGGGGGGGGGGCAGCGGACGTTTGTTATCGCTACAACAAACTCATGTGCCTGTTTCCTCAGTGTAAGTTCCGACATGCTTGCGCAACCTGCGGCGGCGCGCACTCTGCCCTCAAGTGTTCGCAAGGGGCGGAAATCGGGGTCCCCAAGGGACCCAAATAGGTCCCTTTTACTTAACAAGGCAGCCTCCTTTATTTTCGTTCCCGAGTTGATCGCGGGTTTGAGTGCTTATCCGGATAGGATAGCAGCCGCTCTCTTGCGGGACGGGTTTAGGGACGGTTTTCGTATCCCATATACGGGTCCGGGGCATGGGGGCAGGGCGAGAAATTCTAAGTCTGTCCTTACCCTGGCCCCGGTGGCTAAGGCCAAATTGCAGGAGGAACTTGATTTGGGGCGTATGGTCGGCCCTTTTGCGGCTCGCCCATACGAGCGGATGCACTTATCCCCGTTGGCTGTCATTCCTAAAAAAGTAGCTGGTAAATTTTGCCTGATTCTGAATTTATCCCATCCGGCAGGGGGGTCAGTTAATGATTTTATTCCGAAGGCGGCGTGCGCGGTGAAGTACGCATCCTTTGACGACGCGGTGGCGTTGGTGCGTAAAGCTGGGCCGGGAGCCTTGATGGCGAAGGCCGACATTGAATCGGCATTTCGCTTGCTGCCCATTCACCCGTCTTGTTTCCCGTTGTTGGGCTTCTCCTTTGAGGGTGGGTACTTCATTGATCGTTGCTTGCCGATGGGCTGCGCGGTGTCGTGTGCTTTTTTCGAGGCGTTCAGCACATTTATTCACTGGGCTACGATACGGCATAATGGGTGCGCTGACTCGCTGCATTACCTAGATGACTTTTTCTTTGTTGGTCCTGGCGATTCGGATGCATGTCAGCAGCAGTTATGTGGTTTTCTCCACATGGCTGCACGTTTTGGCGTCCCGATTGCGCAGGACAAGACGGAGGGTCCTGTCACCCGCCTCACGTTCCTGGGTATTGAGCTGGATACCGTGGCCATGGTTTGTCGTTTACCGTTAGATAAAGTACACCAGCTGCGGACCTTGGTCCACACGGTGAAAGGGGCGGTCAAGGTTACCTTGCGTCAGTTACAATCGTTGATTGGCTCCTTGAATTTTGCGTGTCGTGTCATCCCCATGGGGCGGGCATTCATTCGTCGATTGTCCTCCCGCACGGTTGGTGTTCGGTTGGGTCATCACTTCATTCGCGTGTCCAGGCCGGTAAAGGAGGAATTGGCGATCTGGGAGAAATTTTTGCACTCGTTCAATGGTGTTTGCCTGATGAGGGCGCCGGAAGTGTCCACGGACGAGCTCGAGTTGTATTCTGATGCTGCGGGGGCGTCGGGTTTGGGCCTCTACTTTAGCGGTCGGTGGTGTGCTGAGCCCTGGCCTGCTTCTTGGTTTGCCGAGGGTATCGTGAGGAACATTACCTTCCTCGAACTTTTCCCGATTGTGGTGGCCTTGACTATCTGGGGGCAGCACCTAGCGAATCGGCAACTCGTCTGGTGGTGTGATAATTTTGCAGTCGTCCAGGTGGTGAACAAGCAGTCGGCTAAGTGCCCTAAGGTGTCCGCTCTTTTACGAGTTATGGTATTATTATGCTTACAGTTGAATGTTCATTTGCGTGCGCACCATGTACCAGGGTCCTTGAACCTCATAGCTGATGCTCTCTCTCGTTTTAAGTGGGACTCCTTTCGGGCGGCGGCGCCTCAGGCAGAACGGCTGGGAGAGCCGGTCCCGGCTCACTTGTGGACCCTTGGCCTGACGACATCCGGGACTTGATCCGGTGTTCAGTGGCTCCGACGACGTGGAGATCCTATGTGGCGGGGAACGCTGCCGTCCATCGCTTTTTCTTATCACTGGGCTGGTCTGGAGGCCGGGTGCCCGATGCGGCGGTGGTCCAGTTCATCTTGTGGGCTAAGAACGCGGGCTTCTCCCTGGCGGCCGTTCGGGGTCAATTAGCGGGTTTTGCGTTTTTTCGCAAGTTGGAGGGTCACGTCCCTCCGTTGCGCAGTTTCCTTGTTACGAAGCTGTTAGCCGGCTGGGGCAGGGGGATGGGTGTCCGGGTGGATAGACGGCGGCCTATTCGGTATGGGGATTTGGTCGCCGTAGCCTCCGGTCTGCAGGCGATTTGTGGCTCGCCTTACGAGCTGTTGTTGTTTCGCTTGGCTTTTTCTTGGGCCTTTTTTGGTGCTCTTCGTATTGGGGAATTGGTTGCATGGTCCAAGACGGCCGGCGATCAGGCTGGTTTCCTGATTGGGGATGTGTCCGTCTATGGGGAGCACGTCACGCTTCGCATTCGGCGGTCCAAAACTGACCAAATGGGCAAGGGCGCCGTGATATCTTTAATCCCAGCGGCGTGCGGGGTGGTGTGTCCGGTGCGGTTGGCGCGGGCGTATGTAGCGCTGCGGCCGGAGGTTGGGGGTCATTTTCTCGTGCATGCGGACGGCTCCCCCCTCACCAGGTATCAGTTCATCGCTGTCTTGCGTAGCGTGGTGGGCAGCCTTGGGTGGGAGGTTAGCCGGTATACGTCCCATTCCTTTCGCATCGGTGCGGCTACCACAGCGGCGGAACTGGGCTGGTCAGCTGCGGGGATACAGGCGTTGGGGAGGTGGAAGTCGGCTGTGTTTCGGGCGTATGTGCGGCGGTAACGGGTGGTTCCTCCCCATGGCTACTTAGTAACCAGAATTTTTGTCTTGCAGATCGGGTCAGGGGAGCATACAGCGGGGAATGTGCCTGGATCGTGGGTCATTCCTTTATTCATCGTGCCTATCGCTGGGCTAAGAAGCGGCCGAATGGCGAGAACTTGAACCTTGATCGCCGACACGTCACCGTGCGTTGGATCGGAAAAGGAGGGATGAAATGGGGGGAGCTCTGTGACGTTTTACAAGGCAATATTGATCGCTGGGGTGTCCCTCGATGGGTCATCATTCATTTGGGTGGCAATGATATCGGTCACATGACCTGTAGAGAATTGCTCAAACTTATGCGCAAGGATTTGGCCTCTCTTCTTAATCGATTGCCCCACACTCACTTGGGTTGGTCTGATATGATTATTCGCCTACGCCACCACGGGGAGCCTTTGTGGCGCCATGGCGTCAAAAAGTTAAACCGTCAAGTTGGTAAATGGTTGGTTCGCGAGGGTGGTTTTTGGATTCGGCATCAGTGGTCTTGGGACCTTTTAGGGAGTCCTGGGAGACGGGGTCCATCTTTCTGACGTTGGTATTGACCTGTTCAATAGTGCCTTGGAAGATGGGCTGCGTCGGCAGCTGGCTTCTAGGGCCGCAGTGGGGGTACAAAGACTGTAGTCAGATCTTTGTTTGTGGCGGAAAACCCGAGCCATATGTTGGATTGTATTCTTATATTGTAATAGAATGTTCGGAGGGGGGGGAGGAATGCCCGTGTAGCTTGGAGCTGCTGCACGGGAAGGCCTAAAGAGCAAGGGGGGGGCCGATGCTCAGGCCGCAAGCTTACCCTCGCTGTGACGCGGCGGGGTGAGTAGGGGAAAAAGGGGGGTCAAATGCTTGCTTATCACCGGGCCGCGGTGTAAGCGAAGAGCGGGAGGCGGCGGAGGAGGTGGAGGAAGGGATGTTATTTGTAGTGATGTTATGAGGTTGGCTCGGGTTATGTTCAATAAACTGCGGCCTTTTGTTATACCATATAGTTGTCATGTGTATTATTTACAAAGGGAGGAGGAAGCGACTGCCGGAACGATGGTCTCGGGTCCCTATGTTAGAGGAGGCGATCCGGGCCCGTCCGGAATCGCCGCCCATAACATGGGCACGAGCGAGGGACGGAAGTGCAGAGGAGGGAGCTGGGGGGGGGGGGGGGAAGGATTGAGCTGGCGGGGCACCAATGGGAGGCAGCATCTTTTGAATGCTGCGCTCCCATTGGTGGTAAGGCAGGACAGTAAGGGGAAAGAGCAGGGAGGTGGTCAGTTGCGATCCAGGCAGCGTAGCAAGCAGAGCATTTTCTGCCCGCCCTCCCTCCCTTTGTTTTGAGGTTATTGTTGGTGCTCCTGTGTTCATGTCGCAGTGACGGCGGAAAACCCGAGCCATATGTTGGATTGTATTCTTATATTGTAATAGAATGTTCGGAGGGGGGGGAGGAATGCCCGTGTAGCTTGGAGCTGCTGCACGGGAAGGCCTAAAGAGCAAGGGGGGGGCCGATGCTCAGGCCGCAAGCTTACCCTCGCTGTGACGCGGCGGGGTGAGTAGGGGAAAAAGGGGGGTCAAATGCTTGCTTATCACCGGGCCGCGGTGTAAGCGAAGAGCGGGAGGCGGCGGAGGAGGTGGAGGAAGGGATGTTATTTGTAGTGATGTTATGAGGTTGGCTCGGGTTATGTTCAATAAACTGCGGCCTTTTGTTATACTATATAGTTGTCATGTGTATTATTTACAAAGGGAGGAGGAAGCAACTGCCGGAACGATGGTCTCGGGTCCCTATGTTATCCCCCTATTGCATTAGGGGGTGAATTAGCGCCTATTTAACCCACGTCAGAGTGCGGGTTATACAGTGTGCTCGGCCCCATTGTCTGTCAAATGAATTCTGATAGAAGCATTGTTCCCTATAGCAATAATAAACTAGGGGAATGTGATCCATCAAAATGGTATTAGAACACAAGCATTAGGGAAACAAATTTATTTCTGCAGTTAACCTTCGTGTACAACTGGAGTTTTCTTCAACACTGCTCACTTATTGTTCTATTGCTGAGTTACCATAAAACCTCATACATCATAACAAATGTTTTTCCCCGTTCATCTTTCCTCAAATCCCACCAATTAGCTTGATGTTACAGTGACAATTCTCTAGCAAGGGACATGGATTGCTGCTCCCTGAGCCAATGATAGTTACAGACGTGGAGTGATGTTTGTAACTAACTTCTTGAGGAGTGGTTTGGAGTATGGGTTGGATGACTGTGAACTTTGAATGTTATTTGTGAAGTCTTATTTTACTAACCACTGACCGAGGGCTGTAATACTAGACCGGCTGCTTTCTGAGTCTATGTTTAGCTTGTATTTCAAAACTAAGGACTCATAAAATTGCTCCATTGAGCAATGAACTACTTGAATAATCAGACACAAGATTTGTACTACTGTTTTATAATTATGGGGCCAATGAAATGTTGGGCGCTGAGTTCAGTGCACCGCTATATGTGCGGTTGGACGCGTGTTTTGGAGGCGCTAATCCCAATATTGCACTGGGCGTATGTCCACTGTCCAGCGCCTCCAAAACACGTGTCCAATCACGCATAGCTAATAGCCCTCATCACATGCAAATGCAATGTTGATTAGGCTATAAGCTAGCACCCCTGATGTAAAAAAACAAATGTGCACCCAATGCACACATTTTAACCCTCAAAAATTAATACCAGCCCAGATCTGGTGTTTTGAGGCACCCCAAGCCATGCTCAAAAAAGCAAAAAATGCAGCTTTTCTGTGGTTCCTCCTATTTAATATCTTTGTGATACTAAGCAGGAGGAACCACAGAAAGCTGCAACATGAAAAAAAAAAATCTTGACAGCGGTCAGGTTAGGAAAAGGGAAGCTCAATTTACGAGCGTCCATTTTCCTAACCTGTGGCTGTATATGGGTTAGGAAAATGGACGTTCGGAAATTTCAGTGTGTTTTCCTTTACCTGCCCACAACCACTTCTCCTGGGCACGAGATGCCATGAACACACTAGGGATGTGCAATGTATCAGTTGTGCATCCTTTTAGCACACCAGCTCATTTGAGTATTACATCGAGTGCCCAAGAAAGGGGATGTGTGCGTGTTCAGAAAACATGCATCCAGGTTGGATGCATGTGTTTTGCGCATATGATATTGCATTGGTCCTTATATACCTCAGAAATTTAGAAAGACCTGAGGCTAGATCTGAGAGGCTTCAACCACTGGAGAAATATAACTATGGGACAAAAATAAATATTCAAGGTTGTGCATCTGTACTGTAGAATAATTTATGTCGTTACTTTCGGTCTGAATTGTGATCATTTCTGCCTCTGAATTCCTAGCTAGCAACAATAATAAACAGGTACTCTAATACTGTTCCAAGTCAAATATTTGTTTTGAAAATGCAGTTCAAATAAAGAACAGTAGAACCTTACGGATATGGTTGGTACTAGTGTGTGATATAAATATGTCATTAAAAAATTGGGGTTTGCCTTCTAGCAGCCAGTGGCTCATAGCCTGGATGAGCCTAGCACCATAAGGTATGGTGCGCTGCAAATCAGAAAAAGAGGAGGATTTAGGGGTGGGCTCACTGTTTTGCAAAGCCCTATTGCAAGGCTTTAACTATACCTTTTTCAGTAGCATTAAGTTGTGCAATAGCTTGCAGAGAGAGAGAGAGAGAACCTAGCCATAAGGCTCTCACACTAGATGGACTCTCTACCTGGGTAACATCTAGCTAGGTTAAGAGAACATTGCACAAATCTCATCTTTGAGTGAGTTTCCTCACTCCGAAGGTCATCAAATCTTCACAAGAGAGCACTGTTCTGTTCTTATGTCTCACTTTGAATGTCAAAGTGGCCCCTAACCCCTACACTAGTATCTAAACCTCACCTCGAGTTACTAGGTGGGCCTCCCATAGAGATATAAATACCTATCTAGTGTGAGGGCTTTATGGCTAGGTTCTCTCTCCGCAAAAATGTCATTGCAATTTGTGAGAACTTAGGAATTAGCATAAACTGCCTATTACCATAAAACACACACCTTTTTCTATCACATGCAATATTTAGTGCATTTTGAGAAATCCAGCCCTAAGTTTGCTAAACATCAGAAGAAAAGAATGATCAGGCAGGGGTAGTACCCAACTGAGGGACCACCAGCAAAGAGCTGGTGTTGTGACTTGCGGAAAGCAATGGCAAACCTCTGCAGCATTATGCCAAGAAAAAGTTCCAAGCATTTTGGTATAACTGTAATTTCTTAATACCTAAAAAGAAAAGCAAGCAGACTGTATTCAGCACCATTTGACTATCCTCAGATAACAGTGGCATAACAAAGGCTATTTACTTTTATGGTTGAGAAATTCCATTTGTCCTGCATTGCTCATTGGTCTATGGGCATCTGGAGGACATTTTAATGCATACTAAAAACCCCTTTCACAAAAATTGTAGAGGAACATTCCAAACATTAGTTAGTGATCATGCTGTTAAGTGCTTTACCGGGAGAACTAGATGTCATTTAGAAAGCAGATGAAAAAGAATAAACCCTTTGAATGTTCTACAATAAGCCATCACCTTTCAGCTCTCCGAAATACATACATCTTTGATAAAGCCATAACTACTGTTCTGCAAACGCCATCTGAAATAATAGAGTCTTTCTGCCTGCTATTAATCATCCTCTCATTAATCCTATCATCAGTCATCCGCCTTTCCTTGCTGCTTGGCACTCCTATGATTTCTAAGCAAGACCAGTTCGAGTTTTTAATCCTCGCCTGCTGAACTGTTTCCTCATGTCTTAACCTCATGTGTGGATAAAGCTCCTTAATAGAAAAAAAAAATTTACTTGGTAGAGCAATCTTATTATCAGCTTACTTCAAGGATTAGTCATTTAAAATAACCTATGCAAATTACTGTTAATTGTGGATAAGTGTCACATCCATCGACTTTCCTTTTCTAGATTAGGATTCCTTTGCTTTTTCTTTCCAATTTATTGTAATACTGCACATCTTAGAATGAAATGGTTCTCAAGAAGCATCTTGATGTGAAATCATTTGGGAAAAAAAACATTTCAGAAAACCATCGCTTGCATGTACAACACATTTGTCGTTCTAATGATACATTTTCAGAGCTTCAGTGGAAGATTACAAGGATACTCCCTTTCCCTGTGATGTACCTACATCCCTCTCTGCTTGTTATGCAGTATAATGGTCATATTAAAAATGATGGCTTAATTAGGAATAAAATTTAAATGTTTGAAAACAATAACTATTGAATCTTCTATAAAATACTTTGAATTCAATCATTTTATGGCTCATTTTTTCTTATTTATGGATTTCTATGTTAACTTGCTGTCATGTAAATCTTTAAATTTGACAGACTACCTGGGAATATTATTTGACACTGCTATTTTTTTTTGTTTTTGCTATTTTTTTATTGTTTATATTCTAGGTAGGTAAGTAGACATCTCCTAATGACCTTTCCCCCTCAGGAATGCATGTTTTTCCTACTTTGACTTTCTCGGGTCTTCCCAAAATGTTATGAACCATTCTCAAGTGTAGCAGTGAAGCCCTGCTAAACGTAAACCCTAAACAAACGGTGAACAAATTTCCCTTCCCTTTGCTTCCCTGCCCCTCCTCCAATACCACCATTTCCATTCCCCAAGTATTGAGATGTAGACATTTCGTACTTTGGAAACGAAATGTTAAGAGTGTGACATACAGCATTCACTAATGGGTCCTACGTTTCGTTTTGAAGAGGCTGCCTGCCTGCAATTATGATTCTTGGTGGATTTGGTCTTTCTGCCATTAATCATGATCAACCACTTACTGATACATTTTCCCTCCTGTTTTGTTAGCTGTCTTTGGACTGTAGTGCTATTGCTTTGGATTGTAAGTTCAGTTGCCATTGCAGCTTTACAAGTGTCCCTGTTTCGTTTTCATTTCGGGGAAGTCAAAGCCTTCACTCTACCAGATATTTTCTCCACTTTGTGGAGATCAAGAATGTAAGGCAATTTGGATTTTAGACCAAGGTGTTAACATTTTTTACTTTTGTTTGAAATGTATTTTAATATACTGGGTTTTTTTTATTTATTTGTAATTATGAAAATATATTTCCCTATGTTTAAATCTGCTCTGTTTGGTCTCATGAGACTAAAAGGGTCGAATATGTCTGAAATTAGTTTAGATTTACTTCATTTTGAAAGGTTTTCTTAAGGCTAGTTCTTGGCACAAAAATTGCCCCAAAAGAAATGCACTTGAAGATCCTGGATTGCTCATTATAAGTCCCATCCTTTAACACAGCTTCTTGTAAGAGATATACGTAGCATCTTTGCTAGAAAACACTCCTGACAGAGAGGGGTAAGTTTCTTCTGTGATGAGCTGAACTTTACTGAGAAGCATCTTCAGGCAGGTATTTATTAGTGAAGATGAAGGTCAAAGCATTTCATCTTGCTTGTTACTGTAGTCACTCAGTGTAAAGAACACAGGCTGAGTTCACGTACAAAATTGTGTAGAAAGTTGGGGAATATAAACTGAGTTCTACTCTGGGTATCTTTTTTTTTTTTAACCTGGTGAGGCCCACATTCAACAGGCCAGCGAGCTGCAGTTATCCACATTAAGTTAACTGGATATCTTTAGCCAAATACTCATAACATGGAGAAGGTGGGGCAATGGTCATTCCCTTATACTCCCCACCACCTTCCCGAACAAATGCACACAGAACACCAAATTGTAAATACACAAATTACCTGAGCCTAAACCATAACACATTCTCTCCTTTTAGCAAATGTTTTCCATCAAACACTAGTACGTCACCTCATCCCAGTGACATTGTTAATGCACCTCCCCCACCTTACCTCACGGCCACCGCCGTCACCAGTCCCCTTGCCATGTCCCAGCAAGGGAGCCCTACAACTCATGTAGCAACCCCTTCTGTGCATGTCTGACACGTGTAACAGCCCCTCTCCCCCCTCCCCCCCAGCTAAACCTTTCCTGCCATGACCCCCTCACATGACAAAGTGCAAAGGTTAACAAAGGCCAAACCTTTAGACTCAGGTTACCCGCCACAAACAAGGTCCAAACGAATGCACCTTGTTCCCCCACTGTGGCCCCTTCTAAACAAAAAACCTCTCCAAAGCCTCTTGGATAGAATTATTGAAAAGATCAATCCCAATCTCTGAGAGATGCACTCCATCTGACCGAAACGGGACAAAGCAATTATCTCCTGCCCACTCAGGCTTAATCCTAACCCACCCTCCCCCCTACACCCCGCTTCTCCAGCCATCCCCACACCTGAAGATTGGCCTCTTGTTGAGGACAACAAGAAACTTAAGTGGGGGAGAGTGAAAATCCCCCTCACAAGTGACAGAGGTTTGAGAATGCTGCCATTTAAGTCATATTGGTGCTTGTTTCTCTGGCTCAGTTTGTAGGCAGACTCCACAGCCAAACTATAGGCTGCCCCCAACTGTTCTTTTAGCCTCTTCACATAGCTTTGAAAAGTCTGAGGCAATGACCCATCTACTGAAATCCCAAAACACAGATCAATTAGCAACCGGGCCTCTCGCCCAAACATCAGAAAATAGAGTGAAAACCCTGTAGCAATATTATATGTGCAGTTGTAAGCATGCACTAAATAGCTCACATACTGGCTCCACTACCTCTTTTGAACTGGCTTCAATGTCCCCAACATGTTTAGAAGTGTCCTGTTAAACCTTTCGGGCTGGGGTTCTCCCTGGGGATGATAGAGGTATGTGACCCCAGCCACCTGCTACATCTCTTTAATGAGTCTGCTTTCAAAATCCCTCCCCTGGTTGGAGTGTATCAGGGCTTGGAGTCCATAGTTCACAAAGAATTTCTCCCATAATACTCGGGCAACAGGCTCTGCTCTCTGGTCCTTGGTGGGGTGTGCCTATGCATACCTGGTGAAATGGTCTGTGACAACCAGAATGTTCTTCTAAAGTCAAGAAGTCTATACACACCAAGTCCATAGGAACTTGTCTAGTAATGTTTACCATCTCTGCTGCTCTGTGCAGTAGGGTCTTTCTTTTTATTAGGGATGTGAATCGTTTTTTGACGATTTAAAATATCGTCCGATATATTTTAAATCGTCAAAAATCGCGATACAATAGGAATTCCCCCGATTTAACGTCAAAAATCATAAATCGGGGGAAGGGGGAGGGCGGAAAAACCGGCACACTAAAAGAACCCTAAAACCCACCCCGACTCTTTAAAATAAATCCTCCACCCTCCCGAACCCCCCCAAAATGCCTTAAATTACCTGGGGTCCAGAGCGGGGGTCCCGGTGTGATCTTTTACTCTCGGGCCTGCGGTGCGTTGTAGAAATGGCGCCAGCGCTACCTTTGCCCTGTCATATGACAGGTCAAAGGTAGCGCCGGTGCCATTTTGTTTTTTGTCCCCGACATCAGGAGTGTAGGAGATTGCTCCCGGACCCCCGCTGGACCCCCAGGGACTTTTGGCCAGCTTGGGGGGGCCTCCTGACCCCTACAAGACTTGCCAAAAGTCCAGCGTGGGTCCGGGAGCGACCTCCTGCAGTCGAATCGTTTTGCCGTACGGCCGGCGTTAAGACGATCGATCACACGATTCACATCTCTACTTTTTATACAACTAGTACATTGTCTACAATATTTTTCAATGTCTTGTGCTTATTTAGGCCAATAGAACCTGTCCTTCACCAGTTGTAGGACCCTCTCTGCCCCCATATGCCACATGTCATCATGGAGAGACTGTAACACAGTTCTGTGGAATTTTTATGGTAAACACAATTATTCAGGATGACCTGAATTGGTACCTTTCCTTTCTTTATACAGTACTTGGTTCTGCACAAACAGATGTTCCCACTCGGCTTAATAACAGAGTGTCTGTGTGGCTCTGATGGACTGCTTGTGCCCCTAGATTTCTCTCCTTGACCCTGAGCAGATCACCAGTTAAGGATCAGTCTTTTGTGCTTGTCAAATGTTCTGCAAAGTCAATCATGGCATGTTAGTGGAGACCAGAGACACAATATCACAGTAGGCAGGGGGAATGCTGTCAGGGCGGATCCCTAGGCTGTCTGCAGCACGACATAAGCTCAGGTATCAACTTCACTCCCATTCCCTACCTGGTTACACACTTCTGCCACTCCAGTCTCTGAAAAACTGTACCAAACCCCCTGGATTTTGTCACTTCTGTGGGGCCGCCGCTGAATTTGTAAAGGGATAATGCTGCCAACCACTGGTGCCCAGTTGCTTCTAATTTTGCAGTTGTTTAAACATAAATCAGTGGATTACTGTTTGTTTTCACCTTAAACTCAACCCCAAATAGATAATCCCTGAATGTTTCCACAACCGCCCACTTAAGGTTAAGAACTCCAGTTTAAGAGTGGGGTAGTTTCACTCGGTTTTACTCAGACAGTGGCTTGCATAGGCCACAGGTCTTAGTCCTTTTGCATGTGGCTGATATAAAACTGCCCCTAAGCCCTCCAGGCAAGCATCTATATGCAATTCATATGGTTTGCCTGGGTCCGCAAAAGCAAGTACTGGTGCATTACACAGACACTGTATGATCCTTCTAAAGGCAGCCTCACATTCTTGTGCCAGAGGACTCTGACACCTTGTAATATTCTCTCTTGTCAGACACTCTATGCTTCTGCTTCTGCTTCTGGTTCATGGGTGGATAACCATGCATCAGCCCTAACAATGGACTTACAATCTTTGAATAATCTTTCACAAACCATCTGTAATAACCTCTAAACCCAAGAAAGGAACGTTAACTCTCTAATGTTGGCTGGATGGGGCCAGGTGGTGAGGGCAGCTATCTTATCAGGGTCTGTGGCCACTCCCTCCTTAGAAACAATATGCCCAACATACATATGTATTTATTTATTTGCTTTTATATGCCAACATTCATTGGGGTATATCACATCGGTTTACTAGAGATGTGCAGTCTTTTAGCCTAATTCGTTGTGGTTCGGGGGACCCGAAACCCCAAAAAAGATTTTCCCCGAACTTTGGGGAAAATTCATTTTTCGGGTTAGTGCAGGGGGGAGGGGCACATTTATTTATAAAAAACAAACAAACCACCCCAACACTTCAATTTTACTTTATTACAACCCCCCCCCCATCCCAATCCCTCCCCAAGATTTACTAAAAGCCCTGGTGGTCCCTGGCATGGGCCATCCATTGCTCCTTCCACGTGACAGGGGCTGACCAATGGCACCAGTAGCATCTGTCACATGGTAATGGCAAAGGGCACTGGAGCCATTTTGATTCGTGGTAGGCCCGATGGCCTGAGAGGGAGACATCGCTCGCGGGACCCCGCTTGACCACCAGGGCTTTTAGTAAGTCTTGGAGAGGGATCGGGATGGTGGAGGGGTTATAATAAAGTAAAACTGAAGGGTTGGGGTAGTTTTTTTCTGATTTGGATTTTTTTTTCCCGATTCGTTTTGCCGATTCGTGTCAGCAAAAAATGATCCATGGGAAAATTAAATTTCCCCCGAAGTGCCCAAACCGAAACCCGACCCGGCCCAAAAAAATGAAGTTCATCTCTACGGTTTACATGTTAACATGGAGAATAGTAAGACTAAAGTGTCTTATTATTTTTACATTGTAACGGAGGCAGATCAGCAATTAATATAGTTACATTTTAACAGAAAGGAAGATTGTAACGGAAGTAATTCAAAAACGAATATAATTACATTTTGGAAGTAGGAAACTAAAAAATTATTACATTGTATAAATATGTACATAGGAAACAGAGTGGAGCTTGTTGTGATGGGCGGGCATGCATTATGTCTAAATAGCATTGTGACATTTACATGTGGGCTGGTAGGCTTTTTGGAATAACCAGGTTTTTAGATTCTTTTTGAAAGACTGGGTGGAGGTTTCCAGTCTGAGTTGTGCAGGGAGTGTGTTCCATAATGAAGGGCCGGCTATTGATATGGTGTATTCTCTGGTTGTGGTGAGGTGTGCTTGTTTGCGGAGGGTATGTTTAGCAGGCTGGTGTTCTTGGATCTGAGGTTTCTTTGGGTGTCATGGTGGTGGAAGGCATCTTTTAACCATTATGTATTTTTATTGTAGATGGATTTGTGTGGTAGGGTTAGCGCTTTGTATTGTATTCTGTGGGTTATTGGGAGCCAATAAAGGTCTTTGAGGATGGGTGTGATGTGGGAGGATCGATTGCTGTTTGTTAGGGATACTTGAACTCAGCTTGACAAAATTTGCATTTGTCCAATGATATTATTAGACCACACTGTGCCAACCGATGAAGTACCTTGAGTAGCCTTTCTTCATGTTTCTTCAGTTTTCCAGAAGACTATTAGGTCATCCAAGTATAATAGTACTTCTAATAGGTTCACTTCCCACAGTCTTCTCCATTAACATTTGAAACATAGCTGAGGCACTCGAGACCCCCTAGGGAAGTTGGTTAAATTGTTAAAACCCTAGGGTTTTAACACTCATGGGTATTTGGTAATACCCACTGCATAGATCCAGGACAGAGAACCATTGACTTTCAGTCAGAGAGTCAAAGGCATCCTTCTCGTGGTATAGTATACTGGAGTGGTCCTAGAATTTAGGGTATGGTAATCATTAGAGATGTGAATCGTGTCCTCGATCGTCTTAACGATCGATTTCGGCTGGGAGGGGGAGGGAATCGTATTGTTGCCGTTTGGGGGGGTAAAATATCGTGAAAAATCGTGAAAAATCGTAAAAAATCGAAAAAACGTAAAATCGCAAAACCGGCACATTAAAACCCCCTAAAACCCACCCCCGACCCTTTAAATTAAATCCCCCACCCTCCCGAACCCCCCCCCCAAATGACTTAAATAACCTGTGGGTCCAGCGGCGGTCCGGAACGGCAGCGGTCCGGAACGGGCTCCTGCTACTGAATCTTGTTGTCTTCGGCCGGCGCCATTTTCCAAAATGGCGCCGAAAAATGGCGGCGGCCATAGACGAACACGATTGGACGGCAGGAGGTCCTTCCGGACCCCCGCTGGACTTTTGGCAAGTCTTGTGGGGGTCAGGAGGCCCCCCCCAAGCTGGCCAAAAGTTCCTGGAGGTCCAGCGGGGGTCAGGGAGCGATTTCCCACCGCGAATCGTTTTCGTACGGAAAATGGCGCTGGCAGGAGATCGACTGCAGGAGGTCGTTCAGCGAGGCGCCGGAACCCTCGGTGAACGACCTCCTGCAGTCGATCTCCTGCCGGCGCCATTTTCCGTACGAAAACGATTCGCGGCGGGAAATCGCTCCCTGACCTCCAGGAACTTTTGGCCAGCTTGGGGGGGGCCTCCTGACCCCCACAAGACTTGCCAAAAGTCCAGCGGGGGTCCGGAAGGACCTCCTGCCGTCCAATCGTGTTCGTCTATGGCCGCCGCCATTTTTCGGCGCCATTTTGGAAAATGGCGCCGGCCGAAGACAACAAGATTCAGTAGCAGGAGCCCGTTCCGGACCGCTGCCGTTCCGGACCGCCGCTGGACCCGCAGGTTATTTAAGTCATTTGGGGGGGGGGTTCGGGAGGGTGGGGGATTTAATTTAAAGGGTCGGGGGTGGGTTTTAGGGGGTTTTAGTGTGCCGGCTCACGATTCTAACGATTTATAACGATAAATCGTTAGA
Source organism: Rhinatrema bivittatum (assembly GCF_901001135.1). NCBI lineage: Eukaryota > Metazoa > Chordata > Amphibia > Gymnophiona > Rhinatrematidae > Rhinatrema > Rhinatrema bivittatum. Next base: position 63,341,854 of record NC_042621.1, read on the forward strand.
ATCTCTATTGTATTGTGTTCTATAACGGTTTAAGACGATATTAAAATTATCGGACGATAATTTTAATCGTCCTAAAACGATTCACATCCCTAGTAATCATCACATTAGTCCTACTGTCCCTTCTTTTTTCCTAACAACAATGGAGAAGGCATACAAACTATGTGATTAAGTGATAATCCCTACCTGCCTGAACTCCTCCACATGTCTTCTCACATCAGCTTAGCCACCTGGGACTATTTTCCTTGATCGTTCCAGGAATGGCATGTCATCGGTAAGACGAATACGGTGCTCTACACCGTTTGCATACCTCACATTCCATTCAGACCATACCAACATGCTAGCATGTTGTGCTAATTTTAGCTGTAGTCTGACCTTCCAAGATGGGGGAATTGGAGAATTCCCCCATCTTGGAAGGTTATCTTGGAATTTGTTTGTTTTCCTATACCGATGTTCAATCAGATGTATCACACTGGTTTTCAGAGTAACAGAGGTTCTATAAGAAGAATAGCTTCTTATTTTACATTGAAACTTTGTAACATATGTAACAATATGAATTTTGGGGTAATAGTTATTTCCCTAGCTCTCTGGATAGCCTATTTACATTGAAAAGTTTTACAAGAATGCAACAATATAACTTGTGGAGTAAATAAATGGCAGCAATGTATAGCGTAGCAGAGAATTATATGCGAGATTTGTATCTTCTTATTTTACATTGACGCTTTGCACCATTTGCCTCAATCTGACTTGAGGAACAGAGTAACAGAGAATTCTATATAGAGTAGCAAAGAACAGAATAGCAAAAAGTTCTATATGAATTACTACTTATTTTACATTGACACATTGTAGCATTTGCAGCAATCTAGCTTAAGGAATAGTAGTGGGTGGGGATGTAGCTAATGGTAAGGATGAGGATGGGTATATCACACAGATGTAAGGGTAAATAATGGGTTCTATGCAGAAATATTCATGTAAAATTACAGTCATAGAGGAAGTTGAGGATTGTAGGGAAATATGTAAGATATTATACAGTTTAATTTCGAGAAGTATGTAACAGCAAACTTGTGTGGGTGGGGAAGGGTTGTTGAAATACATGAGTTAGATTGGTGGGGTGGTGAGGTGAGGTGTTGAGTGTATAGGTGGGGGGAGAATTAATTTTGGTACGATTGGTATTGGGAGTTAGGTGTTTGCTGGGAAGGCTTTTTTAAAGAGCCATGTTTTAAGTTTTTTTTTGAAGTATTGAAATGAAGGGTCCAGTCTGATTTGTGGCAATAGGTTGTTCCAGAGCGATGGTCCTGCTATCATTAGGGAGCGGTCTCTTGTTGAGGTTAGGTGAGTTGTTTTTGGAGAAGGGATTGGAATGAGTCTGGTGTTGGTGGATTGTTCGATGGGAGGTTTGCAAGTGCAGGGATTGGCTCAGCCAGTCAAATTTGTCATTGTATAGGGCTTTGTGGATGAGCGTTAGGACTTTGTATTGTATTCTGTGTGGGATGGGGAGCCAATGCAGGTTTTTGAGAGCAGGTGTTATGTGATCCGATCTTTTGGTGTTTGAGAGTGATCTTGCCACGGCATTTTGAAGTAGCTGAAGTGGTCTAATGAATGGGAGGCCCAGGAGGAGGGCAATGCAGTAGTCGAGTTTGGAAAGTAATAGTGCTTTAGGTTCTACTCTCTGCACAGCCTCCACTTGTCTCACTGTGGCCACTCTGATCCCTGGGGGTAACTGGACAGGGTAGTTAGACTCATTCTTCAGCCTAACAAATCTGTCTCCATCCCCTATCTAGAGTTAGTGTACCATTCTGCACCAGTAAATCTGCAGGCAATCAGTACTCTACTGGGGCCTCGACTATCACTATGCTGTGTGCAAAGGTGGCATCAACTGTCAAGCGGTTATATAACACCTTCACCCCTCCTGGGGTTATTTCAATACGGGTTTTGCTCCTTTGCCATATTTCCCCCACTAAATCCAGCACCTCATTTCTGTGCTGTCCCCTATAAAATATGCTTGTAACAGCATTACATTTGGGGAGGGATGCCTATCTCGGCCACTCATGGCCTCCTGCCATGCCTGTGCCAGTTGGCCAAACATGTGCAAATTGGTACCTAATAGTACTGGGATATGGGTTACAAACAGGGAATCTGGACACACCAGCATCAAAGCTTCTAGCTACTGGGCTCCCCAGTTAGGTGTTTGGTAAATTCCACTGTCACCACTATATAGTTATGGTTATTTATGTCCCTCAGCTCCAGTCCCTGCAATGGTTGGAGTGGGATATGTGACAACCTAGCATCATAGAAGCTCCGGTAGACCCACTATCCAATAAGGCCTGGGTGGCCACACCTTCAATTCGGATTGGGTCAGTTGCTTTTGGCCTCACTAACCCTTCCTGCATAGTATCTCCTCCCAAATTGGATGAGTTCTGGGGTGACTGAGAACTATCAACATATAGGGCTTCCAGGTGCTCTTCCTCTGGATCCTCCATGGCTCCTCTGATTTGGGGAAGTCCCCAATCCTCCCCATGTGGCCAGGGTGAACTTACATTCTTTCTTATAGTGCCCTGGCCTCCCACAGCTGTGACACACACCAGAATGTTTAGTGTTCCTTCTTGATGTGTGTGTGTGTTATTTCTATATTGTCTGAGCAGTTCTTCCCCCCTCCAGTTCCTCTGGAGGGGGGGGGGGAGCAACCCTATTTGGAGATTTTTTTGATGGGGTTAATAAACATGTGGAAAAAGGTGAACCGGTAGATGTAGTGTATTTGGATTTTTAGAAGGCATTTGACAAAGTCCCTCATGAGAGACTTCTAGGAAAAATAAAAAGTCATGGGATAGGAGGCGATGTCCTTTCGTGGATTACAAACTGGTTAAAAGACAGAGAGTAGGATTAAATGGACAATTTTATCAGTGAATGGGGGTGGGCAGTGGAGTGCCTGAGGGATATGTACTGGGTCCCGTGCTTTTCAATATATTTATAAATGATCTGGAATGGAATATGACAAGTGAGATAATCAAATTTGCAGATGATACAAAATTATTCAGAGTACTTAAATCACAAGCAGATTGTGATAAATTGCAGGAGGACCTTGTGAGACTGGAAAATTGGGCATCCAAATGGCAGATGAAATTTAATGTGGATAAGTGCAAGGTGAGGCATATAGGGAAAAATAACACATGATATAGTTAACCGATTATAGGTTCCATATTAGGAGCTACCACCCAAGAAAGAGATCTAGGCATCATAGTGGATAACACATTGAAATCGTCAGCTCAGTGTGCTGTAGTAGTCAAAAAAGCAAACAGAATATTAGGCAGGAAATGATGAATAAAACAGAAAATGTCATAATGCCTCTGTATCTCTCCATAGTGAGACCACACCTAGAATACTGTGCACAGTTCTGGTCACCACATCTCAAAAAAGATATAGTTGCGATGAAGAAGGTATAGAGAAGGGTAATCAAAATGATAAAGGGGATGGAACAGTTCATATGAGGAAAGACTAAAGAGTTTAGGACTGTTCAGGTTGGAGAAGATATGGCTGAGGGGGGATATGATAGATGTGTTTAAAATCATGAGAGGTCTAGAACGGGTAAATGTGAATCAATTATTTTCTCTTTCTGATAATAGAAGTACCAGGGGGCACTCCATGAAGTTAGCATGTAGAACATTTAAAACTAAGCAGAGAAAGTTATTTTTCACTCAATGCACAATTAAACTCTGGAATTTGTTGCCAGGGAATGTGGTTAGTAGGGATGTGAATCGTGTGCCCAATTGTCTTAACGATCAAAATCATCTGGCAGGAGAAGAAAATCATGTTTGGCACAATTTTTTAGTTAAAAAATCGGTTTTTCCGATTTGACACTTTTCAGGTCACTTAAGGTCAGTTTAGGAATGAATATGTATTCCTATTGGCTGCCCTCTTATTTATTCATGTTACCAAGGTTCCCACTGACAATATATGGGGGATGGGAAATGGAAACAGTTGGTAGCTTGACAAAAAAAGTAAAGTGATCAGTCAATGTGACTAGAACTTGTGCCCTAGCCCTGATACCGGGAGTGTTGTGATCTTCCTGCATGCAGTGCCGTATCCCTGATACCTAGAGTGTTGTGATCTTCCTGCATGCAGTGCCGTATCCCTGCTCAGTGCAGGAAGATCACAACACCCCCGGTATCAGGGATAGGGCACTGTATGCAGGAAGATCACAACACTCCCGGTATCAGGGGTTAGGGCACTGTGTGCAGTAAGATCACAACACCCCCGGTATCAGGGATAGGGCACTGCGTGCAGGAAGATCACAACACTCCCAGTATCAGGGTTAGGGCACTGTGTGCAGGAAGATCACAACACCCCCGGTATCAGGGTTAGGGCACTGCGTGCAGGAAGATCACAACACTCCCAGTATCAGGGTTAGGGCACTGAGTGCAGGAAGATCACAACACCCCTGGTATCAGGGATAGGGCACTGTGTGCAGGAAGATCACACTCCCGGTATCAGGGATAGGGCACTGTGTGCAGGAAGATCACAACACTCCCAGTATCAGGGATACGGCACTGCATGCAGGAAGATCACAACACTCCTGGTATCAGGGATAGGGCACAAGTTCTAGTCACATTAACTGATCACATTACTTTTTTTGTCAAGCTACCAACCGTTTCCATTTCCCATCCCCCCCAATCATCACCTCAGTGGGAACCTTGGTAACATCAATAAATAAGAGGGCAGCCAGCCAATTGGAATACATATTCATTCCTAAACTGACCTTAACTGACCTGAAAAGTGTGAATTTGTATCATTTTCTGTTAGTGCGCACTAACTCCCGGTAGTGCGCACTAACCCGATTAACGATTTTTTAACGATAAATCGTTAGAATTCCTATTGTATCGTGTTCTAAGACAATTTTAAAATTATCGGACGATAATTTTAATCGTTGAAAAATGATTCACATCCCTAGTGGTTAGTACAGTTAGTGTAGCTGGGTTTAAAAAAGGTTTGGATAAGTTCTTGGAGGAGAAGTCCATTACCTGCTATTAATCAAGTTGACTTAGAAAATAGCCATTGCTATTACTAGCATTAGTAGCATGGGATACACTTAGTTTTTGGGTATTTGCCAGGTACTTATAGCCTAGATTGGCCATTGTTGGAAACAGGATGCTGGGCTTGATGGACCCTTGTTCTGACCCAGTATGGCATGTTCTTATGTTCTTATATTTCCCATGTGTAGAAAATGGGCACAGAATTGTGTATAAACCAGGTGGAATGAGTACTATCACACCTTGATAAGCATCAGACTGCTTTGGTAATTTCTTGACATTAAATGCATTGCTGAAAGAACAGCAAACCAGTTTGTTGAATGCTGCCAAACAAGAAGAAAAAGAAATAAGCACATAACAGGCACAAGGCATTGCGACTTAGATTCAAAAAAATTGCTAAAAAATAATTGCATAAGAAAAAGGACATAATTGCATCAGAAAAAGAAGGAAAAGTGACTGCATGTCTTGGAAAAATTGTGTAAACCTATAATAGACAGCATTTTGTTTATTTATTTAAGAGCTTTTATATACTGATAATCGTTTGCACATTGTATCGGTTTACAAGAAACAGTGATTATATATTGTAACAGTGTTTACATAGAACAATTGGTAGAATATAAGGTTAATAGACAAAGGTTAGATGACCTCCATCCCTGACTCATGCCATGCATCATCAGGCTCATTACAATGTTTATGACCTTCATTATTCCTTTTAAGATATCCACTCGTGCTCTTCTGGCTTCACCAAAGAGCAAGCATAATGAAATATGCTCCTGGCATGTTGCTGGTTCAGACTGTGGACAAGAAGGCAAAACCATCTGCTCACACTGTAGTGATTATGCTACTCTATTTAAATATGCTCTGAATCACTTACATGGTCCTACTCTTTAGGAACCAAAGGAGAAATGAGAGAAAGAAAACAAACATATTTCATTTTTAAAAGGGAAAAATAAAACTGTCGTAAGAAGAAAGTTCAACAGAGCACTCTACAGGAATTATGGAAGATTAATCTTAATGTAAAACAAAAAAAAAAAGACAAATAATAAAGAGCACAGTCAATTCTTTGAAGAAAATAAAGAGTTATTTGGGGTATTGTGAGTTATCTGTAGGTAAGGCTCTATGCGGAGGTCTGGGGGCAATCTGTTCCATAAGGTGGGACCAGCTAAGGAGAATGCTTGGGCTCTTGTGGAGGAAATATGTGTGAGATTGGGAGGGGGTGTGTATAAGAGTCCTTGGTAGGCTGATCTGGTGGGTCTGTCAGATTTATGAAAGTGGATGGAGTCATGTAGCCATTGTATATTATCATTGATTAGAGTCTTGTGTATGAGAGTTAGGGTTTTGTACTGAATTCTCGAGGCGATAGGGAGCCAATGGAAGTCTCTCAGAATGGGTGTAATATGGTCTTTTTTGTGAGTATTGGTGAGAATTCTAGCTGCGGCATTCTGAAGGGGTTTGATGGATGAGGTGGGGAGACCACGGAGGAGGGAGTTACAATAGTCAATTTTGGAAAATATGATGGTTTGAAGAACAGTTCAAAAATCAGAGAGGTGAAGGAGAGGTATCATTTTCTTTAGTACCTTTTAGCAATCTTTTAAAATGGTTTTAATGAATGGTTTTAAGCTTAAAAGATTGTCTATCATGGCGCCTAGATTGCAAGTGTTTAAGGAGAAGGGTTTAGAGGGGGGGGGGAGGGGAGATGTGGGAAGTGTGGTTGTTCCAGGAAATGACAAGGAGTTCTGTTTTACCTGGGTTAAGTGCAAGGTTCATGTTGGTGACGAGCTGGTTGATGGAGGTGAGGCAAGAGTCCCATGTTTTGAGGGCCATATGCAAGGAGTCTGAAAAGGGGATGAGAATTTGGACATCATCAGAGTAAATGTAATAGGTGATGCCTAGGTTAGTTAGAAGTTTGCAAAGTGGTAACATGTAAATGTTGAAGAGGGTAGAGGATAGTGAAGAGCCTTGGGGCACACCGTAGGTGATGTTGATAGGATCAGATTCATTGTTACCTAGCTTGACCTTGTAGTGTCTGTTTTCCAGGTAGGATTTCAGCCACAGGAGGGCTGTGCCAGTTATGCCAATGTCCCCGAGTAGTTTTAAGAGAGTTTTGTGGCTGATGGTGTCTAATGCAGCCAATATGTCAAACATTGCCAGTAGATAAGAGTGACCTTTGTCCATTCCTTTGAGAATGTTGTCAGTGAGTGATATTAGGAGGGTTTCTGTGCTGAGGTATTTGTGGAATCTGTGTTGAGATGGGGAGAGGATCTTGTGATCAACTAGATATTCAGAAAGACGGATATTGACTATTTTTTCAGTCATTTTGGCAAGAAAAGGCAGATTAGAGATGGGTCTGAAATTAGAAGGATCAGTGGGATCTAGGTTAGGTTTTTTGAGTATGGGTTTGATGACAGCATGTTTTAAAGTGGAGGGAATATAACCTTGAGCAAGGGAACAATTGATAATTTTGGAGATGGGTTTTGCTATTACATTTGGAATAGATAGGAAGAGTTTGGTCGGGATAGTGTCTGAGGGGTGAAAAGAGGGTTTGTATTTCTTTAGGAGGGTTTTTATTTCAATCGATGAGGTTGATTCGAAGGAGTCAAGGTTAGTGGATAGATTTAATTGGGGAAGAAAGGTAGTGGCAGAGTTGTTGGGAAATTTAGATGTGATGGAGGAGATCTTGTTTTGGAGCCAGTATCTGATGTGTGTGTGGATGAAGTCTTGGTGAGGTCGAAAATGATGGCAAAGAGAGCTTTAGCATTGTATTGGACATCATGAATTTTAAGGGCGTAGAAGTCCCGTTTTGTTTTTAGGATGAGATTTTTATAGTCATGCATGGTGGCATTGTATGATGCGCGAAGTATGGGAGAAGGGTGTTTTCACCAGTCTTTCTTTTTTTCTTAGGGTATTTTTTAGTTTTTTTAATTCAGGGGAGTACCAGGGTTTTTTGTTGTTGCGAGCTGGGTTTAGTGATTTGGTGGTGAGGGGGCATAATTTGTTGGCAATCTCTAGGGTAATGTTATGCCAGGAAGACAGTGCACATTCAGAGATTGTTGTGTTGGTTTTGTTGTGCAGGTCTGAGCAGGCAGCGATGAAGTCATCTGGAGCAGGTTTTATGGAATTGGAAGTGGCAGTTGTGTGGGGGAAGGGAGGGGGAGTAATTTTTTATAGTGAAGGAAACGTCTATTAGGTGTGGTCCGACCAAGGGACAGGAGAGCAGGATGGGGTTTTGGTGGTATGGATGTTAGAGTTTATAAATATTAGGTCTAGGGTGTCACCTGCGTTGTGGGTGGGTTGGTTTATGATTTGTTGTAGGCCCATAGCCTTAAGTGATGATATGAATGCTTCACATGATGGTGATTCTGGGTGGGTGTCAACATGTAGATTGAAATCACCGAGTAGGATGGTGGGTATGTCGAGGTTAAGATTTTCGGCAAGAAATTTGATACTGGGGAGACAACCTCAGGGCTGTCAGGCACTATTTTTAAAGGGAAGCTGGAGAGGCAGGAATGACTGGGGGACTTTGCCACTCCTTTCTATGCTTGAGGTACCCCATGGAAAGGAGATCCAAGAAGGCTCCATCCCTTTCTGATTTGTGTGATGATAGAACCTAGAAGGAACCAGAAAGCCCAGTCCTGCTTGAATGTGGTTGGGGAAGAAATGGGGGGGGGGGGGCTGTGAAGGCCCCAGGGGAGGGTTTTGGACCTGAAGGCAGCCTGTGAAGGCTCCTAGGGGTGTGCATTCATTTACAACGTATTGGCAATCCGCAACATATATGCCATATTTGTTGTATTCGTGAGGGTCACAAAACATATGGCGAACCCCCACAAATATAATGAATCACTAACAAATAAACCCCCACCCTCCTGACCCCCCAAGACTGATAAAAATCCCTGGTGGTCCAGCGGGGGTCCTGGAGCGATCTCCTGCACTTGTGCTGTCGGTTGCCGGTATTCAAAATGGCGCCAATAGCCTTTGCCCTTACTATGTGACAGGGACTACCGGTGCCATTGGTCGGCCCCTGTCACATGGTAGGAGCACAAGATGGCACCAGTAGCAAAGAGGAGTTTGTCAGATTGGATATCCCAGTGCATTCAGTTTTGTTACTCAAAGCGCTCAGTAGTACTGTTGAATCCAGTCAAGGTGCATCAAGTGAGAGCCATAGCAGCTTCAATTGCACATCTCCACAAGGAACTATTGTTGGACATTTGAAAAGCAACCTTGTGGTCATCTCTACATACTTTCACATTGTACTACTGTATTGATCAGCAGGCAACTTCAGACGCCATAGTGGGTTCAATAATATAGCACTCCTCGACAGGAAGTTGAGACTGACCACAACCATTGTGGGCTGAGCACACAATGAACAATTATCTCTGTAAGGTGTAGGCATCCACCTACTTCAGCAAAAATCAGTGTGCATGACCCACCCTAAGCTGAGGATTTTCACATAGCATGGCTAATTTATCCACTTATTGAAGGGAAAAAAGCATGTTTGATTACCTTAAATGGTGACAAAGTTTCTCATGAGAGGCTTCTAGGAAAAGTAAAAAGTCATGGGATAGGTGGCGATATCCTTTCATGGATTACAAACTGGCTAAAAGACAGGAAACAGAGAGTAGGATTAAATGGACAATTTTCTCAGTGGAAGGGAGTGGGCAGTGGCATGCCTCAGGGATCTGTATTGGGACCTTTACTTTTCAATATATTTATAAATGATCTGGAAAGAAATACGACAAGTGAGGTAATCAAATTTGCAGATGATACAAAATTGTTCAGAGTAGTTAAATCACAAGCAGATTGTGATAAATTGCAGGAAGACCTTGTGAGACTAGAAAATTGGGCATCAAAATGGCAGATGAAATTTAATGTGAATAAGTGCAAGGTGATGCATATAGGGAAAAATAACCTATGCTATAGTTACACAATATTAGTTTCCATATTAGATGCTACTACCCAAGAAAAAGATCTAGGCGTCATAGTGGATAACACATTGAAATTATCAGTTCAGTGTGCTGCAGCAGTCAAAAAAGCAAACAGAATGTTGGGAAGGGAATGATGAATAAAATGGAAAATGTCATAATGCCTCTCTATCTCTCTATGGTGAGATCGCACCTTGAATACTGAGTACAATTCTGGTTGCCGCATCTCAAAAAAGATATAGTTGCGATGGAGAAGGTACAGAGAAGGGTGACCAAAATGATAAGGGGAATGTAACAGCTCCCGTATGAGGAAAGACTAAAATGTTTAGGGCTTTTCAGCTTGGAGAAGAGATGGCTGAGGGGGGATATGATAGAGGTATTTAAAATCATGAGAGGTCTAGAACAGGTAGATGTGAATCGGTTATTTATTCTTTCAAATAATAGAAAGCCTAGGGGGCACTCCATGAAGTAAGCATGTGGCACATTTAAAACTAATCGGAGAAAGTTCTTTTTCACTCAACGTACATTTAAACTCTGGAATTTGTTGCCAGAGGATGTGGTTAGTACAGTTAGTGTAGTTGTGTTTAAAAAAGGATTGGATAAGTTCTTGGAGGAGAAGTCCATTACCTGCTATTAATTAAGCTGACTTAGAAAATAGCCACTGCAATTACTAGCAACTAGCAAAGACTTAGTTTTGGGGTATTTGCCAGGTTCTTATGGCCTGGATTGGCCACTGTTGGAAATAGGATGCTGGGCTTGATAGAACCTTGGTCTGACCCAGTATGGCATGTTCTTATGTTATGTGTTTTCCATAGATAACAGGATGAATTAGCCATGCTAACCTGCCCACCTCCCTGGACAGCCTCTTCAACTTTGCTAAACTATCTTATAGACTGAGGAGGATCAGTAATCGCATGGGAAGAGCCACACAGGCACACAGAGTGAAAGCTCTGTTTTCTTAGTGAAACTCTGCCCAGGGCTGTACAGCATGGCTAATTCATCCTGCGATCTACAGAAAACACTGTTTACGGTAAGCAAACTTGCTTTTTTTCACTCTTAACCAATAGTGTCTATGTAACTGTAAACCTTAAAAACAATAAAATCCTCCCAAAAGTTAGACCAATATTGAAAAGAACAGAATACAATTTTATCATTCTATACTTAAATGCACTCTCTGTTGTGATATCATTTATTTGGTCAACAAGAATCTATTTATAGATATTTTTGTGCATTAGTTTTTGGGCTCTTAGATATTCACTCTTTAGATGTTTCACCTATGATCTCAAAGCAAATACATCTATGGACTCGTTTTCTGGTTGGACTAATGAAAGAACACAGCAGAATCAGCAAATTATCTTATCCTTCCTGGGACCCATGCCACAAATGTTGATATTAAACAATAATGCATTGAAAAACATCAAATATAAATTATGAATAGGAAATTTAAAAGCATATGTTATATTGCTTCATTTTGCAAAATAGCTTGAAATTTTGAGAAAAGAAGTATTAAAATAAATAGATATACAGGTGAATTTTCAAATGTAGCCTATGTAAAAATTAGCTATTTTGTGCACAAAGGAACTAATCAGGAACCAAGAGCAAACTTGCGAGTGTAAAAAAGGTGGGCAAGGGATGTTCTTGGGAGGGGCTAATATTTATGTGAGTAAGTTGCTATTTTAAAACCTGTATATGTACTGCTGCTCAATATCTGGTGTAAGTGATCAAAAATATCATTAAAGTGAAAAAAACAATGGGGGTCATTTACCAGACGGATCGCACGCGAAAAGTCCCTTATCGTGTGCGATACCAAGATGGGGGCGGAGTCGGCCCCGGAAGAGGAGGAGTCGGGGCGTCACCGGGGCCGATTCCCCGAAGACGCCGCGGACGACCAAAAAGGTAAGGCCCTTTTCGCTTCCTATTTCGTGCCCAATAGCTTCACCTTCTATGGTGGTGCTATTGGGCGCGAAACTGGCAGCGATCGCACCGCGGCAGTGCGATCGCTGCCGGGTAGCGCAGGACCGCCCCCCATTTCAGCCCCCCCCCCACCCCTCATTTCCTAAAGTATCGCAGGCCTGTGATACTTTAGAAAATGAGGCCCAATGACTGGGTAGGGGGTCTGAGTGAAATTGAGAGACTTCAAGCTGAAGATCCAGGAGGGTCTTCAAAAGCTTCAGACGGACTGGACTAATTGGCAAAACTTCTTTCATTGCTGCATGCATATTAGAAAATCCTGTGACTTGCACATGTAAAAGCTGACTTACAGGGGCATAAATGTATCTAATTAATGTAAGTAAAATCTCACATATCCTTTAAAACTTTGAATATGCAGGTATATCATTTTTGCACACTTATCTCGCTAGGTAGGTTGCGCCTTTTCTCACTGTTATTATTGCAGTTGGGTTATGCGTTGTGCTTGTTTAGTTGAAGCAAATGATTTGAAAGAATTATTATTTACTCTGTGTGACTTCACAACTAAGTAAAATCCACACTAGAATTTTTTTTCTTTCTCTCATTTTTATTTTTTCTTATTAAATCACCCAAACATCAAGCTGGTCTCCTACAGAATGATGTCAGTTCAAATTACTGTTTAATTATTTGCTGCTACTAAGTATTTCAGTATAATTAGATTTGTTGGAAATACCCATCTAACTGCCTCTAAACTGGCTGTTTTTGAGTAAACACAGAGTGGTAGTGTCATGTTACTAATTACTTTTCAGAAATTATAAAAACATTAATTCAATCAAGAGCAAGAGAGAAAGAGAACAAGCTTATCAGGCAATTGACATAGGCTTCCATTCTGGGATAACGGGACGCATACACAATATTATTCACAGCAATAAGTCCTGCGGTACAGAAGCAGAATATCTCCCAAGTCGGCCTGGATAACTTTTTTTTTTTTTTTAATTTTTCAGCGAAATAAAGAAAGATGGACTATCCTGCCAATTTAAGCAGCTCGGGACTTTAGCAAACTCAAGGCCATGTTCTTAACTGGTAGTAAACGTGTATTTGAAGTGATGATGGATTTTCTGTCGGCTGCTTCCCCGTCCTCTCAGCTTCTCCTATTACTTCTCACTTTTTATCTCTAACTGCATGTTAAGCCACACTCTAGTTTTTAGTATGATTGCAGCTTTCCCTCTAAAATGTAGTGTGCTCATGCACACTTGTGAAATCATGTTTGTAACAGTAGCATTTTAAATTGTGTTCATTTTTACCACTTTTGAAATGTTTGAAAAGCGCTGTCCACTTTGATGTGGCCTTTCTGTCTGTCCTAAGAGCTGCCCAGACCATGGTGCTGATGCTGAATAGCAGTGGAAATCTTGAATAAACCTCTCTAACAGGCCGATACAGTACAGTACAGTGCACTCCAGTGGAGCGCACTGCACTGTTAACCCGCATTTGGACACACGTTTTGGATGCGCTAGTTTTACCCCTTATTCAGTAAGGGGTAATAGCGCGTCGAAAACGCGCGTCCAAACCCCCGAAACTAATAGCCAAGCTGCACATTTTACTTTTAGAAATTAACGCCTTCCCAAAGGTTGGAATTAATTTCTGCTGGCGCTGGGGAAGTGCACAGAAAAAAAACTGCTTTTCTGTGCACCCTCTGACATTATCATGGCGATATTAAGTCGGAGGCCCCAAAGGTAAAAAAACAAAAAGTAAAAATTAAAAAAAAAAAAAAATCGGCCCGCGGGTCAGAAGACGACCGCTCAATTATGCCAGCATCCGTTTTCCGAACCCGTGGCTGTCAGCGGGTTTGAGAACCGACGCCAGCAAAATTGAGCTTCGGCTGTCAAACCCGCTGTCATCCGCCGCTCCTGTCAAAAAGGAGGCGCTAGGGACGCGCTAGTGTCCCTAGCGCCTCCTTTTACCACGGGCCCTAATTTGCATAGGCCACCCTCCTGAATCGCGCGCCCAGGAGAGCGGGCACTCGCCCGCTCTCCCGCGCGTTTTTCTGTATCGGCCTGTAACTTGGTTTATTGTCGTAGTTATATCTTTTCTTTTATACATAGATAGGTAGATTGCTAAATACAGTGGAAAAGTGAGATATGTATTGAAGAAACAATATGGATGGTGAATTTTAGTTTTTCCCAGTGTGTATTTCTTGTGCAGTTAGGAGTCAAATGTTGAAAAAGCTTAATTACTAAGGATCAAGGAGGCATTGAGCAAATCACATTGATTGCTTGTTTTCCCTGTAGGTATGGCAGTGTTAGCACTAGAAAGGCAGTTTCATGTCAGCTAAGGGGAAACCTTTCATCAGCATTTTATTTTAATAGCAATAAATATACTATGCAAACATATACACATATATTGCACTATACAAACAAATATTTATTAAAAAGTGCCAGCTAAAATAAAAATCACAGCTGTTTTCAAAATAAAATAAAAGATGTTGGGGACAGGTTTAACTTGCCTCAATCTGCTCAGCTCACAGTCTTCACAGTCAGACCTGTGGGTGGTGACCATATTAAGCCATACACCATATGAGTAACAAGACATATTTACTTATGCATTGTGTGAAGATTATAATTCTGAAAAAGCATTTTAAATCAGATGCCATTTAAAATAAATATGAAAATTCTACCCAACTGTCCTCCTTAAAAAAAAAATAATTCTGATTTGCAGAGGAAATATTTTTTGGGGGTAAATTCTCATTTAGAAATAAATAACACAGATGAAGAGAGCTTTACTAATTATGAAAATCATTAATTTCTAGAGAGCAAGCTCCCAATAACCTGGGCAGCCATGACATACACAGGTTACAGTAAATAGGGATGTGCAGAGCAAAATTTTATGTTCATATTTCTTATGTCCGAAAGTGGGTCCCACTTGCGGCCAATATGGACATAAAAAAAATCTAATGAGTTGGGTATATGTACATATGTCGCCCATTAAAGTCAATGGGGGAAGGATTTCCAGCCTATTTTTGGCTGCAGAATTGTGGTTTTCTTATCAATTGGCCCAGGAGAGAGTTCCCTTTCCTTTGTGCAGGGAAGTACTCCCTGGAAAGGGTCCACCCCTAGAGTTGTGTGTACCCGGTGTTTACATTGGCGTCCAGTGAATATCGTTGGCGTCTAGTGAATTCCGTTGGCGTCTAGTGAATTCAGACGGTACTTACGCACTTCAGCAGATGACAAAGGAATTGGAGGATCTCTCAGAAATAAGAATACGTGTGGGAATACAAGGTCTGGATGAACAGGCAGGCACAGCAATGGAGTTAAAACAGCAGTAGGAACACAAGGCCTGGATGAACAGGCACTTCATTCGAGGACAGAGGTCAATCCCAGCTAGGGACACAAGGCCTGCATGAACAGGCACAGGAACTAGGTTAAAACACTGGTAGCTCGCCAGCATCTTTCTGATGCATGCTAGAATATTGGCAGCGGTATGGGCATGGTCCGTCAGGTGGGTGTGCAGTAAAGCCCACCTCCACCCTCATGCTTGTTCAGGGAAGGACTCCCTGGAACGGGTCCACCCCTAGAGTTGTGTGTACCCGGTGTTTACATTGGCGTCCAGTGAATATCGTTGGCGTCTAGTGAATTCCGTTGGCGTCTAGTGAATTCAGACTGTACTTACGCACTTCAGCTGATGACAAACGAATTGGAGCCTAGGATCTCTCACAAATAAGAATACGTGTGGGAACACAAGGCCTGGATGAACAGGTACATCATTCGAGGACAGAGGTCAATTCCAGCTAGGGACACAAGGCCTGCATGAACAGGCACAGCAACCAGGTTAAAACACTTGTGGGAACACAAGGCCTGGATGAACAGGCACAGCCACTGAGTTAAAACACCTGTGGGAACACAAGGCCTGGATGAACAGGCACCGCCACTGAGTTAAAACACCTGTGGGAACACAAGGCCCGGAAGAATGGGTACAGCAACTGAGTTAAAACACCTGTGGGAACACAAGGCCGGGATGAAGAGGCGCAGCAGTCGAGCACAGAGGTCGATCCCAGCTAGGGACACAAGGCCTGGATGAAGAGGCACATCATTCGAGGACAGAGTTCAATCACAGCTAGGGACACAAGCCGCGGAGGAAAAGACACTAACCAGGATCCTCCAAGCCCTCATTTTCTCCAAATTAGACTACTGCAACTCTACATTTCTTGGACTCCCTTCCTCATACACAAAACCACTCCAAATGGTTCAAAACGCAGCAGCCCGTCTACTAACAAACACTAGGAAAAGAGACCACATTTCCCCAGTCCTAAAAGACCTCCACTGGTTACCAATTCAGTTCAGAGTCATTTACAAATCCATCACCTTGATATACAAAATCTTTCACCAACACACCATAATCGACCTACAAATTCCTCTCCGTTTATACAAATGCACAAGACCGACCAGGGAAGCCTACAGAGGATGCCTCCTTGTTCCACCCTCCAAAACCACTTATCACAGCACCTTTAGAGATTGAGCCCTTTCCACAGCAGGTCCACCGTTATGGAACTCCATCCCCCCAGATCTCAGAAATGAACCTTGCCTCCTAACCTTTCGGAAAAGACTCAAGACATGGCTTTTCAGGCAAGCCTTCCCGAACTGCACCTAACACACACCATCAATAAATTCTCAGCTCAGAAGCTGTATATATTGGACGCCATATTTGTAATGTACTCTTGTATATTTTTATATTCTACACATGTATATAATTAACCTCCTCTATCCCTCTTTATTTCTTACACTCCCAGTTCATAGCCCCAGTTAATTGTAACTGCATCTCTTCACCACGTGTATTTATGTTATAGGTTGTTTTCTTTGCACCCCTGTTTTCTGTAAAGCGACATCATGTGAACGATTTCATGAATGCCGGTATAAAAAAACCTTAAATAAATAAAATAAATAAGTAAGTACCGCAAGGGAAAGTTGAAAACAACTTTGAAGAGGGAGTTCAAGAGGGCGTGAAATTGTAAAGAGGTAAATGGGTGGGGTCCGTGCAGTCCGCCCGCAGGATTCAACCCGGCGGGTTCGGTCGGACCGGGGTTTCGGCGGATCCCCCACCCCCACCCCTTTCGCGGGGGGTGGGGGAGGGGCGGGGAACGCCTCCCGGACGGCCCCGGCCCCCGCAGGGCGCATTTCCTCTGCGGCGGTGCGCCGCGACCGGCTACGGTTCGGCTGGGAAGGCCCAGGGGGGGCAGGTGGCCCGCTGCTCCAGCGGCGCGTGTTATAGCCCCCCCTCCCGGCGTTTCCTCCTTCCCCTTTGGCAACTGTTAACTTGTCTTAACCTCATTCACTACATCTATGCAGACGATGTTCAGATTCTTATTCCCATAACAGAATCTATTAACAAACTTGGCTATTCTTACAAGCCTTCCCTGATCCTTCAAACTTTCACTAGATAAGTAAAGCTACTCAGCTTTCAATATGGAACTTCGCCCCTCCAATATTCTCCTCATTTAGCTACCCTACTTATGCACTTCAGAAAATGACAAAGGAATTGGAAGATCTCTCAGAAATAATAATACGTGTGGGAACACAAGGTCTGGATGAACAGGCAGGCACAGCAATGGACTTAAAACACCAGTAGGAACACTAGGCCTGGATGAAGAGGCACATCATTCTAGGACAGAGGTCAATCCCACCTATG
Organism: Rhinatrema bivittatum; assembly: GCF_901001135.1. Lineage (NCBI taxonomy): Eukaryota > Metazoa > Chordata > Amphibia > Gymnophiona > Rhinatrematidae > Rhinatrema > Rhinatrema bivittatum. Next base: position 63,359,381 of record NC_042621.1, read on the forward strand.
GACACAAGCCGTGGAGGAAAAGAAACTAACCATGATTCCCTCCGTAACGGCGAGTGAAGAGGGAAGAGCCCAGCGCCGAATCCCCGCTCGTCCGGCGGGCGCGGGAAATGTGGCGTACGGAAGATCGCCTCTCTGGCGCCGCTCGGGGCCCCAAGTCCTTCTCATCAAGCCTCAGCCCGCGGACGGTGTTAGGCCGGTAGCGGCCCCCGGCGCTCCGGGACCGGGTTTTCTCGTAGTCTGTTTGTTTGGGAATGCAGGCCAAAGTGGGTGGTAAACTCCATCTAAGGTTAAATACCATTTCCGGCGCGTGTTATTGCCCCCCCCCCCCCCCCCCCCCCGGCAGCAGCTTCGCCGTTTCCCCCGCCGTTTCCTCCTTCCCCTTTGCCAACTGTTAAGTAGTCAACCTCATTCACTACATCTATGCAGACGATGTTCAGATTCTTATTCCCATAACAGAATCTATTAACAAAGCCATCGCACTTTGGAACAACAGCTTACAAGCCATCACTAATCTCCTCAACAGTCAAAGCATGAGATCTTATTAAGAAACTGACATTATCCTCAACAAATTCTTACTCCTAGCAAAACCTATACCAAGTAAGTACACAGGGGTCTGTATTTTCATACCCCATTGCTTGCTGTTTGAATACCGCTCTTGCCGTACCGACCCGCAGGGTCCACCTAGGGACACAAGCTGTGGAGGAAAAGAAACTAACCAGGATTCCCTCAGTAACGGCGAGTGAAGAGGGAAGAGCCCAGCGCCGAATCCCCGCCTGTCCGGTGGGCGCGGGAAATGTGGCATACGGAAGACCGGCTCCCCAGCGCCGCTCGGGGGCCCAAGTCCTTCTGATGGAGGATCAGCCGGCGGACGGTGTTAGGCCGGTAGTGGCCCCCCAATAAAACCACCAAAGACTGCTTCTATAAACTGCAAGTTTAAAAAAGGATAAGACCACTCTTCCACGCCAAACACTTCAGAACCATCCTCCAAGCCCTCATTTTCTACTACTGCAACTCTACATTACTTGGACTCCCTTCCTCATACACGAAACCACTCCAAATGGTTGAAAACGCAGCAGCCCGTCTACTAACAAACACTAGGAAAGGAGGCCACATTTCCCCAGTCCTAAAAGACCTCCACTGGTTACCAATTCAGTTCAGAGTCATTTACAAATCCATCACCTTGATATAAAAAATCATTCACCAACACACCATTATCGACCTACAAATTCCTCTCCGTTTATTCAAATGCACAAGACCGACCAGGGAAGCCTACAGCGGATGCAATGCCGGTATAAATAAATAAAATAAATAAATAAAATCAATAAGTACGTAAGGGAAAGTTGAAAACAACTTTCAAGAGCGAGTTCAAAAGGGCGGGAAACCGTTAAGAGTTAAACGGGTGAGGTGCGTGCAGTCCACCTGGAGGATTGAACCCGGCGGCGGGTTCGGTGGGACCGGGGGTGGTTTCGGCGCATCCCCCACCCCTTTCGCGGGGGGGCGGGGAACGCCTCCCAGACGGCCCCGGCCCCGTCCAGGAATAAAAAAAATAAAGTAAAGCAGTAAAATCAATAAGTACGTAAGGGAAAGTTGAAAACAACTTTCAAGAGCGAGTTCAAAAGGGCGGGAAACCGTTAAGAGTTAAACGGGTGAGGTGCGTGCAGTCCGCGGCCCCGGCCCCGTCCAGGAATAAAAAAATAAAGTAAATATATAAAATCAATAAGTACGTAAGGGAAAGTTGAAAACAACTTTCAAGAGCGAGTTCAAAAGGGCGGGAAACCGTTAAGAGTTAAACGGGTGAGGTGCGTGCAGTCCGCGGCCCCGGCCCCGTCCAGGAATAAAAAAATAAAGTAAATATATAAAATCAATAAGTACGTAAGGGAAAGTTGAAAACAACTTTCAAGAGCGAGTTCAAAAGGGCGGGAAACCGTTAAGAGTTAAACGGGTGAGGTGCGTGCAGTCCACCTGGAGGATTGAACCCGGCGGGTTCGGTGGGACCGGGGGTGGTTTCGGCGCATCCCCCACCCCTTTCGCGGGGGGGGCGGGGAACGCCTCCCAGACGGCCCCGGCCCCGTCCAGGAATAAAAAAAATAAAGTAAAGCAGTAAAATCAATAAGTACGTAAGGGAAAGTTGAAAACAACTTTCAAGAGCGAGTTCAAAAGGGCGGGAAACCGTTAAGAGGTAAACGGGTGGGGTGCGTGCAGTCCGCCTGGAGGATTCAACCCGGCGGGTTCGGTGGGACCGGGGTTTCGGCGGATCCCCCACCCCTTTCTCGGGGGGACGGGGAACGCCTCCCGGATGGCCCCGGCCAGGAATAAAAAAATAAAGTAAAGCAGTAAAATCAATAAGTACGTAAGGGAAAGTTGAAAACAACTTTCAAGAGCGAGTTCAAAAGGGCGGGAAACCGTTAAGAGGTAAACGGGTGGGGTGCGTGCAGTCCGCCTGGAGGATTCAACCCGGCGGGTTCGGTGGGACCGGGGGTGGTTTCGGCGCATCCCCCACCCCTTTCGCGGGGGGGGCGGGGAACGCCTCCCGGACGGCCCCGGCCCCGTCCAGGAATAAAAAAAATAAAGTAAAGCAGTAAAATCAATAAGTACGTAAGGGAAAGTTGAAAACAACTTTCAAGAGCGAGTTCAAAAGGGCGGGAAACCGTTAAGAGTTAAACGGGTGAGGTGCGTGCAATCCGCCTGGAGGATTCAACCCGGCGGGTTCGGTGGGACCGGGGGTGGTTTCGGCGCATCCCCCACCCCTTTCGCGGGGGGGCGGGGAACGCCTCCCGGACGGCCCCGGCCCCGTCCAGGAATAAATAAAATAAAGTAAAGCAGTAAAATCAATAAGTACGTAAGGGAAAGTTGAAAACAACTTTCAAGAGCGAGTTCAAAAGGGCGGGAAACCGTTAAGAGTTAAACGGGTGAGGTGCGTGCAGTCCACCTGGAGGATTGAACCCGGCGGGTTCGGTGGGACCGGGGGTGGTTTCGGCGCATCCCCCACCCCTTTCGCGGGGGGGCGGGGAACGCCTCCCGGACGGCCCCGGCCCCGTCCAGGAATAAAAAAAATAAAGTAAAGCAGTAAAATCAATAAGTACGTAAGGGAAAGTTGAAAACAACTTTCAAGAGCGAGTTCAAAAGGGCGGGAAACCGTTAAGAGGTAAACGGGTGGGGTGCGTGCAGTCCGCCTGGAGGATTCAACCCGGCGGGTTCGGTGGGACCGGGGGTGGTTTCGGCGCATCCCCCACCCCTTTCGCGGGGGGGCGGGGAACGCCTCCCGGACGGCCCCGGCCCCGTCCAGGAATAAAAAAAATAAAGTAAAGCAGTAAAATCAATAAGTACGTAAGGGAAAGTTGAAAACAACTTTCAAGAGCGAGTTCAAAAGGGCGGGAAACCGTTAAGAGGTAAACGGGTGGGGTGCGTGCAGTCCGCCTGGAGGATTCAACCCGGCGGCGGGTTCGGTGGGACCGGGGGGGCTTTCGGCGCATCCCCCACCCCTTTCGCGGGGGGGGGCGGGGAACGCCTCCCGGACGGCCGCAGGGCGCATTTCCTCCGCGGCGGAGCGCCGCAACCGGCTCCGTGTCGGCTGGGAAGGCCCAGGGGGGGCAGGTGGCCCGCCGCTCCGGCGGCGCGTGTTATAGCCCCCCCTGGCAGCAGCTTTGCCGTTACCCCCGCCGTTTCCTCCTTCCCCTTTGCCAACTGTTAAGTAGTCTTAACCTCATTCACTACATCTATGCAGACGATGTTCAGATTCTTATTCCCATAACAGAATCTATTAAGAAAGCCATCGCACTTTGGAACAACAGCTTACAAGCCGAAGCCACCACTAATCTCCTCAACAGTCTAAACCTGGTCCTCAATGCCTCTAAAACTAAACTCCTCTTCATTTCCTACAAGCAAGAAAACCTCCCATCTCAGATCCATCACAAACACCTTCTCACCCACAACCATGTGAGAGACCTGGAGTAATTATAGACAACCGTCTTGACCTAAAGAATATGATCCAAACCACAACTGTAAGATATAATATTATATCTTAATGGGCCTCGACAAAGGAAACTCTTTCCTATTGATCTTGTTAGACCTTTCCGCAGCGTTCGACACGGTCAACCACGCCATCCTCCTAAACCAGCTTTCGTCCATAGGAATCAGCGGCACCGTCCGATCCTGGTTCAAAACGTTTCTCGATAACAGAGGTTACAAAGTTAAACTCCAAAACAAGGAATCCTCAAGATTTGACTCTGTCATAGGAGTCCCTCAAGGTTCTTGATTATCTCCGACCCTATTTAATATCTATCTTCTTCCTCTCTGCCAACTTCTTACCGACCTCAATCTAAAGTACTTCCTTTACGCAGATGATATTGAAATCATCATCCATATCAAAGACACATACTCTAAAACTCTTGACTACTGGGAAACATGCCACCAGAAAATCAAACAAGTAGTAAACAACCTACACCTCATCTTAAACTCATCCAAGACAGAAATCCTACTCATCTCTCCTGAAAACAATATCTCCAACACTACTCTTCCCACCAACCTACCTACCACACAAGTTACAGACTTAGGAGTGATAATAGACAACCGGCTAAACTTCAAGGCACATATCAACAAAACAACCAAAGACTGCTTCTATAAACTCCAGGTTCGGAAGAGGATAAGACCTCTTTTCCATGCTCAAGACTTCAGAACGATCATCCAAGCAGTCATTTTTGCGAAATTAGACTACTGCAGTTCCCTATTGCTAGGTCTGCCCTCATCCTATTCCAAACCACTACAGATGGTTCAAAATTCAGCAGCCCGATTACTAACAGGCGCAAGAAAGAGAGACCACATATCTCCCATTCTGAAAGAGTTACATTGGCTACCCGTCCTCTTCCGTATCATCTATAAAGCCATATGTGTCATCTTCAAAACTATTCATCAACGCATCTTATGCACTTTAGCTGATGACAAAGGAATCGGAAAATCTCTCAGAAATAAGAATACGCGTGGGAACACAAGGTCTGGATGAACAGGCACATCATTTGAGGACAGATGTCAATCCCAGCTAGGGACACAAGCAGCGTAGGAAAAGAAACTAACCAGGATTCCCTCAGTAACGGCGAGTGAAGAGGGAAGAGCCCAGCGCCGAATCTCCGCCACTCCGGGTTCGGGGATCTGAACCCGACTCCCTTTCGATCGGCCGAGGACGACGGAGGCCATCGCCCGTCCCTTCCGAACGGCGCTCGCCTATCTGTTAGGACCGGCTGACCCATGTTGAACTGCTGTTCACATGGAACCCTTCTCCACTTCGGCCTTGAAGAAGAATGCTCAGTCTGTTTAAAAGAACAAAATTAACGGACCCACTCAAGGAATATGCTCAGTCTGTTTAAAATAAGAAAATTAACGGACCCACTCTGAAGGTCAATGCTCAGTCTGTTTAAAAGAACAAAATTAACGGACCCACTCAAGGACTATGCTCAGTCTGTTTAAAAGAACACAATTAACGGACCCACTCTGAAGGTCAATGCTCAGTCTGTTTAAAATAGCAATATCAACAGACCCACTCTGAAGGACAATGCTCAGTCTGTTTAAAATAACAAAATGGAACTGCCCAGCTAGGGACACAAGGCCTGGAGGAACAGGCACATCATTGGTGGACAGAGGTCAATCCCGGCTAGGGACACAAGGCCTGGAGGGACAGGCAGGCACAGCAATGGAGTTAAAACACCAGTAGAAACACAATGGCTGGAGGTACAGGCAGGAACAGCAACGGAGTTAAAACACTTGTGGGAACACAAGGCCTGGAGGAACAGGCACATCATTGGTGGACAGAGGTCAATCCCGGCTAGGGACACAAGGCCTGGAGGGACAGGCAGGCACAGCAATGGAGTTAAAACACCAGTAGAAACACAATGGCTGGAGGTACAGGCAGGAACAGCAACGGAGTTAAAACACTTGTGGGAACACAAGGCCTGGAGGAACAGGCACATCATTGGAGGACAGAGGTCAATCCCAGCTAGGGACACAAGTCGCATAGGAAAAGAAACTGACCAGGATTCCCTCAGTAACGGCGAGTGAAGAGGGAAGAGCCCAGCGCCGATTCTCCACCACTCCGGGTTCGTGGATCTGAACCCGACTCCCTTTCGATCGGCCGAGGACGACGGAGGCCATCGCCCGTCCCTTCAGAACGGCGCTCGCCTATCTGTTAGGACCGGCTGACTCATGTTGAACTGCTGTTCACATGGAACCCTTCTCCACTTCGGCCTTGAAGAAGAAAGCTCAGTCTGGTTAAAATAAGAAAATTAACGGACCCACTCTGAAGGTCAATGCTCAGTCTGTTTAAAATAGCAATATCAACAGACCCACTCTGAAGGACAATGCTCAGTCTGTTTAAAATAACAAAATGGAACTGCCCAGCTAGGGACACAAGGCCTGGAGGTACAGGCAGGAACAGCAACGGAGTTAAAACACTTGTGGGAACACTAGGGCTGCACAGTAGATGCCGGTCAGACACAGCGATTCATGTCAAGAACATGTGCTGCAGTGCTTACTGCTTACATTATCTTGAGCATAGGAGGCAATTGGAACTGCTGCAAGGCTCCTTTCAATAGCTTTTATTCATCTTGCCATTCACAAGGAAAATCGGGAAAGCCAAGCACTGGCAGGTTTACTTTCAAAAACACTAGCATTTCCATCAAGACCGGTGAAAGCCTTGAGCGGTGAGGGCTCATGATATCCCCTGTCATTGAAAAAACACGTTCACTGGGCACACTTGTTGGTGGACATGACAGATATCCTTCAGCCACTTTGGCTAGGTGTGGCCAGACAGTGGACTTGTGTGCCCAATATGCCAGCGGATCTGTCTGCGTATTCTCTATCGGCTCTGAGAGATACCGTTTCACTGACAGCTCTGCTGCTGTCTCCTCCTGTGCTTGGGAGGGCTGAGAGTCACTCAATCCAGTTACTTTCTCTCTCGCCTGTTGCACTACTGATGTATCTTTATGGCCAACATGCCTTGGGCGTTCTGACGTTGAGGTAGAGGCACTAGTAATAGTATCTGTCACTGACACAGTCCTTCTCCTGCCAGGGATAGCAGCAGCACAACTCTGTGACGTGCCTGATGTTTCCACCTGTGCTTCAAGCCTAATCTGTCTCCGCCTATGGTGCTCCTGTTCACGGACCTGTGCTAACAACAGCTCCTTCACAAATGACAGACAATTGGTCTGTAGGGCGATTTTACCTTTCACACGGGGATCACAGACAGAGGCGAGCATGTATGTGCTGTCCTCTGTTAAAGGCCTTAATCTGTCTTTCACCTGCTGCTGCAAAACGTCCACACACTGCAGCACCTCAGCAGTCATTCCCTCTTGCCGTTTAATGCCTTCCAAATGGTCATCCAGGAATTTCACTATAGGGATGATGTCAGCCAAGGTGGAACTTCTGGAACTCAGCTCCTCCGTGACGTCCTTGAAGGGCTGCAGGATTTTTACCAGCTGACTCATGACTAACCAATCGTGATGCCCTAGGGGATTCTGTACACCTATGTCTATTGTACCAGAAAGTTCATGAAGGGGTGTCTGCAGCTCCAATAACCTCTCCAGCATCATAAAGGTGGAATTCCACCGGGTGGGAACGTCTTGAATGAGACGCTTCTCGGGCATATCCAAAGCAGTCTGATTTTCTCGGAGAACCTGCCCCGCCCTGACACTTCTGTGGAAGTGTGCTGCTATGTTCCTGCACTTCTGTATTAACCTACGCAGGTATTCAGTCTCCTTGTCCTTGGACTCCAAGCCCAAACCTGACTTCACTACCAGATGCAGAGTGTGTGCAAACATCGGATGTTCTTAAACCGCCCATCGCTTATTGCCTTAACCATGTTTGCACCGTTGTCTGTGACAAAAAAGCCTGCCCGCGTTTTACTGTCTCGCTGGTGTACTTTCCAGCTCGCCAGCATCTTTCTGATGCATGCTAGAATATTGGCAGCGGTATGGGCATGGTCCGTCAGGTGGGTGTTCAGTAAAGCCCACCTCCACCCTGATGCTTGTTCAGTAATAGAGCTGCTGGCTGCCCCTGCCTCTGCCATGTCCCACCAGTGTGCTGTCAGAGAGAGGTAAGAGTGTGCAGCATTCATGGCGGTCCAGATATCGCAGGTGAAATGCACTCTTCCGTCTGCCTTACCTAGCAGTGCTTGCACGCGACTGACACAGTGCTTGTACAGGCTGGGGATGACCTTTCTACTAAATGTGGTTCTGGAGGGGACTTTGTAATTTGGAAGTACGACCTTCAAGAAACGTTTGAAACCCACATTCTCAACTAACTGCAGGGGCTGGTCATCAAGGGCAATCATTTCCCCAATGCTCCTGGTTACTACTTTTGCGGCTGCCTGCCTCCTACCCCGGGATAGCGTTACCGCACTCCACCCCATTTCCTCCATGGTGCATTGTCGCTTCTCCCACATGTCAGTGGGTTTCTGGCCTGCCGCCTGACTGCTAGAAGGGTATGAGGGCGTGGGCTGACTCTGCTGCTTTCCTACCACTGCACCCTGGTTGGAAGGGGAAGGGGTCCCCTGACGGAAAATGCTACCATCCCCAGATGGCAGTAATCTTGTTGGGTGTTGCCTCTTAACATGATACTCCATGCCAAAATTTGACAGATGTCCCAGTTGCTTGCCTCTGCTAATATCCCTGGCACAGTAATTACACCGAGCATAACGCGGGTCTTCTGTCACTTTAAAATGTGCCCAGATCGCAGATTTCTTTTGTGATCCTCCTCTCTTTCCCGCCCTGGGGGTGGATGGTGGCACTGGAGTTGAGGTACTACTGGGTGTGGGTGGTGCACCCACTGCACCCGGCGAAGCAATGCCAGCGGGGGCAACAGTCACCCTCTGTCTCCCTTCTGACAGCTCTTCCTCCTCCTCGATATCAGTGGAATGTCTCCCCTGCCGCAGATTTCTGGAGGTGGAGGCTAAAACAGGACTAACTGACAATTCTACCGAAGATTGCTCAGGTATAACATCTTCCGTTTCTGATGAGAATCCCATCCAAGAAGATTCTTCTTCTGAATCAGAAGCTAACAGTGCCAGCGCTACCTTGTCACCGCAAAGTTTTGCAGGACACTTCTGTCCCCTGGCTGCTCTTGGGTGTGTAACTTTTGTCTGGCTAGACTCTGCCTCCTCTTCACTCTCCTCCAAAACTACAGTGCCAGAAACAGGTGCTGGCGATTGCAAAGTTTCATGGTCTGATTTCTTTTTTTTTGCCATGGAACTGCCATCCCCTACAAAGACGTTTGATTGCGACAGTTGCCTTTTTACCTGTACTGGTGGTGTTGCGCTGGTGTCTTTTGCGGTGCCTCCGCTGCCATTCCCACTAAGTCGCTTGCATCTCCCTTTCCCTGACATTATGGATTTAATGTCAATGAGTACTAGTGGTAACACTGCCCACTGTCCCACAATAATAATGTTCGGTCAGTTTAAAATAACTAAATTAACAGACCCACTCAAGAAGAATGCTCAGTCTGTTTAAAATAACAAAATGAACGGACCAAGTCAAGGACAATGCGGTTAAGTCTGTTTAAAAATAGCAGATTGAACAGACTCGCTGAAGGCCAATCTTCACTCTGTTTACAATGCCCACTGCCTCACTGCCTGCCTGGCAATGCACGGAATGTGTCTGTCTGTGTGTGTGCAGTGAGTGCACAGAGAACAAGCTTGTTTTTCAGTAGATATGAGGCAGGGTACTCCCAGCCCTGGAACTGCTGCCCACCCAGCACTGAACCACTCAAGGAGAATGCTTTTGAGTCTGTTTAAAAATAGCAAATGTAACAGACTCGCTGAAGGGCAATGTTCACTCTGTTTACAATGCCCACTGCCTCACTGCCTGCCTGGCAATGCACGGAATGTGTCTGTCTGTGTGTGTGCAGTGAGTGCACAGAGAACAAGCTTCCTTTTCAGTAGATATGAGGCAGGGTACTCCCAGCCCTGGAACTGCTGCCCACCCAGCACTGAACCACTCAAGGAGAATGCTTTTAAGTCTGTTTAAAAATAGCAAATGTAACAGACGCGCTGAAGGGCAATGTTCACTCTGTTTACAATGCCCACTGCCTCACTGCCTGCCTGGCAATGCACGGAATGTGTCTGTCTGTGTATGTGCAGTGAGTGCACAGAGAACAAGCTTCCTTTTCAGTAGATATGAGGCAGGGTACTCCCAGCCCTGGAACTGCTGCCCACCCAGCACTGAACCACTCAAGGACAATGCGGTTAAGTCTGTTTAAAAATAGCAGATTGAACAGACTCGCTGAAGGCCAATCTTCACTCTGTTTACAATGCCCACTGCCTCACTGCCTGCCTGGCAATGCACGGAATGTGTCTGTCTGTGTGTGTGCAGTGAGTGCACAGAGAACAAGCTTCCTTTTCAGTAGATATGAGGCAGGGTACTCCCAGCCCTGGAACTGCTGCCCACCCAGCACTGAACCACTCAAGGACAATGCGGTTAAGTCTGTTTAAAAATAGCAAATGTAACAGACTCGCTGAAGGGCAATGTTCACTCTGTTTACAATGCCCACTGCCTCACTGCCTGCCTGGCAATGCAAGGAATGTGTCTGTCTGTGTGTGTGCAGTGAGTGCACAGAGAACAAGCTTCCTTTTCAGTAGATATGAGGCAGGGTACTCCCAGCCCTGGAACTGCTGCCCACCCAGCACTGAACCACTCAAGGACAATGCGGTTAAGTCTGTTTAAAAATAGCAAATGTAACAGACTCGCTGAAGGGCAATGTTCACTCTGTTTACAATGCCCACTGCCTCACTGCCTGCCTGGCAATGCACGGAATGTGTCTGTCTGTGTGTGGGCAGTGAGTGCACAGAGAACAAGCTTCCTTTTCAGTAGATATGAGGCAGGGTACTCCCAGCCCTGGAACTGCTGCCCACCCAGCACTGAACCACTCAAGGACAATGCGGTTAAGTCTGTTTAAAAATAGCAAATGTAACAGACTCGCTGAAGGGCAATGTTCACTCTGTTTACAATGCCCACTGCCTCACTGCCTGCCTGGCAATGCACGGAATGTGTCTGTCTGTGTGTGTGCAGTGAGTGCACAGAGAACAAGCTTCCTTTTCAGTAGATATGAGGCAGGGTACTCCCAGCCCTGGAACTGCTGCCCACCCAGCACTGAACCACTCAAGGACAATGCGGTTAAGTCTGTTTAAAAATAGCAGATTGAACAGACTCGCTGAAGGGCAATGTTCACTCTGTTTACAATGCCCACTGCCTCACTGCCTGCCTGGCAATGCACGGAATGTGTCTGTCTGTGTGTGTGCAGTGAGTGCACAGAGAACAAGCTTCCTTTTCAGTAGATATGAGGCAGGGTACTCCCAGCCCTGGAACTGCTGCCCACCCAGCACTGAACCACTCAAGGAGAATGCTTTTAAGTCTGTTTAAAAATAGCAAATGTAACAGACTCGCTGAAGGGCAATGTTCACTCTGTTTACAATGCCCACTGCCTCACTGCCTGCCTGGCAATGCACGGAATGTGTCTGTCTGTGTGTGTGCAGTGAGTGCACAGAGAACAAGCTTCCTTTTCAGTAGATATGAGGCAGGGTACTCCCAGCCCTGGAACTGCTGCCCACCCAGCACTGAACCACTCAAGGACAATGCGGTTAAGTCTGTTTAAAAATAGCAGATTGAACAGACTCGCTGAAGGGCAATGTTCACTCTGTTTACAATGCCCACTGCCTCACTGCCTGCCTGGCAATGCACGGAATGTGTCTGTCTGTGTGTGTGCAGTGAGTGCACAGAGAACAAGCTTCCTTTTCAGTAGATATGAGGCAGGGTACTCCCAGCCCTGGAACTGCTGCCCACCCAGCACTGAACCACTCAAGGACAATGCGGTTAAGTCTGTTTAAAAATAGCAGATTGAACAGACTCGCTGAAGGGCAATGTTCACTCTGTTTACAATGCCCACTGCCTCACTGCCTGCCTGGCAATGCACGGAATGTGTCTGTCTGTGTGTGTGCAGTGAGTGCACAGAGAACAAGCTTCCTTTTCAGTAGATATGAGGCAGGGTACTCCCAGCCCTGGAACTGCTGCCCACCCAGCACTGAACCACTCAAGGAGAATGCTTTTAAGTCTGTTTAAAAATAGCAAATGTAACAGACTCGCTGAAGGGCAATGTTCACTCTGTTTACAATGCCCACTGCCTCACTGCCTGCCTGGCAATGCACGGAATGTGTCTGTCTGTGTGTGTGCAGTGAGTGCACAGAGAACAAGCTTCCTTTTCAGTAGATATGAGGCAGGGTACTCCCAGCCCTGGAACTGCTGCCCACCCAGCACTGAACCACTCAAGGAGAATGCTTTTAAGTCTGTTTAAAAATAGCAAATGTAACAGACTCGCTGAAGGGCAATGTTCACTCTGTTTACAATGCCCACTGCCTCACTGCCTGCCTGGCAATGCACGGAATGTGTCTGTCTGTGTGTGTGCAGTGAGTGCACAGAGAACAAGCTTCCTTTTCAGTAGATATGAGGCAGGGTACTCCCAGCCCTGGAACTGCTGCCCACCCAGCACTGAACCACTCAAGGAGAATGCTTTTAAGTCTGTTTAAAAATAGCAAATGTAACAGACTCGCTGAAGGGCAATGTTCACTCTGTTTACAATGCCCACTGCCTCACTGCCTGCCTGGCAATGCACGGAATGTGTCTGTGTGTGTGCAGTGAGTGCACAGAGAACAAGCTTCCTTTTCAGTAGATATGAGGCAGAGTACTGCCAGTGCCAGCCCTGGCACTGCCCACCCAGCACTGAACCACTCAAGGAGAATGCTTTTAAGTCTGTTTAAAAATAGCAAATGTAACAGACTCGCTGAAGGGCAATGTTCACTCTGTTTACAATGCCCACTGCCTCACTGCCTGCCTGGCAATGCACGGAATGTGTCTGTCTGTGTGCACTGCAGTGCACATAGAACTAAAGTAGATATGAGGCAGAGTACTCCCAGCCCTGGAACTGCTGCCCAGCCAGCACTGAACCACTCAAGGAGAATGCTTTTAAGTCTGTTTAAAAATAGCAAATGTAACAGACTCGCTGAAGGGCAATGTTCACTCTGTTTACAATGCCCACTGCCTCACTGCCTGCCTGGCAATGCATGGAATGTGTCTGTCTGTGTGCACTGCAGTGCACATAGAACTAAAGTATATATGAGGCAGGGTATTCCCAGCCCTGGAACTGCTGCCCAGTGCCCACCCAGCACTGAACCACTCAAGGAGAATGCTTTTAAGTCTGTTTAAAAATAGCAAATGTAACAGACTCGCTGAAGGGCAATGTTCACTCTGTTTACAATGCCCACTGCCTCACTGTCTGCCTGGCAATGCACGGAATGTGTCTGTCTGTGTGCACTGCAGTGCACATAGAACTAAAGTATATATGAGGCAGGGTATTCCCAGCCTTGGAACTGCTGCCCAGTGCCCACCCAGCACTGAACCACTCAAGGAGAATGCTTTTAAGTCTGTTTAAAAATAGCAAATGTAACAGACTTGCTGAAGGGCAATGTTCACTCTGTTTACAATGCCCACTGCCTCACTGTCTGCCTGGCAATGCACGGAATGTGTCTGTCTGTGTGCACTGCAGTGCACATAGAACTAAAGTAGATATGAGGCAGAGTACTCCCAGCCCTGGAACTGCTGCCCAGCCAGCACTGAACCACTCAAGGAGAATGCTTTTAAGTCTGTTTAAAAATAGCAAATATGAGGCAGAGTACTGCCAGCCCTGCCTGGCACTGCCCAGGATAAAATGTACAGACTCACTCAATAAGAATGTTCTTTTTTTTTTTTCCCTAACAAAGAATCTGTTCTGTGTTGTCTATCAAATCTGGTTCTGTTCTGTGTTGTCTATCAAATCGGGTTCTGCTATCTTCTCTGCCTCAGCCTGCCTAAGCCCACCCTGCACGATCCCGATCCCACCTCCCCACTGAATCGCTGAAAATGTCCGTCAGTCCTCGTGCTGCTGCTGCTTTTATAGTGCTGCTGGCTCGTCAGGAAATCCTCAGAGAAGCACGGAATGACAGCGCGATTCGCTGCATTCAGTGCTTCTCTGAAAAGGTGAACGCAGATTCGCTGCGTTCCGGTATCCATGCCGACCTGTCCCACCCTTTCCTGTGAGTCACTGAAACTCACAGGACAGGGTCAGACAGGTTGGCATGGTTACCGCAGGGGCGCCGCCATTTTCAGGTAATCCGGGGCTCCGAGCTCGAGTCGCAGGTAATGGCGGCGAGAAAGCGCGCGCATGGCGATTCGCCGTATCCGACATATCTATGTTCATTTATGTCGGAAATCTGCTCGTATACGCCCCATCTTTTTTTTAAGTAAAAAAAAAAATTTGAGTTGCGTTTTCCATATGCGGTCAATCCGAATGCACATCCCTAACAGTAAACACCTAGGTTCCCGAGCCATAACAATAACTTACTAACCAACGAGTGCTCTAGCAACGGGTGGGCAGTGCATCACCTCTGGCAACAACCCACATGAAAGGGACATATGGTCTACTATCAAACCGAGGCAAGGTGGCCCTGACGGCAAACAGTCCCTAGCATCTAAGTACAACATACTGGTGATACTGTCTACGTCCCCCTACAATGACAAACTCCGTTTTATCCTGCTCAGATACCTACCAAAGGACTGGGTAGTGGACAGCTTCCCCAGGACTCTCCCCATGCAGCTATTACTGTTCGAATATTGCACTGTGGTTAGCCAGTCCCCAATACATTTAGGAATAAGTCCTGAGCTATGTCGGACAGGTGCACCTCATCTTTTCAGAACAGCCCTTCACATGTCACACAAATCCTGTCATGTCTGATATGGTGGCCTCCCCTGCATTCCATGCAATTGCCAACTTGCTTATTCAGCTTGCCCATGCAATGCCCCCAAAGCTGCTTGTGCTGGAACTGATGAGGAGGGATGATTTCTGACCACATGACCTTCGTGCCTGGAATCAATCAAGGCTATGTCATTCCTGATTTTATTAATTAGCTGTTGGCTGGGAAGATGTCCCAGATCTTTGCCCCCCAGGTGTATTAAGAGTACCTCAGGTGGGAACGATCTGGCTAGCAGTTGTTGCAGGAGTGGGATGAGCTGGTCCCAGCATATGCCTCTCCTGTCAAGCCAATGCACCGTCATGTCATTTGGCACCAGATCCAAATGTGGTCCGAAACCAAAAGCCCTTTCTTTCATGTAGTGCTCTGCACAGAATACAAAAGAATGTCCTGTGATCCACACCATCCTTCATTACTGGGGAAGACCTGAAATGATACAACAATACAAGTTAACCCATTATGTGAACTAGCTATCATGATCCCAGTGGGGTGGGGGGGTCTCTTTAAAGTTCTTATTGGGATGAGCTCAGATTTGAGGCATCGCTAGTCTGCCTAATATAGATCATATAAGCCACGGATCTCCACCTTTCTAATTGTTGGATTGCTGCACCTCGGAAACTGGATGTGGTGGCACTAGACACCTCCAGAGTTCACTTGAGGATGGCACTAAATTGGAACTTGCTCTGTGGCCATGAGTCCACATGTACTAGGAATTATGCTGCTCCTTTTGCCCTGATGATGGCAAAGTGTGTGGCTTTTGCCACCAGGCAAGTGGACAGCCCCTTCACTGCATTCAGCATGACCATTCCACCTTGACCTGTTTGATCCATTTTGGATATGGATTGTCAGCCTCCCACCAACCAGCGAGACCTCTGAAGCATGCAAGCCAGAGCTGTTGCGGCTACAGCAGTCTGTAGCCAATAACTCACTGACTCGGTGCTCTGAAGAATGCCAAGGTGAAGGTGTTGTTGGATTTGTGGACCCTTGAGCCGATCTGAACCGAAAGGTGGACTGCTGCAAGGTAGCGGCAGTGGCCCCGACCGGGAGGCGGCAAGGACAGAGATGTGGCTGGCCCGAGGAAGACCCTGGGAAGCCCTTTGCGACCAAGGGCTTAGGCAAGGAAGAAGGGAACGGATAGAGCTGACACAGTGGTGAGGAAGTCTTCGCCCTGGAAGCCGAGCCTCCCCCGAGAGGAGCTCATAGGAGTTCGGCCGCTGGGACTTAGGAGATTCACCCTGGAAGCCGGAGTCCCCCCAGGAGGAGCCCGTAGGGACCCGGCCGCTGGGACTTAGGAGAGCCCGCGGGGGCAGAGTCAGACGGGATCCAAGGTCGAGTGCCAGGGGGTCATTGCTCACCAGTCCGGAGTCAAGTGCCAGAGAGTCGCCGCTTGCCAGTCCAGAGTCGAGTGCCTGAGAGTCGTCGCTTACCAGTCCAGAGTCAGAAGCCAGGGGATCACCGTGAGCCAAACCGGGGTCAGAAGCCAAAGAATCGTCGTAAGCCAGTCCAGAGTCAGGAGCCAGGGAACACCGTAAGCCAATCCAGGATCAGGAATCAGGAAGACCAGGAGAACACAGGACGCAGCAACTGGAGACAGGAAACCTGGAACCTCGTTGCAAGGCAAAGTCCTAGTCAGGCTGCAGGGTTTAAATACCCTGGAGCGTCTGATGTCATCAGAGGGCGTCCCCGATCTTTTCGCGCGCTGGCCCCTTTAAATCTTGGCCTGGGACGCGCGCGCGCATCTAGGGGGCGGGGCCTACTGCCGAGGAACGCCGGCTGCTCCGGCGCGGCGAAGACACGGAGGCAGAGGAAGCTGCAGGCCCGGGCGAGATGGGCAGATGCCGGGCCTGCGGCGGCAGAGGTCCCTGGAGGCCCGGGGAGCGTGGGACCCGGCCAGAACCCCGACGGGGTAGGTGGCGATTCCGGGGCCGACCCGGAATCGCAACAGGTGTATTGGAACAGGGCAAGTTAGCTGTCTATTTTAAATCCAAGACTGACACCATTTCTAAGGAATTTCATCTGCCATATCCCACCTACGCCTATAACTGAAATCTTCCTTATTAAATATAATTCAGAAACAGAAAACTACCAATTCCCCTTTAAACCCATGTTATGGCTCTCTATTTAAAGCCATCGCTCCGTTAGTTAGCTGTTTTCTATGTGACTTGGTTAATCAATCTCTTGAATCTGTTTTTTTTCCAGACAGTCTGAAAAAAACTGCCATTCTTCCCATCCAAAAAAAGAAATCAAAGGATCCTTTAGATCTCAATAACCTCAGACCTATAGTGTTAGTACCTTCTCTAACAAAGTTAATAGAATCAGTGGTTTTACACCAACTCTCCAACTTTCTATCTGACCATGACATTCTTCATCCAGGTGGGCATGGGTTTCGGAAGGGTCATTCCATGGAAACACTCTTGCTTTCATGCTTTGACACCATATTTCATGGTTTCGACGCCAACACAGACTTTATTCTCATTTCTGGATATATCAGTGGCGTTTGTCACTTTGGATCATCATATAATGCCTCTGTATCGCTCCATGGTGAGACCGCACCTTGAATACTGTGTACAATTCTGGTTGCCGCATCTCAAAAAAGATATAGTTGCGATGGAGAAGGTACAGAGAAGGGCAACCAAAATGATAAAGGGGATGGAACAGCTCCCCTATGAGGAAAGGCTGAAGAGGTTAGGGCTGTTCAGCTTGGAGAAGAGATGGCTGAGGGGGGATATAATAGAGGTCTTTAAGATCATGAGAGGTCTTGAACGAGTAGATGTGACTCAGTTATTTACACTTTCGAATAATAGAAGGACTAGGGGGCATTCCATGAAGTTAGCAAGTAACACATTTAAGACTAATCGGAGAAAATTCTTTTTCACTCAACGCACAATAAAGCTCTGGAATTTGTTGCCAGAGAAGGTAGTTAGTGCAGTTAGTGTAGCTGGGTTCAAAAAAGGTTTGGATAAGTTCTTGGAGGAGAAGTCCATTAATGGCTATTAATCAATTATACTTAGGGAATAGCCACTGCTATTAATTGCATCAGTAGCATGGGTTCTTCTTAGTGTTTGGGTAATTGCCAGGTTCTTGTGGCCTGGTTTTTGGCCTCTGTTGGAAACAGGATGCTGGGCTTGATGGACCCTTGGTCTGTCCCAGCATGGCAATTTCTTATGTTCTTATGTTCTTATGTTCTATTATGTTTAAAAACCCTAGGTATTAAAGCAACTGTTATCATCACGTTCTTAATCAATCCTCAGATGAATACACACTCTCTTCTGGCGTGCCCCAGGGCTCTTCATTATCTCCGATTCTTTTCAATATCTATTTACTCCCACTATGCCACATTCTTGCTGCTCTTAATATTCAATTCAGAATTTATGCAGATGATATCCAACTATTAGTTCCCTACAATTCTTCTTGGTCAGATACTTTATCTACAATAACCTTATATTTAAACACAATGAATACTTGGCTGTCATACAATCGGCTAAAATTGAACCCAGCAAAAACAGAGTTAACATATTTAACCTCTATTTCTAGTTCCACTATAGGTCCCCCCTCTCATCTTAATTTAAAATGTATTTCTATCCCCATCAGTAATCACACTACCAGCTTAGGTGCTACGATAAATTCAGATTTATCAATGGCTCAGCATATCTCGACCATTACAAAAAAATCATTCTATAAATTGCATCTCTTAAAAAGACTTCGACCTCTGCTGTTTTTCCGAGATTTTCATACGGTCCTGCAATCTCTAGTATTTTCGGGACTAGATAACTGCAATTCGCTTTACATGAGCCTAACTGTTTCTACAATTCACCCTTTACAACTAGTTCAAAACTCGGCTGCCCGTATTCTTTCAGGAACTTCTCGTAGAAATCATATCACTCCAGTCATCTTCACTCCATTGACTTCCTATCAAATTCAGAGTCCAATACAAGATTTTGATGATTATCCATGCTCTTATTCATAACGCTTCTTCAACATGGCTCTGCTCTTCACTCCTTATATATAAACCAGCTAGACAATTAAGATCTTTATGAAAAAAACCTTTTAGATTCACCATCTGTCAGATTCGCCAGATTAGACATAACTCGCAAAAGAGCCTTTTCTATAGCAGGCCCTATTTTGTGGAATTCATTGCCAGATTTCCTCTGTCTCATACCATCCAAACAACAATTCAAGAAATCGTTAAAAAACCATCTATTTCAGAAAGCCTTCAGCTCCCTTCCCAGTACTTGATTATAATTATTCCTTGTTTTTCCTACCCCTTTCCCCTCCTACCTGCTTCATCCTCAAGGCACTTTGTGTTGTATTAATTCTGTTGCAGAGTTTGTTTTGTGAAAGAATTTAGTCTTGTGTATTGGGGTTTTTATTGTTTTATACAAATTATGTATGTTTTTAAAATTGTTAACCATTTTGATTAATTTCCAATTGTAAAAGCGGTATACATACACTTTTAAATAAATAAATAAACAAATAAATAAATAAATAAATAAAGTTCATACTCACTTGCTACTACTGCTGATAGGGCATTCCAAAGCAAAAGCAAGTGATCGAGAATGATCGTTCCTCAGGGGCTGTAGGCTTGGACCTGGCCCAACTCGTGATGCCCATCTTGATGGCAAAGTCTTAAATGGATTGGGCCAATTCTGTACCCTCACAAAGAAGGAACAGCCTGCCAAAGTTTTCTGCACCAAACCCATAGAAGTTTCATCTCACCGAGCCTGAACCACATAGTTAACTATCTGGATTGACAGCACTGGGCCTTGTCATCGATCCATGGTGCCCAGGAACTGCATGACAACATTGTACCCTCTCACATAAGACTGCCAAGTCAATGGAGCAATGGATTCTCACAGCAGCTTGAGTACATCCTTGTTCCAATGGTCCAAAGATGTTTTGACACTGGTGATCCTGCCCTCTCTGCATCAGGCGCCAGCCTCTGGAACTCTTCCTACTTACAACAAGAGAGACAGTTAGCAATCTCATTGTGTATACTGGGAATGTGCCACACTCTCACCACCACATTTAACTGCGAACACCTTAGGAACATTTCCCTGAGTAACTTAGATACCAGGGCACATTTTGAAGATTGGTGGTTGATGATCCGAACCACAGCCAAGTTGGCACACTAAAACACCACCTATTTTCCAGGTGCTCGCCCCAAAAGTGCAATGCCACCACAATCAGAAAAAGTTCCAGGAAAGTGATATAGGTGACACCAGTCTGGGTCCATTCCATCGGCTACATCTCTGCACACCATGTCCCTTGGCAAATCAAACCACATGCCCCCTGAAACATTTGAAATCAGTTGAAGGTCTGTGTTAGATATCTTGGGGGGGACCATTAAAATCAGTCAAAAACCACTCCTCAAATCCTCCCTCAACCTGTGATGTTTCTGCTTGACTGCTGTGGATGCCAGAATCAGTCTGCGCAAAAACACTCGGCTCCTGGGGACAACCCTACATGCAAATGGGACTGTGCGGTTGCCAATGTGATCTTGCGATCTTGTGACCGAGGCATGTTGAGCGAACCAGTGAGGATAGCTTATGGACTTTGTTGATCGGGAGCATGGACACCATGAGGGTTTAATCCAGTTCGATGCCAAGAAATGTCAAGCAGCTCCAGTTTGTCAGCAGCCACTTTTACCCCCAACAAGGCTGTAAAAGCTGTTTAAAAATGCAACACATACTCCTGAGCCACGAGGGCTGACAAAGAGCAAGTCTAGAAGATAGTGCACTATACTCGACAGATTCATGCTGCAAGACAGCTCCCAGTGTAGAAAGGTGCTAAAGGTCTCAAAGTAAGCACATCCCATCGGCAAGGTCCCATTGGCAAGGTCTCAAAGTAGAGCAACCCATCGGCAAGCACTTATCAAAGTAAAAAGCACCTTCAAATGAAAAACCTAGCAAGTGGAAGCTTTCTGGATGCACTTGGAGGAGCCAAAAGATGGACTCTATATCCACCTTTCCTATAAGGGCACCCTCACTGCATTGTTTAAGAAGGTCTAGCGCTGCATCAAATGATGTGTACTGCACTGAGCATGACTCTTGTGGGATGAAATTGTTGACAGATCCACCAGTCAGGTAAGATAAGTTGTGAATTAATCAGAATTTACCCAACTCCTTCTTGGGGACAACTGCCAAGGAAGAAAATCTCGGATTAAGGAAAGGTGGGAATGGGAATGGACCTGCTATCCTGCCTAACTTTAACTCGGCTACTAACTTTTCCCTTTCCAAATGAGCTAGCCTTGATGCAGAAGGCACATCCTTGCTGGGAAAGTGTTACGTTCTGTGTGCCTTGAACTAGGAGTGAGCCCTTGGGTCGTGGCGAGTGAAGACTACGCCCACAGGGAGGAGCTGAGCTTAAGTATGGTAAGCAGATGATGTCATGTGGTGGGGATGCCCCCGAGGTTCCTGCCATGATGCGTTCAAGAAGGGGGCAGGCGCGAGCGCCTTAGGTAACCCCAGATGTAAGATGGCTGCGGGGAGTGCCTACGCCGTCCATTGCATGCCATGAGGGTTGGCGTGTGGAAGTGGAGACTACCATTCTCCCCAGACGGATCAGCACAGAGAAAGGAGATGAGCAGGAAAGGTCACAGCTGCCTGCGCCCGACAGGTGCAACAAAAAGGGTCAAGGTATGGTATTCTAAAATCCTCCTTGAAGCCATCCCTCAGTGCCTTGGCAGTCTGCCGGTCTGGATAAAAATTTAAACTCCTTTCCATCAAGAAACACTGCACTGCGGTAGGGGCTCTACATCAAATGTCATTTTCCCCTTCCCCTCTGAGCTTTTTTGGGCCATCTGCTGTAACTTGCAGTCCTGTGTGGAGCATCCCCCTTGTTGTACCACCAGCATGCCAGCATGATGTACTATTTCCTCCCCGCCCTTGCCCTTGGGCATTGCCATGGCCATGAAATGGTCGGTTGTTTGTTGCCCTGTCAGTGTTTTTTACGGTCATGCTAATGAGCCATAGCTCAACGTCATGTGAGCCCCAAGCTATGGCTGGAGTGAATTGCTCATCATGGTTGAGCCAAGCAAAACCCTAATATTCGAAATGAGCACTGAAAGTAGTGTCCAAGTACAACCACATGGCTATGTGCTGCAAGGGATCAGCTCGACCAACTATTGATGCTAGACTAGCGAGGGAGCGGATCCAGTTGTTAATATTCCTAGTGACTCTTCTCCCCCCCCCCCCCCCAACTGGAGGCTTATGCTGGCTACATCCTTTTTGGGAGCTGTCCCCCTTCCTCCGACCCTCCAGTAGAATAAAAATGTCTAATGTGCTGACTCAGAGAACGATGGACTCCCTGCCATGGCTGTTTAGTGGTGCTTAAGGCTGGTAACCCGAAACCCACTGTCACAGAGCTACCTGAGCCCTGCAATTCTGAAGAGCCCCCGTGAAGCAGAGGATGATATTATGGATGAAGTGCTACGGCTGCCAGAAGCATCGGATCTCCTAGAATGCCTTTTGCCTTTTGTATCTGTGCTTGTACCCCTGTTCCTTCACCCTTTCAGTATCCTGGGATCCCTCCCCTTTCTTAGTACCCAGATTCACATTCGACTAACTTACTGGTGACTGGGACCGTCTCTGCAACCTCCTGTGGTAAGTGGACTGGTCGTGCTTCCCACCCGGGCTCCAAGGGCAGAACCAGGTTACCCATGGTGTCCGTGCCCGGGGCCCAGCGCCTCCCAATGATCCCTATCTCTTTCTATAAAGAAGCTGCTAATGAAGAGCAGCAAGCAAGGAATGATGCCTGGTTATTGGTGCCACTTACATAAGAACATACAAATGTCCATAGTGGGTCAGACCAAGAGACTATGAAGTCCAGTTTCCTGTTTCCAACAATGGCCAATCCAGGTCACAAGTACCTGACAGATCCCAGATAGTAGATAGATTCCAAGCTGCTTATGCTCAGGGATCAGCAGTGGCTTTTCCCAAGTCTAAATGGTTAATAACTGTTCAAGAGTTTTCTTCTAGGAACTTGTCTAAACCTCTTTTAAACCCAGCTATGGTAATTGCTTTTATCACATCTTCCAGCAATGAATTCCAGAGCTTACTTGTGCATTGTGTGAAAACATATATTCTCATCATGTTTTGAACGTGTTACTTAGTAACTTCATGGAGTGTTCCCTAGTCTTTGTATTTTTTGAAAGAGTAAACAATGGATTCACATTTACTTGTTCCACTCCACTCATGATTTTATAGACCTCTATCAGATCTCCCTTCTCCAAGATGAAGAGCCCTAACCTGTTTAACCTTTCCTCATAAGGGAATTATTCCATCCCTTTTGTCACTTTGGTTATTGTTCTCTGTACCTTTTTTAATTCCACAATATCTTTTTAGAGATACAGCGACAATAATTGCAAATAGTCCTCTAGGTGCAGTTGCACCATGATACAGAGATTTAATGACTAGGGATGTGAATCGTTTTAGGACGATTAAAATTATCGTCCGATAATTTTAATATCGTCTTAAACCGTTATGGAACACAATACAATACAGATTCTAACGATTTATCGTTATAAATCGTTAGAATCGTGAGCCGGCACACTAAAACCCCCTAAAACCCACCCCCGACCCTTTAAATTAAATCCCCCACCCTCCCGAACCCCCCCCAAATAACTTAAATAACCTGCGGGTCCAGCGGCAGTCCGGAACGGGAGCGGTCCGGAACGGGCTCCTGCTCCTGCATCTTGTCGTCTTCGGCCGGCGCCATTTTCCAAAATGGCGCCGAAAAATGGCGGCGGCCATAGACGAAAAAGATTGGACGGCAGGAGGTCCTTCCGGACCCCCGCTGGACTTTTGGCAAGTCTCGTGGGGGTCAGGAGGCCCCCCACAAGCTGGCCAAAAGTTCCTGGAGGTCCAGCGGGGGTCAGGGAGCGATTTCCCGCCGCGAATCGTTTTCGTGCGGAAAATGGCGCCGGCAGGAGATCGGCTGCAGGAGGTCGTTCAGCGAGGGTTCCGGCGCCTCGCTGAACGGCCTCCTGCAGTCGATCTCCTGCCGGCGCCATTTTCCGTACGAAAACGATTCGCGGCGGGAAATCGCTCCCTGACCCCCGCTGGACCTCCAGGAACTTTTGGCCAGCTTGTGGGGGGCCTCCTGACCCCCACGAGACTTGCCAAAAGTCCAGCGGGGGTCCGGAAGGACCTCCTGCCGTCCAATCTTTTTCGTCTATGGCCGCCGCCATTTTTCGGCGCCATTTTGGAAAATGGCGCCGGCCGAAGACGACAAGATGCAGGAGCAGGAGCCCGTTCCGGACCGCTGCCGTTCCGGACCGCCGCTGGACCCGCAGGTTATTTCAGTTATTTGGGGGTGGGGGATTTAATTTAAAGGGTCGGGGGTGGGTTTTAGGGGGTTTTAATGTGCCGGTTTTTCGATTTTTCGATTTTTCGATTTTTTAACGATTTTCACGATTTTTTCACGATATTTTACCCCCCCAAATGGCAACAATACGATTCCCTCCCCCTCCCAGCCGAAATCGATCGTTAAGACGATCGAGGACACGATTCACATCCCTATTAATGACACTCTCTGACTTATTCTTCATTCCCTTTCTGTTTGCTTTTTTGACTGCCATCGCATACACTGATCCAAGGATTTCAATGCATTATTTACAATAACGCCTAGATCCTTTTCCTTGTTGGCGACTCCTAACACAGACCCTAGCATCATTTAACTACAGTTTGGATTATTTTTCCTGTGTGCGTCACTTTGCATTTGTCCACATTAAATTTCATCTGCCATTTGGATGTTCAGGCTCCCAGTCTCGCAAGATCCTCCTGCAATTTCGCACAATCTGCTTGCGATTTAACAACTTGGAATAGTTTTATGTTGTCTTTAAATTTGATCACACCCCTGGTGGCACTCCACTATTTATCTTCCTTCATTGAGAAAACGGACCATTCCCTCTCTTTCCCCATCTTTTAACCAGTTTACCATCCATAATAGGACATTGCCTTCCATACCGTGTTTTTTACATTTTCTCAGGAATGTCTCATGAGGTATTTTGTCAAACACCTTCTGAAAATTCACTTTCTCTTAGATTTATTTGTTAGAATGCAGCATCAGCAATTAATTTTCCTCTTGCTACCTGAAAGGCCCAGAACCTCTGGTGAATTATAGTTGACTAACTCTTAGACAAAAACAAATAGTCTACATATGATATCTGAGTGCCATCCATAGATTTATTTATTTATTTATCACATGAATGGATAATACACCAGCTGATATAATGCATTTTCTATGCACTCCTGTTAGATACCTTGCATAGCAAAACACAATAAACCATGGCAACAAAGACCCTTCGCGCTTAAATATTTATGACATTTTTCTATCTCACTTTATTGCCTTCCTGATATTGCTCCAGGCAGCTCCTATCGAAGAACAACAGAGCATTAAAATAAAACAAACCGAAACACAAAGGTCAGTGTCCTAGTGGGCTGATCTTTTTTCCTTTTTTTCTTTAATTATAAAAAGGATATAATGGATCTCACACAAAAGAGAGAGGACCGTACATGCACTGAAATCCATAAGATTTAATTTAATTCACTTAAAGGATGAGTGCATTGTAATGAAATCACACAGACTAGATTTAAGAAAATCAAGCCCTGAGGAATCTGACATTAAATTCATTTTTTTTTTTAATTGGAGAAGGAAGAGAAGGCGGGTGAGACACAGAGAAGAGAAATGCATCACAGTTAATTTTTTGCACTGGCAGAAGCAGTCTGCGTGTGTTCCCTCTAGTAGTTCAATTTGGTCTTTCAGACATGAACTTTGGTATATGATTTGAAAATCGTAAATCCAGATATTGACAGGAGAATTTTCAAAGCCATTCACATTAGGAAATAGTGATTTAGCAATGTAATTTGGCTGCCTGAAAACTGCTCTTCCTCAAAGGGGCTAAGGGTGTGAGCATTATGGAACACGAGCTTACCTTTAGCTGCATATAGGGGAAGACGTTTCCAGGGCAGGAGTGTTTTGGGTGAGGGTCAGAAAATCACAGGTGTAGATTGCGTTTTTAAGTTTATGGATGTCATTTTCCTTGCAAAACCTACCTGTCCAAAAAGTAGGTATACAAGTCTGTGGCTAGGCTAAATTTTTGGTGTGTGAATAGCACATATTTGCGTACATGCTATTTACAAAACCTACAACATACACGTGGGACCAACATTTCCACGTGTAAGTTGTTATTTTATAAGAGATTTACTCATGCAGATGTGGCAGCTGACTGGCATATATTTACATCTGCTCTTTAACTGGAGTAAGTGATCGTAAACATTTTAAAAGTGAAACACTGACTGGGTGGTGAGGTTTGGGTGAACTGGGGGGAGATGAGGCTGAAAAGCAAGAGAGTCTCAATGACCTGCCGATGGACTGGTGTTATGCATCTGTTACCAGACATGGACCCTTGGCCCGAGGTGCTGTTGGCGCTACCTGTGGAGGAAGACCCCTCCCACATTTCCCCACCATCGAGAGGTGAGGCCAGACAGGAAGTAAGGGCGAGCTGGAGCTTCGCCAATACCAGCCCATGTTCCCCACAGGTTGAGCCCTTGGGTACCGGAGCCGGCTGGTCTTAGGTGGGCCCCTATGTGGATGATCCCAATTGCATGGCCGGGCGAGGTGGAGGATCAAAAGCTGCCTAAACCCTGCCCAAACTCCTCTCCTTTCCCTAATTTAAATTTTCAATTTGCGATCCAGTAGTTAATGCTCTAGAGCAACCAGTAATGGCCCATTGCGATTTGAAGAATGAGCCTATAAGGGGGCAGATTTATCAAGCTATGGTATTTTATTGCAGGAGGGGCTAAATATCATAATGGGGGAGGTCGCCGTGATAATTAGTCCCTCACCAACAAAATATTGAGGCGATATAGCGACTACCTGAGAGGTTTTGATGTGTAAGAGAGGGACTTCTTACTGGGGCATGTAGCCCTTTTGAATGGCACTTTGAAAACGTTACCTGGCAAGATTAGGCGACCTTGTATAAGTGCCGCTGCTGGCAGAGTTTTTCTTGCAAGCTGCGCTGCTCATTGCCAGGCCAATTACCTGCTTCACCTGCGTTTGCATGCAACATGGCTCACTAGAATGGCCACGGGGCACTAATGTGCAGAGGTTTGCTCTAATCTGAAAACCTCATGTATTGCTTCAATTTAGCCAGTGGTATCACATTTACCGCATGCAAAAGCATTATTGCAGCTTAGTAAATACAGGCCTAAGTCATCAGTAAATTTAGTTGCCCCCCCCCCCCCCCCTTTTTGCCTCCTCCAGATCCAGGACTCCAATAAGGCGGCATTTGCTGCACCTTTCTTAGCTCTGCCTCTGCGTCTGCTTTCAGTTTCTCTTGCAGGTGGGCTGCTAAATTCACAGTGGCATGCCAGGAGGAGGAAGAAATTAAAATACGAGTTATTATTTAGCTGGCACTTGTAATTGCCTTGGATATATTTTAGAAAGGAAAGTCATTCAGTTTTGTTTTTTTTTGGTTGTTTGTTTGTTTGTTTAATAAGCAGAACATTTTGGATTGTAACAACAGCACCTGCAACATTAAATATTCACATGGCATAAACACTTGATGGCAGGTAGCTCCAGACAGAACAGCAATTTTTGATAAAGCTCTCCACAGCTGTCATTTCCATTTCCCAGTAAATTAAATTGTATTTCCTGCACCCATAGGTTTGCTATCCAAAGTACTTTGCTATAGATTACCACGGAAGATTAACTACTTTCGGAAGATAACGTGCTCCGCTCACTGCACATGAGAACAACCCAACGTGCCCAAAATGCACATTTAATGTGCATTTAACAGTTGTCACTATAAATAGATCTTTTTTTCTTTTCTTATACTAACACTTGGGTTCTTTCCCCAGTCTTACATTTAACTATATAGTGTGAGTATATCATAAGAGGATCAATTAATAAACATTCAGATTTCTATGAACCTAATGAGTGATGGTGTAATTGGGGTGCCCATAAATATTCTAGAGTCATGCATAGGACACCACTTTCAAACATGGCAATCATCAGGTAAAAGGCATAGTCATTTTACACCAAGTCCCAACAACATGCGCAAATAATATAATCAAAGGGGAAAAAAACCCACCATCCAGATTGCTTCTTAAAAATAATCACTGAAGAGCCATTTTCACAAAAATGGAAGCTTAATCTTCAGATCTCCTCGCCGGTCTACACACCAGGAGACAATACCTGATAGAATCTCCAACATAGACCTTGTTTCGCCTGAAGGTATAGAGAAGATATTGTGTTTCATGAGTAGACTTCCAAAGAAATATGTTTTTTTTTTTATAAATATTAAAAAAAAAAAATGAAAGGACATAAAATATGATGCGAGTTCAAAACAAAAAATTATATATTATTTAAGCACATTTCTCAACATCTCTTCACATGAGAAAAAAAAACTTGAAGAAAGAAAGCAAAAATGTATTCAACTAACATACAAACACCCACACACATACAAATATATATCTGGAGTTCTCTGGAAAATCCACCTGGCTGGCCCATAGTGTCCGGCATAGACTCATTACTGGAAATTTTGTCAAAATATATAGCTTATTTTTTAAAACCAATCGCGCCTTTAAGAAGATCATATATTCGGGACTCCACGCATTTGCTTCAGATTCTTAGGACTGTTACAGAGGTACAAGATTCATGGATATTGGTAACAGCGGACATCACTTTGCTATATACCAATATACCACAGCTAGCAGCTGCATCGATTATAGAAGAGACCTTGGGTATCACGTAACTATCTAATAGGCACTGAGAATTCATTAAAGAATTAGCATGTATAGCTTTGACCATTTTTCAAATTTCAGCCCGGTATTGTTCATCAAATCAAAGGCATAGCCATGGGTGCCACCATGGCCTGTTTGTATGTAGCCTCAGTTGAAGAACAGTTTGTTCATCCCTCAGAAATCTGGTAACACATTAGAATGTGGGTAAGGTTTATGGATGACATCTTTTTGTGTTTGGATGCCACCTGAAGTGGAGCTGCTGAACTTTGAAAAGTGAATCCCAAATGAACAGGAAACCACTGATCATACACAATATAAAGATCCTGAGTATATATGTAGTGGGTTGAAAAACTTCTACAATATTTCTCTATGTGACCTCATATATCGTGCCTGAGATAGGAACAGGCTACGAAAGAAGCTACAGGTTCAGAGCTGAGCTTTCAGCAGCAGGAACCTCTTTAATCATCAGTCACTAAGAGATATTTCATGAGTTGCTCCCATGTCTGGAGCTAACAAAAGGTACACTTATCTTGTACAGTATGATGGGAACCTTCCAGTTCAATTTTTGCTGGTAAAGTCCTTAGGTGAAGTCCACGCACCAATTGGAAAACTGGCTGGGTGGAAATATCCGACAATGTCCGACACTCGGTGTTTCGGAGAAACCTCCTTCTTCAGGGAGTCGGATATGGTTCTTGCCGGTGCAGGGACTATAAGTTCAAAAAAGAAAAGTGTACAAAATAACCCACATACAATGTCTACAAGATGGCACCAATGTTGGAGAAAAACTTATATTTATGTGGTGCTCTTATGTCGCCGTGACAAACGTTACAAGTTGTGCTGTGAAAGATGATACACATGAGACATAAAAATGAGATCGTATCAGCATTGGTATGAAGATGAATACCTGAAAGTCTTTGGAACTTAAGTAAGTGCAAAGTGACAAACGTTTCAAGCGCAACTTGAAATGTTTCTTTTGTCCTCTGACATCACAAAAAAGATACATATACAACTGGCAAACCGTGCACCCTAAAAGATTCGGTATGGCCATAGAGTGTAAGGATACTAGCATCATGTACTGCTTATTTAGATATATTAGATACTTCATTTATGGTAATTTTAGCCTTCAGGAAGTAGTAGGTTAATGAGCATGTGTTTGCCGTGTGTGAAGTGCTGCCCTAATAAAGCTTTTTTGTAAATCATTTTCTCTAGAGTATGGCTAGCCTCTAGCAACTAATGGGTTAATGGGTACCTGATTTTTGTCCATGGAATGGTGCCCTAATAAAGTTTTCTTGTAAACTAGTTGAGTTTGAAAACCGGAAGCCCAGGTTTGAATCATGCAGTTTGTTATCCCTACAGGGAAAGCATTTTGATGAAGACACTAGTGCGACCAGCTGGGGTGCAAAATCTATGCTGTTCTAAAAGTGCCTTGCTGTGATTGTAATATAGGGGTTTAATATGTTAATTTAAAAAGTATTAAAGCAATGCAGAAATAATGATGTAAACTTCCAGCGAGTACTGATGCATTGTTATGTTTAATTGTAGCAGCAATATGCGCTATAACCACTGACCATTTTAACAGTCTGATATAAAACAAGATCATCATCACAGTTGTCCTTTGCTAATCACACAAGTTTTTGAAATCATGTGATGTTTGGATGGAGCAGAGTTATTTCTTCAGAAGCCAGTTGAGCTGTATGTACTGGCTATTGTGAGAAGAGTAATGCTGAGCTGAGGTTGCTGTGAGAAGAAGAAACTTAAGATGGAAAAACGGAACTAATTCATTGCAGGCTAAGAATGACCACACAGGGGTATGTTTTGAAAAAGAACTGTGTCGTTTTATGTATTGTTCCCCTGATGAAGCCTTTAATTAGGTGAAATTTAGGCCTTTGTTGGGTATGTTGAAAAAGACCAGGTGTGTTAAAAAAAAAAAAAAAGGGGTATGTTGAAAAAGATTAGGTGTGTTTAAAAAGATCCCCTTCAAGATCTTTTGTTTCATATAAATTGATGCCCGTGGTATGTTTAATTGTTATGAAAGTGTGAATGGTATGAGTGTGGTGTGAATGGCGTATATGGTGTATTCTAATTTTTATTAATTGTGGGGAACTGGTTTAACAGCATGTGTATGATTTATTTGGGAAGGAATTAATAAAGCAGAAGGGTTTCGTAATAATAAACATGTTGCGGTCCAGGGTAGTATATATAATTTTTATATAGTTTAATTCATTATAAACCCTGCAGTTGTGAGGGTACCAGTGTTGGATTATTATCCTCCGGCTCAAGACACAATTGGTTCCTGAAAATTGCTTCTTAAGTCAAAACATTGCAAGTCAAAAACGAATTTTTCCATTAGAACAATGGTATAAATGAGGGTTTGACTCTGGCAACAAGGCTTAATACCCTATTTTCACCACAATAACCTGGAATTTAATATATGGTACTGAAAAAAGAAGACATTATAAAGAATTCTATTATTTTATATCTGAAGAAGAACGTGCCAAGGCATGCCTAGAGGTCATTGCATTGACATTTATCGGAGGAGAGGAAATCCCTGGTAATATTCTTGCTGATGTCACTTTGCCAAGCCTCATGGTCATCAGCACAACAACGCACACCTGCCGGGAGGTGTTCGGGCATCTTAAAGTCAAATATTGTAAGTTGGATAATGGATGTCAATTTAGAAACATGGTGTCTTTGAATCATCGTTACTAGAAATACCTTACAAAATATCATAGCTCAAGCCCTGAGTTAGGATGCAGGAAGTGGGGGTCGGGCCATCACTGACCAGCACCACCACTAAGGCTGCTTGGATTGTTTACCCAGCCTGTATATAAGTAGGCAAAGCAAGAAAGCAGTGTGGCAGTTTTTAGTTGGGTTTGAAGAAGGAGTAGTGTGAAATTTGGAGTTTCCCCTGTCTCCAACAGCCCGATGCCAGGGAGAGGTGAAGAGCAAGATACCTGTCCAGTACTCAACCAGTCTAGCAGGAGTGGTCTCCATGTGTGAGAGTAGTTTTCGAGAGAATTGTAGATTTTGTGAAGAGATTTGTGAATCCTGTTCCTGACTTTGGGAGGACTTTTCCCCCTGCTTGGAGGAGGTCAGAGAAAAGAGGATTCTGTGGCACCTAATCCTGTGCACGGGGAGGAATAGCAGTTTCCTTGCCACAAGACAGAGGTTCGCTGATTGTGAAGAGAGTTTGTGCTCCTTTTTCTTGGTAGGAACTCCTATCCAGAAGAATTTAAGGAGCACGGTTTTTCTGCTTTTAGGATTCTCTATCAGTGGGGCCCTTGGAAACATCAGAGGACAGGCAGAAGATCTATTACACCCACTAGGAGCTGGGCTTCCACCCCTGGAAGGAAGAGTTCTCCCAGTGCTTGCCAACTTGAGAGGCACCCACATGGAAGAAAGGGACAGAATGGATTTGTTTCTGGAAGATGAAATGAGAAGATGCCTGCGGTTGACTTTGGAGATTTGGTTGCAATAAAGTTTTGTTTCAAAAACCCCACTCATGTATCCCGAGTCTTTTGGGATTGGCTAGAAGGACCATATAGAAAGGATAAATCTTCAAGCTGAGAGTACACCCAAGAGAAAGCAAGAGATTTCCCCCCTTCTATGTCTTGTGCCCTGAAAGTTCATCCTTCTCCACCTCTACTTGCAGAATCCATTTCCTGTGTTTGAAATAACTGTGAACTAGAACTTAACTCTGGGGCTGACTGTGCTCCTTGCAACCATTTCAGTATTAGCATCTGATGCAGGGGGGGTGGGGGGATGTATATATATAACTATATACGCACACACATACACACACAGTATATATATCATATGTATATGTGTATGTACTGTATGTGTAAGTATAAATCCTTCCAAGGGGGCACATCTGGGAGCTGATGGAACATCGTGCAATCTCTCCCTCGCGATTCTTTCAGCAGGGAATGACTGCTTCAGGTTTACTAGGGCTAGGGAAATACTCTTCTAATCTTGAATTAATGACAATTCTACCCCAGCAAGTGTTGCTGCAAAATGAAGAGAGCCTACTGAGGTGGACTTGTACAATAATGAATTGAAAAAAAAAGTGCATTTTCTTCTGCTGATATCCGTAAATATGAAATAGTCGCAGAACTGCAGGTGCCTCCCTTGACTTTAAGTACACCTTGCGGTTGCCCCGGAAGCTGTTCTAGATTATTGGAACCTCCTTTGTAGTTAATTCTCTTTTACTCTTTCTGTGACTTTCCTTCTCTCCTTAGTTAACTGAGAATGAAAAGAAAAGGAAATCTGGTCAAGATGATTGCTTCTTTTAGTCTTTGTTAAGATCTCCTTTATCCTTCTTGATTAGAAATACCAGTGGTGCACAGGATCTGCTGCACTCTTCCCTTAGTAGCAGAACTTCCTCAGCTTCAAGCACACTGTCACTTGCACGAATCCTTTATGTCTCTTTAACTTCTTCAGAACACTGGGGAGGATGAATCTTAGCAGCGAATGATCCTTCTCCCCTTAAATCCTATTCAGATTCTTTCCTGAAATCCCCATGTGCTGCTCCAGAAAGGATCCATTCTTGAGCCTGGGATCCACCTCAAATGGAGCCTAGAACTTTCTGAATTTCTGCTTTTATTATTTCTATCTACTGGAGTGCATCTGTATTACATTGCGCTTCTTTAACAACCTCATTCTGTTATGACCGTCGGTCACAGTCAGCTGCAACCGCGTCTACACACGTCCTGTATTGTCCTGCTTCCCTCTCCGGGCATGCTCGCGGCAGGAGCCAGCCTCTACTGCCATGTATCTCTTGGTCTCTCATGGCGGCATGGATGCCAACGCCATCTAAGCCGACTCCGGGCCTTCCGGGCCTTCCTAGGCATCCCTGATTGATGACATCATTGGATCCGGGTTCTTAAGCACCGCCTTCGCCTCCTGCTAGCCAACTTGGCAATGAGTTCCATCGCTACTCGACTAGCTCTTGTCTCCTCAGACCTGTTGTGGCTGCCTCGGACCATTCTTGGACTCTGGACCCTGGCTCAGATACCCGCTCCTCGGGGGCCTGTGTGTGCTCTCTCCATAGACTTGGTCTCCTGGCTTCCCCTGCTTCTTGGGCTAGCCCTACGCCTTCCAGGAACTCTACCTGCCGGCTCCCCACTCCTCGGGGTTGCCGCTGAGATGCTCTCGCCACTTGGGAGACCTATCGTTGTGCTTCCCCACTCCTTGGGGCAGTACCTACGTTCAACGCCAGTGATAGCCGGTACTTCCCTGTTTCTCGGGGATACCTACGTCATCACTTGGAGACTCGACTCAGGCTTCCCCACTCTGTGGGTAGCCTATGTCATCGCATCAGTACATCCCTTGCTACACAGCTCCGCCTCTCGGGGTTGCCTCAGCAGTATACCTCCAGCGCTCCTTGCCTCGCGCTTCCCACTCCCCGGGCCTGCCTAACGCCACCCTCTTGGAGATCTCCACCCAGGTACTGCTCTCCAGCTTCCTGTGCGGGTCCCTCATTGTTGTGTCTCTCACCCTGCTCCTCGGACCTTCCCACAGATTCTCTCCTAGAGCTTCTGCTGTACCAGACCTCGCCTCCTGGTGGTGTGGACCTGTGGGGCTCCTCCCCCACAGGTGGTAACAACTCCCACCTCAGTCCAAGGGCCCACAAAACCCACAAATCATAACATATTCCTATGTGCCTCCTGGTGAAGGCATGTTTATCTGGTAAGGGACTTGTGTGTACCCTGACAGAGAGATAGACAGATAGTATGTTATGAAGTCCAAGTAAATGAGAAAAAATATATATACCAACAAAATCAAAAGTAATGTATGAGAAAAACAATTAGCTATATGAGTCATAAGAACATAAGATGTGAAAATATTGTGTCAGACCAAGGGTCCATCAAGCCCAGAATACTGTTTCCAACAGTAACCATTCCAAGGCACAAATACCTGACAGGTACCCAGACATTAAATAGATCTCAAGATACTAATTCTGGTAACAAGCAGTGGAAATTCCTTATTGATTAATAGAAGTTTATAGACTTCTACAGGAACTTATCCAAACCTTTTTTAAACCCAGCTTTACCAACTGCCATAACCATCATCTGGCAATGAATTCCAGAGCTTAATTGTGCACTGACTGAAAAAGAATTTTCTCTGATTTGTTTTAAATAAGCTACTTGCTAACTTCATGGAGTGTCCCCTAATCCTTGTATTATCTGAAAGAGTAAATAACTGATTCATATTTACCCGTACAAGTTCTTTCATGGTTTTGTAGACCTCCATCATATCCCCCCTCAGCCGTCTCTTCCTCAAGTTGAACAGCCCTAACCTCTTTAGCCTTTCCTCATAGGGGAGCTGTTCCATGCCCTTTGTCATTTTGGTTGCCCTTCTCTGTACTTTCTCTAGTGCAGCTATATCTTTTTTGAGTTACAGCCACCAGAATTGCATGGAGTATTCAAGGTACGATCTCACCATGGAGTGATACAGAGGCATTATGACTTCCATCATTTTATTTACCATTCCCTTCCTAATAATTTCTAACATTCTGTTTGCATTTATAACTTCCAAAGCACACTGAGCCAACACTATGACACCTAGATATCTTTCTTGGGTGGTAGCACCTAATATGGAACCTAACATTGTGTAACAACAACAAAGGTTATTTTTCCCTATATGCAACACCTTGCACTTATCCACATTAAATTTCATCTGCCATTTCGATGCCCAATTTTCCAGTCTCTCAAGGTCCTCCTGTAATGTATCACAATCCTCTTGTGATTTAACTACTCTGAATAATTTTGTGTCATCTACAAATTTGATCACCTCACTTGTCATAATCCTTTCTAGATCATTTGTAAATACATTAAAAAGCACCGGTCCAAGTACAGATCCCTGAGGCACTCCACTGTTTACCCTTTTCCACTGAGAAAATTGACCATTTAATCCTACTCTCTGTTTCTTGTCTTTTAACCAGTTTGTAATCCACGAAAGGACATCTCCTCCCATCCCATGACTTTTTAGTTTTCTTAGAAATGCAAACTGCCATAAAGTCTAAAAGATTCATAAAATCATAAAAGAAAGAAAAGAAAGGAAAACCTTCCCAGATTTTTTTTTAAAAAAGGAGGGGAATAAGCACAAAAAATTAAAAAAAAAATACTGATTATTCCAAGCCACTACTGTGATGCTCCCGATGTGAACATTTGCAATGCCGAGCTTGCTTTCCTATACCAAACACCGTTAGTTCTTCCACATTAAATGCTGACAGCGAAAATGTTATCACCTGAATTCAGTGCTAAAGAGGTGCATGACAGTATTTAATCAAGTAGCATCACTTGCAATTGATGATCACAAAGCCAATCTCAAGACCAGCTCTTAGAGAACACCATATTTATTTCTTTAAAATTTCTTGTAACCCACCTATTGCATCATTCGGCCATCCTATTACTGTTATTGTATACCGTCACTATGTAGAAGGAAGAGTGATTTCTGTACAAACCTTAGTTGTAAGAATTATGTGGTGCTTGCTTCATTTGAAGCCTCTCATCAAGCCATTTATATTGTCAAGGGATTTCAGTGTGGTGTCGCCATATCTAATGGATGTTCCTTTTAAGCCTTTGTACTCCTATAGGCGAAAATACCAGAAAGTTCACCTTTTTGGGAGTGGACACCAGTACCCAGATTTGGAGAGCTTCAGATTTTAGTAACTTATCCACCTTATGCTAAACGTCTTCTTAACAAAATGGTGCTCACACATAGTGTAAGTTTCTTCCAAAGGATATTTTGGATTTCCACCAGTAATCAGTAAATCATCCTTCCAACATTTTCCTGAGGGCCACATAGCACTAAAAGTGAATAAGCTCTGTACACTTTGAGCTGCAAGAAAGTCATCACCTTTAACCTGCAGCAGACCAAAACCCCATAGAAGGTCCACCCTTTTTGCCCTACAAACCTGGGAATCCTATTTTAAAGATAATTTTGATTTACACCCAAGCAAGCTTGACCTTGGAAGGGCATGTCAGGATAATGTTGCACTGAATGTCCATCTGAGGTCAACTGCTATTGAGGAGATACACATTTACATTACACTCTTGTTTGACTTCAGACTTCTGATGCAATAGAAGTATTAGGCAGGTTATCCTTCAGGTTGTCTCGTAGAGACCCTCAGATAATATCTCAGTGATTCAATGGCCCATTTAATAGCCAGACGTTCTTTCTCTATGGATGCCTACACCTGTTCGTTGTTTTAAAGTTTATGACTTAGTACAGTTTATGACTTAGTACAGTTCTCTTTAGGGCCCAGTATTATTGTCTTGGGTTGTCTTTTATCTTTTTTTTTTTTTTTTTTTTTTAAGAAGAAACTTAAATTCTCTCATAAATAGTTGTTCTACCTTAGTGCTGGTTTTTTTTGTTTCTCCTTTATTTTTTTGTTTGAAGATAACCCTTCACACCTCAGCATCCTATATGCTTATCCTAGGCTTTACCCCTCACACTTATCATAATAGATTCCCATCTATTTGAATTGTTGCCTTCAGAATAAATAATGTAGCTTGCCTGTAGCAGGTGTTCTCTGTAGGTAGCAGTTTACAAATTATACATACCTTCTCTCCTTCCCTTCTAGAATTAAGTTTATTAGCTTAATTACAGATTTGAGGTACAACGCACAGCTAGTTATGGGAACATGGGAGCTATGATGTCATCTAACTGTGTGGCCTGTGAACTGCTGCCTTCAAAAAAACACCTGTCATACATAAGAAACTGCATTTTCATGCAACTTTTATCCTTCATTTTGCACAGTTCACATTTTATTACATAGTGCTGTGCCCAGATTTCAGTAAAATTCAAAGAAGTAAAAATGTTTTTAAGCCTTGGCTAAGGAGTCGATATTCAAAAGTCTAGGCGCCTAGCTCTACATGAATTGAAAGTTTCCTCCTGTCATTAGCTGAATGCTAAAATTAGGCAGCTACTTTTATTCTATATCTATATATGTATTTCATTTAAATGCAATTATGAGTTGTATGTAAACAAACAGTTAATAAGTACATTTCAGCAGGGACAATCCCAACGATTGCTAGTAGCAAGAAAATATTTATTGCAATATTTCTACTGAAATAATACAGCTTGAAAGATTAAATAATCTAGAGAATGACAAGTTCGAAATATTGGGGAAAATTAAACACACTGTGGCTTGTCAGAGGCTTTGTTTACACAAATATTTAGGTTTCGTATATTATGTTTAATAATGTGTTTTTTAAATCTTCCATTTTTTTTAAACAGATTATGCAGAGTTAAATATGTTTATTGTCTCTGTTTTATCTTGGAAATAATGCCTTATTTATTTTACACAAGTTAATACTGCATAGCAAACACACAATTATCATGGCATCTTTGGGCAGTAATTCAGGGGATTTTCAGATTTTGTGCTTATAGTTAAAATCTGTAGTTGAATAATTCAAATTTACATTCATTTTTATATAACACTTCTGAGGTTTTTTGGACAGAGTACTCTAATTGGATAGTGGTGATGACATGCTCATGTCAATAGTCATCACCAAGACATGGACCACTTTTTAGGTTTTATAGGGGTCAATGTTCAGCCGCTGTGCTAGTTACATAACCGGCTAACTAGCAATTTATATAGTCAGCTGGCTATGTATAACTGGCTAACTAGAACAGCCCTACAGCCCGACCATAGATAGCTGCAGAAGTTAACTGGCTAACTAGCAATTTATATAGTCAGCTGGCTATGTATAACTGGCTAACTAGAACAGCCCTACAGCCCGACCATAGATAGCTGCAGAAGGTAACTGGCTAAATCTGATATTTGGAGTTAGCTGATTAACTTATACGGCTATCTCTGCTCCTCCCCAGAATGCCCCCAACTTCTCTGGCTAAATTCTGGTTGGGTAACTAGAAAAGTAATCGAGAAGTTGATTACTACAAAGCAGTCTGTACTGCATTGTACAAATCAACTCCCCTTGTTGGTACCTTTCACTGATTCAAATGATAGAAATTCACCAGTCATATCTAATTTGCAGTTAATTTCTCTGTGTATGTAAAAGCAACCTGCCCTGAGTTGAAAGTGTATATGTGTATATATATATATATATATATACACACACACACCACTGTAAGATGGTATATATTGCATGTCATATTGACTCTATACAGAGTCTTTCTCTCTCTCTCACTCTCTCTCCAATTTGCTAACCACATCCATTTTTTTTTTTTTATCATGGGTGCGATTTCTACTATATTTGTAGCATTTTGATGAATCTAGGGGTTAGACGAATAACTATTACTTTATCTGTCTAAATGGCCTTTGAATATGGCCCTCATTGTTTACTAGTCATCTCAGAATAGTAATTGCCATAATATTCATTGCCATTGGTGGAGTCATAATTTTGTCCTGTCATGGTGGGATCAATAAAACTCATTATCTGTTTAAAATGGACTCTTCAAGGTATGACAGTGCTTCAGGCATATGCCTGGCACACGGAAGAAAACAGATTGCAGTGGTGGTCATCACTTTTGTATTACCTAGACATTGACTTACTAGGATAATTGTATTGTTCAGGGTGCTGATTGCACTCATCCTTTTGCCTAATGCATCCCAAGTCACCAAAGTGAATAACAGCTTTTCAGACCTGCAAAGATTGTGTCAATTGCTTAAAATGCAATGGATATTGTAGATTTGTGATTCTCAGTTTGGGGGGGGGGGGGGTGTTGCAATCACTTGTGGATCTTGAAAGCCTTGCAGATAAGATTCAGAAATAAAACCATTATTGGCAAGGAAACATAAAATCCAAGAGTAAAAAGCAAAACAGCTGTCAATTAATGATTTTGAAGAAGAGGAGACACTTTTGAAGAATCATAGTTGTGTAAAAGGCCACATGTGGAATCTGAAGTCATTTTATTTTGTTGTAGCTCAAACATGGATCCTGAATAGAAAAGTTTGGTAAATGCAGGGATGTGTGTCCCCATTCAGAAAAAGCAATTTTCTTTTCAATTAGAGATGGCTAGATAATTTATAGACTTCTCGGCTTCTTTGGATAATGAGGTTTTGTCCCAGGGTGGTTAACCTGGGTAAGACAATACCATGCCTACATTGAGACAATACAAATGCATTTTTTTTCTAGAACAAACTAATGACATACAGTAAAAATAAACATAATTTTATACTTATCAGGTTATGCCAATGACATCTTTTTTCACCCATTTCTGGGTGAACGTCTTCATTGGCACACAAAACAAAATTTGCATGCGATGCTCACAGCAAGTGTCTTTCCCAGACTCAGAACTTGTCTCTATTTATGACAGAGCCGGAAAAAAAAATAAACAGACAAAAGATACAGTAGACTGACATAACTGGACTAAAAACAAGACACTCAGTTCCAGACCTTGCAGTCTGTACGCAGGTCTTAATTTTCAGTACATTTACAAAGGATAATTTTAAAACAGCCCTTGTACATTTCAAAGCAGAGTTGCACACATTAGTCTGCTTTGAAAATTAGTAGGACAGCACATATCCTAGACAGGTGTAAATGTACACACAAACATTTATGTGCACACTTTTGAGAATTGATAGCATATATGTGCATGATTTCCCTGCCCCCCCCAACTTTGCCCCGGGAATGCTTCTTTTTGGTATACATAAAAGAGCATGCAAAATCTCTTCCTCGTGTATTTTTTATAGGTACCTTGCCAGGTAATTTTCAAAAAAGCCCATTTATGCACTTAAAACTGATTTTTACGTTCATGAATGTTTTTGAAAATGACCCCAGAGAACGTAATTTTATAACAGCCCACTTATGGCTGGTCCATGTGTACACAGGACCGTAAACTTCAGCCCTTATTTTCAAAACGGACAAGCTATCAGGTGAATTTTAAAAGCCTGGCATGTGTATCAATTAGGGGATGCACGAATATGTTGGCTCGCATGTGCTGAGAGGATTTTAAAAGCTGCCGAGGTACACGCTTATCTTCCGGAGTGCACACATCTCGGATGTTTTCAAAAGGGGCAGGGCATGGGCATTATGAGGTAGGTATCTGAGATGAGCACGCAAATATTTACAGTCCCCAGCATATGCTAGGGTCCCCTGCCGTGTAACTCTACTTCTGCTGTGGCTTACATGTAAGTTATAAAATAATGAAAAACAGGCAGATCAGCGGGAGTTTCAGGGTCAGGGTTAACTGGGGGGAAGGAAAGCTATTAAGCTAGGGGGATTGGAAGAACTATCTCTTAATTGGGTGAACTGGGAAGGAACTGGATTTAATGGCAATAGTATTGGTGTGTGCTCCTATTAAAATCTCCCCACTTATGCACCTCTTTCAAATTGGGCGCACGTGCGCACTGCCAGCCTATTTTATAGCCTGCGCTTATGCGCGCGTATGTTACAAAATGGCCACTTCCCTGGGCACGGGCCAACGTCTGCGCACATGTACGCCTGAATGCCGGTTTTTAAAATTCACCTTTTAGTGCGCATCTGCTTTAGTGTGGCAATGGTGCGTACCTGCTAGAAAGCAGGTGTTAAATGTTTGTGCAAACATTTATGGGCACACTTTCCAAAATCAAATCTGTGTGTGTAAATTACTTTCTTACCCCCACTCTGTCCTTGGAATGCCTCTTTGCAATATGCGTAAAAGTATGTGCAAAATCATTTCCACGTGTACTTTTAGATGTGCAAACCTAGGGTCATTTTCCAAAGTAACATTTATGTGAATAAACTGCGTTTTACACACACAGGGGGTCATTTTCAAAGGCTTATCGCGTGCGAAAAGGCCCTTTTCACATGCGATAGCATGCTGGGGAAGGAGTCGGGGCAGAGCCGGGCGGAGTTGGGGTGGCGAGGGGAGGAGTTGGGGCGGCGAGGAGGCGGACTCTGCAGTGTGCTCGCTGGCGGCGATAAGGTAGGTTACGTTATCGTCACCAGTGGCGCACCCAATAGCACCACCTTTCATGGTGACGCTATTGGGTGCGAAAGCTGGCAGCGAAAACACTGCAGTGGTGCGGCTGCCGGCCTTCGCAGGTCCGCCCCCCCCGTTTTCGCTGTATTCACCATTCTGCGATAGAATGGAGAATCCAGGCCATAATAGATTGAAAATTACTCCAGTAATGAACGCTCATCACATATACATGCATGTACTTGTTCAACTGATTTGCATGTTTTGATTGGCCTAAAAAAAATGAGATCAGTTTGTGAACCTTTACAACTGGCGGTGAGAAACTCTTGCCATGAACCGTTGTAATGAGGCCAGTAAGATAAAGCTCAAGAATAGATATTCCACACTAGGGATGAGCACTCATTTGAAACAAATAGGTAATCCAAAAGGAAACAAAACATTTTTGGGTTGTTTTTTTCGTTGAATACAAATGAATGGACAGTGCCCCTGAAAATAAAGATTTTCATTTTGATTTGCAAAAACTGCAGGTTTTTGTTTTCTACTGAAGATAAGCCAGGGAAGCCACTGAAGACCGACTGACCGGAAGCAGGATGGGAAGAAAAAAGGAGGAGCAGGACCCGTCAAGCTCAAGGATTTTTTTTTTTTTTTAACCAGCCTGTTCTAGCTAGTACCTGCATGGATTGACAATAAA
The DNA here is from genome assembly GCF_901001135.1 of Rhinatrema bivittatum. Taxonomy (NCBI): domain Eukaryota; kingdom Metazoa; phylum Chordata; class Amphibia; order Gymnophiona; family Rhinatrematidae; genus Rhinatrema; species Rhinatrema bivittatum. Next base: position 63,401,502 of record NC_042621.1, read on the forward strand.
TTCCTCATTTAGTTTTTTCAATTTGAAACTTAAAGCAACCTTTGAGCAGCCACCATTTTGGTTCTCATTTCTCGGCTGGATCTCAGAGAGAAATTGTGTTTCCGAAGCTCTCTCAAAACCCACAAAAATTTGAAAAGGTTTTTAAAAAAAAGAAAGGAAAGAGTACTTTTCAGATGAGTCGTTCCATTTTCCATTTTCCCTTGTCACACAGTGTCACTTTGTGTAAATGGAGAAAAAAATCGAATTTTCTGTCTGCTCAGTGTTACTGAGTTAGTGCTTTGCTGTATCATTGAAAGGGCAGAAGCAATGTGTGCAGTGAGGGGAGTGAATTTTAAATGTCTGGCACGCGCCAAAACTGGGAGATGTGCACCAGAAGTCGGGCCTGCGTGGGCCGCGCAGATTTTAAAATGCGCCCGCGTACACGCGCATTTCTTCCGGTACGTGCACAAACTTTTTTTTTCCCAAAAAAAAGGGGCAGGGTGTGGGCGGGTTACGGGCATTCCAAGATATTCATAAATAAATTCATAAATTTACGTGCACACTTGTGCACATAAATATGTGCACAAGCATGCCCCAGGGTCCCCTACTGCGTATCTTTACTTATGCTATGAATGGGAAGTAATTCTTTGAAAAATCCAGGCTAGTCAATGGGGTTCTAAGGGTAGAGGCTAATTAACTAGGGGGGATAGGTAGTCCTATCTTTTACTTGGGCGAGCTGGGAATGAACTGGGGAAACTGGTAATTACGTCAGTGTGTGTCTACTAAAATCCCCCCCACTTTTGTGGCAGAGGCAGCACGTGCACGCACATGTAAAATTATATGCGTACAGCCAATTTTATACCATGCATGCATATAAGCGTGTGTGCTATAAAACGGCCGCGTCCTTTGGCGGAGCCGGCATACGCGCATACATGTGCGTCCTCGCTGCTGGTTTAAACGTTGCTGTTGTAGTGCGCTCTGTCTACAAGTCGCACACACTAAATTGAAATAGTGGAGGTGAATTTTAAAAGCCTGCCACGCGAATCAGTTGGGAGTGTGTGCACGAGTTGGCTGGTGCGCGACGACTGAATTTTAAAAGCCACTCAGATAACGCGCGCATCTCCTGCTGCTTGCACATCTCAAAGGTTTTCTGAAAGGGGCTTGGCATGGACATTGTCTGGGCGGGGCCTGGGCAGCAGATATAAGTGTAAATACTTTATATGCCTGGGCGCACGCCTATGACCAGTGGCAATCAAGTTAACTTCTGCTAGGGACGAGGTGTAAGTTAAAAAAAATAAACAGAGTCATTTCTCTGGGGTTTAAAGGGCCTGGGGTAACTGGGGTGAGTGAAGGCTATTAAACTGGGGGGGGGGGGGGGGGGGGGGACCTAGCTGTTAACTGGATGAACTGTTGAGACTGGCAATGACGTAGGCACACGTCCCTTTTAAAATTCCCTGGCTTACATGGTAGGAATGGGATTTAAGGGCGTAAAAACGCACCCACTTAAAATTGGGAGCACATAGCAGTGCGGTCAGACCATTTTATAACGTGCATGCATATATATGGGTGCGGGTTATCAAATGTCCACATATCTGGGCATGCTCCGACGTACACATGCCAAAGACCCAGTTTGAAAGTTTACTGTCCCTATGTTTCTAACAGATTGAAAAGTATCAAATGGGGGAGCAGTTTGCAATTCATAGCTATGCTTCTCTCTTCCTATTTGCTGTCTCTTTAGTTACCTGTTTGTGTTGCCAAAGTTTCAAGGTGGCCTGTGGGAGGGGGAGATGCCACCTGCCTGCTAGCAAGCATAAACAGTTAAGCACAATAATAGCAATGCAAACTCTAGTAAGCAATGCATTCTGCCGATCCATGTTCATTATGGGAAGGGACCCTGACATTTCGGGATATGCATACTTTGAATCCGCCAATCCCGCTACATTATTTTTTAGAGGTGAATGGTAATTGGCAAAAGTGTATTTTGAATATGCCACTTATGTGGTTTAAATTTTTGTTTTTTAACAATTTGACTCTTGACTGTAGATAAAATAAGGTAGGAGGGGGGCTGGGCGGGCTCTGGTTGCTGCTTTGCTTTGAGGGAATACCTCATTATTCATATCAGAAAGATAGCTAATACTTTTATGAGATTTCAAATTAATCATCATATTCATTGGCGATTGATTTGATTTAGTGTCAGTCTTGTGAGGCAGCACTAGCCTTGCAAGGTAGGACATTGGTGAATAGGCTCTGTACTATGCAACAAGTAGCAGTGGGCCACTCACACTAACTGCTGTGTTGTTATCTGCCTAAGTCTCACCGGCTGAATTGCTCTTAGTGTGAGATTTTAATATTCTAGGTTTCTATTTTACTGTCAGAAAATCGCACATACTTTGCTAGCTAAAATGTCACAGTGTATGTTTGTCCTCTGTCATGTGGGCTGGCCTCAGTTCTCTGGCCAGAGACCAATGGCCAATGGCCCATTGACCTCACTGAGTTCTGTTCAATGTATAGGTGGTGAGACCATCATTGTATTATTATTTTAATCGCCATCAACAGATGTATTGGCTTTCCAGAGCTGACTAAGGTTCTCAGAGCCACACGCTGCAGTGCACAGTGCCAGCTCTAATAAGTTAATGTCTCAATAATAAATTTAAAAGGAGCTACATAAACAATGTAGTAGTAGTGGTGGTGCACTAGCCAGCAGTCACTGCTGTTTTTGCTTTCTATATCATCTAAGTCTCACTGACTGTGTTCATAGCCCTTAGTGTGAAAACTGTTTTCTGTGATATTTTTCTGTCATTCATTATTGGAGGAAATAAAATATCACACATACTTTGCTAGCTAAGCTGTCACTCTATGTATATGTGTGTGTGTGTGTGTGTGTGTGTGTGTGTGTTTGTCTTCAATTGTGTGGCCTTTGCCCTCTGGCCCACTGACCTCAGTGAGTGCTCCAATTTATAATATCTCAGTTGTAGTGCTGGTATTGGGGTCATTAGTATTATTTTAACCACCATCAGACAAACTGAGTCTGTAAGGCAGACTAAGGTTCACACACTACTACACAGTGCCAGTTCAGTTCACACAGCCAGTGAACCACACACTGCACAGTGCCAGTTAAGTTCAATTATAAATCTAAAAGCAGCACTCCCTCTGCAGTGGTACACTAGCAGGCAGTCAGCCACTTACACTCACTGCTGCTTTATATTGCTTTTAGTGTGAATACATTTTCTTGCTTTATGTTTTGCTCTCATTGATTATTGGAGTGAGTATTGCACATACTTTGCTACTTAAGGTGTCAGTATGTGTGCTTTGGTGTTCTAGTGTGTGGCCTTTGGCTTGTGGCCCACTGACCTCAGCGTGTACATCATTTTTGTCTTAGTTGAGTGCTCCCAGTGGGGTCATCATTCCTTTTAATATTTCAATCACAGTCAGATGTGCTTCATACTATGTCAGTGACAGTCTGTGGGTCTCTTTCCTATCTGGATTTTTTAAATTAAATCATCACTCACTTTTCTGTGCTAGCCCAAGTCCTGAAGCATTAGACTAGACTAAGCTGTAGTGCTCACATTGCTTTTGTTAGTGTGACTCTGCATGCACTGCAAATCCTTAGTTTGATGGTCTATGTGTAGTGTTTTTCTTCTTTTTGGCTTTTCTTTTGTGAAAAAATCTTTTCTTTACTCATTTACATAAAACATAAGATATGAAAATGCTCTCACCAAGGGTCCATCAAGCACAGTATCCTGTTTCCTACAACAGCCAATCCAAGTCACAAGTACCTGGCAACTACCCAAACATTATATAGTTCCTATGCTACTAATACTGACAATAAGTAGTGGCTATTCCCTGTTGAGAAATAGCAATTTATGGACTTCTCCTCCAGAAACTTATCCAAACCTTTTTTAAAGCTAGCTACACTAATTTCTTTAACCACATCCTCTGGCAATTAATTTCAGAGCTTAATAGTGCGTTGAGTGAAAAATAATTTTCTCCTATTTGTTTTTTAATATGCTACTTGCTAACTTTATACCCTTGTATTCTAGTCCTTGTATTCTCTGACAGAATAAATAACCAGTTCACATTTACTCGTTCAAGTCCTTTCATGAATTTGTAGACCTCTATCATATCCCACCTCAGCCATCTCTTCTCTATGTTGCACGTCCCCTCCGTGTCTGGCCCACGCACGGGTCTGCTCACCTCACTAGCTCTTCTGCAGGTCAAGGGTCGGCCTCCCCAGCAGCAGCCATGAGCTCCTCCAGGCCTCAGCGTCCCGCGGCAGTGGTCACCGGGCCTTCTGCTGTGCACCAGGCCACACGCCGGAGCTCGGTGTCTCCAGTGGCGTTGGCCACACCACTACATGCGCGCGGACCGCCAAGCCTCTTGTAGGACCAGGGGAGGGTCCTAGCTCCGTGGCATGCCCTGATTGAGTGAACGATATAAGGAATTCCCTGCCTGCACTTCCTTGCCTTGGCAATCGGGTCGGCACTGTAAGTTTACTAGTTTGCCTCTGCATTCATAGTCTTGTTCCAGTCTTGTTCCAACGTCCTACTGTTCCAGCCTTCCAGCGTCCTTCTGTTCCAGCGTCTGTCTGTCCTGTCTCCCCAGGTAGTACCCTCGGACTGTCTCTCTGGTACTGGCCTCGGCCTGTTCCTTGACCATTCGCTGCCTGGATTCTGACCTCTGCCTGCCTTGTGACCTCATCTGACCTCCAGAACCTGACCCCTGCCTCATTGACTACTCCTCGGACTGATCCTCGGATTCTGACCTCGACTTCCATTGACCACATCTCTTGATTCTGGTTCTGTCCTTTGCCTTGCCATCGCCTATGCTATTCTGGTCTTCCTTGCTCCTCCAGACCTACAGCCTAGAGTCCAACCATGCTCCCTTGCTGTCCGTGGGCACACCTGTCTACTACCTCTCCAGGAGACCCTGCAAGGCCCACCCTGGTCCAAGCGGCCCGGGTCCCTACGGGCTCCACCCGGGGGGACCGAGGGCTTCCAGTGGTGAAGCTCATCCTAGCCTCTGTCTCCTCCAGTGCTCCGCCCCCTGGGGGCAGGAGCTTCCTGGTCCCTACCAGGGAGCCGTTCTCCACGGCTCCAGGACAAGGGTCCATCTCCAAGTGCAAGACTCTAAGCCTAACAGCCCTAGACTCTTGAGCTTTTCTTCATAGGGGAGCTGTTCCATGTTCATTTATCATTTTGGTAGCCATTCTCTGTACTTTCCCCAGTGCAACTATATATTTTTGAGATGCAGCGACCAGTATTGTACACAGTATTCAAAGTGCAGTCTCACCATGGAGCAATACAGAGGCATTATGACATCCTCCGTTTTATTCGCCATTCCCTTTCTAATAATTCCTAACATTCTATTTGCTTTCCAACCGCCACAGAACACTGAGCTGAAGATTTCAATGTAATATCAACTAGATGCCCAGATCATTTTCCTGGATGGTAGCTCCTAATATGGAAGCTAACATCGTGTAACCACAGCATGAGATATTTTTTCCTATATGCAACACCTTAGCAAAACAGAGCTGCTACTAATCTCACACAACCCGAACAACCACCCACCTAGTCTGGCACAAACCACATCTTTAAACATGGAGCTCTCTGCAGACGTCAGGAATTTAGGTACTTGGCTTGACAATCAACTTAACCTTAAAAAATTCATAAACACAACCACCAAGGACTGCTTCTTTAAACTACAGGTCCTAAAGAAACTAAAGCCACTCCTTCACCTCAATGACTTTCGCCTCGTTCTTCAATCCATTATTTTTTCGAAACTTGATTACTGCAACTCAATCTTACTGGGCCTCCCCTCCAACAGCATCAAACCCCTACAGATGGTACAAAATGCCGCAGCCAGAATCCTAACTAACACTAATAGAAGAGACCATATTACCCCCATCTTGAGCTACCTCCACTGGCTACCCATCAAACAGAGAATCATATATAAAACCTTAACCATTATCCATAAAACAATTCATAACGTCGCACCTATATCTCTACAAACCCAACTTCGCCTACAATCATCGGCCAGACCCATCAGAAGTGCCTACAAAGGCACATTAGTCGCAGTTCCCGCCAAATCAACGTTAAGAAAAAGAGCACTATCCACTGCGGGACCACATCAATGGAATGCGCTCCCACCAGACATAAGACTCGAACCCAATCTACCAGAGTTCAAAAAAAGGTTAAAAACCTGGCTCTTCAGGTAAGCATTCCAACTCCCAGAGTGAAACTAGGCACCTCCTCCTGTCTTTCAGATCCAACCATTGCAAGGTGTCACAAACACATTGACACTCAATTTCATACACGGACTTGATTATTCACAATATCTATTTATTTAAGTCATCCTTTTCATATTATATTATTTAACCGATTACTTGCAGACTATTTACGCTACCAAAGTTCCTTGTAAAATGTGAACACGAATAATGTTATAATAATATTATATGTTTGTTAAATACTATTGTTACTTTCACTGTTCCTTGTAATAATGTTCAATAGTTGATTGTTATTAGGGATGTGAATCGTGTCCTCGATCGTCTTAACGATCGATTTCGGCTGGGAGGGGGAGGGAATCGTATTGTTGCCGTTTGGGGGGGTAAAATATCGTGAAAAATCGTGAAAAATCGTGAAAAATCGAAAAATCAAAAAATCGCAAAACCGGCACATTAAAACCCCCTAAAACCCACCCCCGACCCTTTAAATTAAATCCCCCACCCTCCCGAACCCCCCCCAAATGACTTAAATAACCTGCGGGTCCAGCGGCGGTCCGGAACGGCAGCGGTCCGGAACGGGCTCCTGCTCCTGAATCTTGTTGTCTTCAGCCGGCGCCATTTTCCAAAATGGCGCCGAAAAATGGCAGCGGCCATAGACGAACACGATTGGACGGCAGGAGGTCCTTCCGGACCCCCGCTGGACTTTTGGCAAGTCTCGTGGGGGTCAGGAGGCCCCCCATAAGCTGGCCAAAAGTTCCTGGAGGTCCAGCGGGGGTCAGGGAGCGATTTCCCGCCGCAAATCGTTTCCGTACGGAAAATGGCGCCGGCAGGAGATCGACTGCAGGAGGTCGTTCAGCGAGGGTTCCGGCGCCTCGCTGAACAACCTCCTGCAGTCGATCTCCTGCCGGCGCCATTTTCCGTACGAAAACGATTCGCGGCGGGAAATCGCTCCCTGACCCCCGCTGGACCTCCAGGAACTTTTGGCCTGGAGGTCTCGTGGGGGTCCTCCTGACCCCCACGAGACTTGCCAAAAGTCCAGCGGGGGTCCGGAAGGACCTCCTGCCGTCCAATCGTGTTCGTCTATGGCCGCCGCCATTTTTCGGCGCCATTTTGGAAAATGGCGCCGGCTGAAGACAACAAGATTCAGGAGCAGGAGCCCGTTCCAGACCGCTGCCGTTCCGGACCGCCGCTGGACCCGCAGGTTATTTAAGTCATTTGGGGGGGGGGGTCGGGAGGGTGGGGGATTTAATTTAAAGGGTCGGGGGTGGATTTTAGGGGGTTTTAGTGTGCCAGCTCACGATTCTAACGATTTATAACGATAAATCGTTAGAATCTCTATTGTATTGTGTTCCATAACGGTTTAAGACGATATTAAAATTATCGGACGATAATTTTAATCGTCCTAAAACGATTCACATCCCTAATTGTTATTGTTCTATGTTCTATGTAAAAAACCCCAGTCTAATCTACCAGACCAGGGCAACCTTTTCATTACTTGTAAACCGGACTGATTTGTATTGCATACAGGAATTCTGGTATATAAATTAAAATAAATAAATAAAATTATATTTCATCTGTCAAATGGACACCCAGTCTTCCAGTCTCACAAGGTTCAACTGCATTTTATCACAGTCAGTTTACAATTTAACTATTCTGAATAATTTTGTATCATCTGCAAATTTGATCACCTCACCCATCATACCCAGATCATTTATAAATATATTAAAAAGCACCAGTCCAAATCCTTGAAGCACTCTACTGTTTACACTTTTCCAGTTTGAAAATTGACCATTTAATCCTACTCTCTGTTTCCTGTCTTTTCACCAGCTTGCAATCCACAAAAGGACATCGCCTCCTATCCCATGACTTTTTAGTTTTCTTAGAAACCGGTCATGAGGGACTGTCAAACACTTTCTGAAAGTTTCCACGATTTTTCCCGGCACTGAAGTTTGACTCACCAGTCTTCTTCTGTGTTTGCCTGTTCCTACGGTGTATTGGTTGTAATCAGGCGCTTCTCAACCCAGTCCTTGTGGCAAACCTAAGCAGGGGGTTTTCAGAATATCTACAATGAATAGGCATGAGATAGATCTGAATGCACTGATTCTATTGTATATAAATCTGTCGTGTATTGATTGTGAACATCCTGATAACCTGACTAGCTAGATATCTATACCCTGAGAGCTGGATTGAAAAGCATTGATCTAATGAATTATGTCGCCATTTGGAAGAAAACATGGTAGAAAAAGCACCAGTAGTGGTAAGTTACAACATTAGGCACGGGCAGTGGCACAGGCACCAGGAAAAACAGCCCACCTCCCCCCCCAGCAAGTGACTGTGATTATTTGGAAAGTGGAAGAGTGATAATCCTAATAGTTCTGAGGATGAAGATCAAGGTTCTTGGAAGCTCAGGTCAGCAGTAAGGAAGGAATACTTGAACGTGAGATACAGCCCAATGCCAAATCCGTTTGGCACACCTTATTCTTTGACCAAAACACAGTACTAGATAAGATTTTGCTTTCAACTGTTGTTGTTGTTGCTGCTGTTGCTGCTGAAATCCAGACTTTTGATATGGATACCTCAGCAAGGTAGCTAAGGAAGGTGTTGTGAGGGCTTAACTGCTAGTATTCAGATTTCTGAGGAGGATGAGACCAATGGTAATGGCAATGTAGTTGCGGATGGTAGCCAGAGTGCAAAAACCAAGTGCAACACCCCTTTACTGTCTGATCATCTGCCACTGACAAGTTCAACTAGTGCCCCTAAATAGTATTACTAAGGATAAGGTTCTCCTGCAGTAAACATTAAATAGCAAAGAGATACTAGAAGGAAATCTTACATTTGGAGTCACGTTCATGCTCTGGTTGATCAGAGGTTTGCTGAATGTACCCACTGTAAAAAGATTATGAGCAGGGGAAGGATAATTGGACATCTGTCTAACACCAACATGAAATACTACATGGAAAAGCAACATAGAGCATTGTTGATTGCACAAGAGGCTGTTACCATGATTGTCCGTTCAGTATCAGTTATGCAGCAGAAAAGCCACAGGAGCAAAGGAGAGGTTGAGGACAATCTCCTAGTATTACCCCTTACTCTACAGCCCCGATGGGGTGGTATCCCAATGCAGGAATTTGGCAGCATCTTAAGTGGTTACACAGTATATTGGTGAAATGATTGCTTTGGCTAATCGACTGCTACAGATTGTAGAGAATGTGGGGTTTAAGTGGCTGCTCCACCACTTGACCTCCAATTACAAAGTTCCTTGTAGGACTACTTTTAGTTGTAATGTAATTCCTACCTGTCCACGCAGTGCCTTGCCCAAATGTAGACTGTGTTGAGAAAGGGGAGGAGCATCCATCTCACAGTGACAACTGGACTAGTATGAATGCAGTGCATGCATATTTGTCCTTCACAGCATGCTGGTAACAGCTGAATGAGGCATTAGCTGAAAGCAGCTCTAAAAAGGGCACACTAAGGGGATACCATTCGGCTGTGCTGAACACACAGGTGCTAGACCAGAGCCATACCTCCGAAAATATCTTGGAGGCAATCCAGGGGATGAGGGATAGATGGTTAATTAGAAGCAGTGAAATGAATTTTAATGGATTTTTTTTTTTTATTATTCCTGACAATGGTACCAATATTACTAAGGCAGTGGTTGACAGTGGATTCCAGGGCATCCAATGCTTTTCACACTTGTTGCACCTGGTAGTAAGGGATGTTTTGGGTCTTAGAGGCAAGGAAGTTGGCGGCAGCCAGGCCCTGAAGCTCCTGATTGAGAAGTGTCACAAAATAGCAGGCCGTTTCATTTGGAATGTGACGAGCGGGCAGCTGCTTAGCAAGAAGCAGGATGTGTACTCAGGGCACCACGGAGCAACCTTATTCAGTATATGGAATTCTGCTTATATTAGGCTGCAGACAGCTGTTGAACAGCTGTTGAACAGCTGTTGAACAGCAGACGCCACTCCGTGAATTGGCTCTGACCCCTAAAATTGGATTGGCATGTCCTCTTGGAGGTCAGGACTGGATACAAGGAGGGTAACTTTAAAACAAGTGTGCGCGCACCTATGCGGGCGCCAGCACACGTGCGCATGAATGTTATATCATCCACGTTAAGTTCATGCACATTATATAAAATGTCTATTCATGTGCATGTGTGCTCCTAATTTTAAGTATTTACATGAGGAAATGTTATTCGCGTATTTTCCTTAGCCCTTGAGCACAATGGGCACATTTTGCAACAGGTGCACATTTATTTTCAAGGCTTTTTTTTTTATACCGAAGTATAGCGGGTTGCCTTCACTCCAGTTTACAAGATAACAACTTATACAAATTGGTAACAAATTGGTAACTTATACAAATTATACAACTTATACAACTTATATAAATTGGTAACAAATTGGTAACAAAATTGGTAACACTGGGACACCCTAGCATAGAACTGTTAGGGTGAGGTCAAGGGGGAACAACGATAAATTGACCAGTTAGTCCATCGGTTTGCCCAGTCTATCTCTAGGGTCACCTAGATCCCCTCCTTGGTTCTTCAGTCTGCACTCCCCCCCCCCCCCCAGTTACCCTGACCCTTCACCCTCTCAGTATTTGGCTATAAAGAATTCTATTCTGACTTACACCTGATAAAGAGCAGAAGAAAATATGCGCATTAAACAGCTATTCGCTTGCCGCATTCACAGGTTATAAAATCGTAACTTGTATGAGGAAATGTTGTCCCTGATCCATCCCCATCCCACCCCTTTTTTTTATGTGCGCAAATTTATTCATGCACCGGTACTTGCGCCTGTATGTGTGAGGTTCATAAATGATCACTAGTGCAAATGTGCACTATTTGCATGCACACTTCTCTTTTAAAATTCACAGATGGTGTATGTCCTCAAATTTTTTCAAAGGATATACTGATGCAGCATAGAGGCAGGACTCCGACTTTCATGATATTAAGAAGAAGTCATTAAGAAGGTTGGCTACAATGTCAAGAACAAGCTACTGACAGCTCCTCGGCAACAAGTCCCTAATAGTGATCCTGTGTTAGTGAAACTTTGACTGCTTATCTAAACAAGACATTGTGATAACATCATTTGATTAAGTTCATGAGTTGGTAACTCTTTTGACCTTATAACTTCTTTGAGCTTTGCAGTGATTGCCAGCAGATAAGCTTGGTGTTGTTCTTAACTCTGTTAATGGTGATATCAATACTAACATGATAGTATACACCAGCAGTAGGAAAATGGTTGGTGTTATAGGATTAAGCTAATATAATTGAAAATCTAGTTATGTCAGCAGATTTGGCATCTTTATTATTTTGTTTCATCTCTCTGAGGAAGCTCCACCTGGGGTGAAACACAGGCCTTTGTTGGGAGGCTTCACATTTTATTCCAACATGCACTTCATTTTTCCAATTTATTGATTTTACATAACAGAGCTTAAGGGCGAATTTTAAAAGTCCTGCGCACGGCAAAACCGGGAGATGCACATGTGACTCTGCCGCGTGCGGGCTGCGTGGATTTTAAAAGGCCAGCGGCCACGCATATATCTCCCAATACATGGATAAAAAAGATTTGACAAAAATAGGGGTGGGAGGTGGGCATGGTCTGGGCGTGGCATGGGCGGCCTGCGACTGCACCCATGAAGTCACTTGCATGTTCTAGCATGCGCCAGGATCCCTCAACCGTATAACTTGCTTCTGCTATGGGACAGCATGTAAGTAGTGAAATTAAAAAAAAGGGTAGTCAGCAGGGTTTTAGGGGTTGTGGCTAGTAGGGTAAAAGGGAGGCAAGTTAGATTGGGGGTTTAGGAAGTCCGCTCCTTTACTGGGGCAAACTGGGAGGGAACTGGGAATTAGGCCCATCGTGTCACCACGCATACCTACTGAAATGTCCCCCTTACACGCTTGAGACAGGATTCGCGTGCACATGTTATCAAATCGGCGTGTCCATGTGCACGCACTGCCAAATGTGTGCACATGTGCGCCCGCATGGCTCTTAAAATGTACCTTTTATGATTTAATTTCACTTTGATTAGCAAGCATTTGCTGGTAGATAGGGCAAGATTCTACAAATATTTTTTTGGATAAGCTCACTTTGTACCTGATTTGTTAAGTGTTTTTTTCATAGACCCAAAATGGGAGAAAAGCCTTAATGAATCTGGCCCTTTATTTGATAGCTGCCACATACTATGCCTATTAGTTTTTTAACTTCATGTTATAGAGTTTTACATGGATATGTTTTGCCAGCGATGATTACATTTCAGTCTGCATATGTAGCAATGCTAGAAAAATATATGAGATAGAAACAGAGAAACAGAAAAATGACGGCAGAAAAAGACCAATTGGCCCATCCAGTCTGCCCAGTAAGCTCCCACTGTTGTGCTTCCCGGCCGCGCTGGCACCATGGCCGGCCCCACTCACCTCGCGCTTCTGTCCACCAGCTCCGGCTCCCCCTCGTTGCCATCCGCGGCCAGCTCCCATTGCTCGCGGTGCTCCCAGGCATCCCCAGGCACATTGGGGCCTTCCAGCTCTCAGTGCTCCTCATGCCAGGGCTCGGCATCCTCCATGGCATCAGCCCCGCCCCTAGGCACGTACACGCAGGCTACGCTTTCCTTTAAAGGGCCCAGCATGGGAACTCAGTCTGGCGCCCAGAGATGACATTACATAGCCCTGGTATATAAGGCGAGGTTCTTCCCCCAGAGCCTTGCCTTGGCAATCGGGTAGACACCGTTAGTGTGATAATTTGCCTCCATGTTTCCAGTGTCTCCCAGTGTCTCCTGTCCCAGCATCTCCAGTCCCAGCATCTCCGTGTTCCTGTATCCTTTCTAGGTAGTACCTATCCAGACTGACCTCTGTCTGCCTGACCACTCTCTTGCTTGCTGCCTGGAACTGACCACTGCCTGACTGACCATTCTCTTGTCTGCTGCTTTGAACTGACCCTCGCTTGCCTCGTCTTTGCACGGACTGATTCTGGTATTGACCCCTACTTTGGCTGACCTCTCTTGGACTGATACTCTGGCTCTGACCCTTGCACTTCACTCGGACACTCTCTTTTGGCCTCCTGTGACCACTGGGCCAACCTGCTTGGAAACCAACCGTGGCTTCCACTTGGCTAGACCTACAGGTGTTGCCTGTCTCACCCGGAGGACCTCCCTGATCTGTTGCCTCCCTGAGGTCTCTGGAGCTTCCAGTTCAGGTCTAGCTCATCATTCTGCATCAGCCGCGCACCCTTGCTCATGGTAGGCACACCTCTCCGGTACCTCTCTGGGAGACCATCTGAGGCCCAGCTAAGTCCAGGCGGTCTGGGTACCCAAGGGCTCAACCTGCGGAAACCTCAGATTTTTATTGGTGAAGCTCCAACTAGCCTCTGTCTCCTAGTGTGCTGCGCCTCGTGGTGGCAGGCGTTCTCTGGGTCCGACTAGAGGGCTGTACCAATCTTGCACCAGGCCAAGGGTCCACCTCCAGTGCAACACCCACACTTATTTTCCCCATACTTATCTGTTTCACCAACCACCAAGTTCAGGGCCCTTGTTGGTAACTGTTTGATTCAAATTTCCTGCCATCCCCAGCCTTTTATGCAGAGAGTAATGTTGGAGTTGCATCAAAGGTGAGCATAAGGCTTAATGGCTAAGGGTAGTAACCACCGCATCAAGCAAGTTACCTCGATGCTTGTTTACCCAGACTGCACAGATCCATGCCTTGCTGGATGTTGTCTAAATGTAAATCCTTTTTTCCACATTTCTCCCTGCCATTGAAGCAGAGAGCAACACTGTATATACATTCAAAGTGAAGTATCAGGCTTAATTGGTTTAGGGTAGTAATCGCCGCAATAAGCAAGCTACCTCCATGCTTATTTGTTTACTCAGTGTTGTTCAGTCCTTGTTGGTTGTTGTCTGAATGCAAGACCTCTTTTCCACATTTCCCCTTTCTGTTGAAGCAGAGAGCACTGTTGGAGTTGCAGTAACTGTGTGAAGGCTTTTTGAGTAAGGGTAGTAATTACCAGATAATAGCCTCCATTCCAGCAAGCCACCCCAATGGCTCTTCTCTTCATTGCCATCTGCTAGCCTTTATGGATCCACAGTGTTTATCCCATGCCCCTTTGAAATCCTTCACAGTTTTAGTCTTCACCACTTTCTCCGGAAAGGCATTCCACTACCCTCTCCATGAAGAAATACTTCCTGACATTGGTCCTGAGTCTTCCTCTCTGGAGTTTCAAATCATGACACCTAATTCTACTGATTTTTTTCCAACGGAAAAGGTTTTTTGTTGACCATGGATCATTAAAACCTTTCAACTATCTGAAATTCTGTATCCTCCTCTCCTCCAGGGTATACATATTTAGGTTCTTCAATCTCTCCTCATAAGTCATTTTATGAAGACCATCCACCTTTTTGGTCGCCCTTCTCTGGCTGCAAGATAACCACAAAGGTAATGGTAAAAACTGGCTTTTTCATCCATATTTGGATTAGTTAAATTGTTACATTAAAAAAAGAAAAAAAATCCCTACATAAAAAGATTGGTTTTCACATATTAACACATTATTTGGGTGTTTTATTGTGAGTTGTAAGGGAAAACATTTTCGGTCCATTGTTGAGGGGAATTCCTGTTCATGCAAAGTGAGAGTTACAGAACTGGAGATGCGGGGTTTATTTTGAGATTCTGTCCTATGCTGTACAGACTCCACTCCCATATCCATAGAGAAGAATTGATTGAATAATGCTATGAAATATTGTTTTTTTTGGTATTTTATCTCTTTGTTAATTTAAAAATATTAACAAGAGCATTCTTGAACAGGATATTGCATGGATTAAAGAAAAAAAAAAGTAAAAGCATCAAAGAAAATAACTAATTATCCATTAGCATGACCACAATGTGGGGGATTAAGAAAACCAAAAAAAAGTTAATAAGAAAATAAATCCTTCCTACTATTTGATATCACACATTAATTAGATATTGCCTGGATATTACTACTGTTGGGCAGGTACCTATTTTGCAAAACAAACCTTCCAAAACCTTCCAAATGATCAGAATTATAATAATTAATATATTTGCAAGGAAATTGTGGTGTAAAAGTCATCCCTGCAGGAGGTCGTTCAGCGAGGGTTCCGGCGCCTCGCTGAACGACCTCCTGCAGTCGATCTCCTGCCGGCGCCATTTTCCGTACGAAAACGATTCGCGGCGGGAAATCGCTCCCTGACCCCCGCTGGACCTCCAGGAACTTTTGGCCAGCTTGTGGGGGGCCTCCTGACCCCCACGAGACTTGCCAAAAGTCCAGCGGGGGTCCGGAAGGACCTCCTGCCGTCCAATCTTTTTCGTCTATGGCCGCCGCCATTTTTCGGCGCCATTTTGGAAAATGGCGCCGGCTGAAGACGACAAGATTCAGGAGCAGGAGCCCGTTCCGGACCGCTGCCGTTCCGGACCACCGCTGGACCCGCAGGTTATTTAAGTTATTTGGGGGGGGGGTTCGGGAGGGTGGGGGATTTAATTTAAAGGGTCGGGGGTGGGTTTTAGGGGGTTTTAATGTGCCGATTTTTAACGATTTTTAACGATTTTTCACGATATTTTACCCCCCCAAACGGCAACAATACGATTCCCTCCCCCTCCCAGCCGAAATCGATCGTTAAGACGATCGAGGACACGATTCACATCCCTAGTAACTACATAATCAATTCCACTGACAACATTGTGCCCTGGTCAGATCACCAACTAATTAAAGCAGAAATAACCCTAATCACCACACAGCAAACAAACTTACATAAGAATCAATCTTTCAGATACAGATAAAAAATAGAACCAAAATTACTTGAAGAAACATTTAAAAATAAAATAACTGATTTTGATCACAATAATGCCTCCTTATTTTTTGACTCCTGGGATAAAATCATCGATGAAATAGCTGATCCCCTATGCCCAATCCAGGAAAAAACATTCCAGAATGAAGGCAATACAGTTAAACAAAAGAAACCTTGATAAAGCAAAGAGCAAAGATATACTAAACAGACCCTGAGAAAATCTGAAAAGCAATGGCGAAAATGCCAATCTACAGAATCCCTAGAAAAATACATATCCTTATTAACAAAATACCGTGCTCAAATCAATAAAACAAAAAAAGACTACTTCACGAAACAGATACATGATATAATATTTAATTCCAAATTACTCTTTGAAACAGTTAAAAACTTAATCAAGGACCCATCTGTCATTCTTTTGTGAGTCTTCACTTTAAGAACATAAGAACATAAGAAAATGCCATACTGGGTCAGACCAAGGGTCCATCAAGCCCAGCATCCTGTTTCCAACAGTGGCCAATCCAGGCCATAAGAACCTGGCAAGTACCGAAAAACTAAGTCTATTCCATGTAACCATTGCTAATGGCAGTGGCTATTCTCTAAGTGAACTTAATAGCAGGTAATGGACTTCTCCTCCAAGAACTTATCCAATCCTTTTTTAAACACAGCTATACTAACTGCACGAACCACATTCTCTGGCAACAAATTCCAGAGTTTAATTGTGTGTTGAGTAAAAAAGAACTTTCTCCGATTAGTTTTAAATGTGCCCCATGCTAACTTCATGGAGTGTCCCCTAGTCTTTCTACTATCCGAAAGAGTAAATAACCGATTCACATCTACCCGTTCCAGACCTCTCATGATTTTAAACACCTCTATCATATCCCCCCTCAGTCGTCTCTTCTCCAAGCTGAAAAGTCCTAACCTCTTTAGTCTTTCCTCATAGGGGAGTTGTTCCATTCCCCTTATCATTTTGGTAGCCCTTCTCTGTACCTTCTCCATCGCAATTATATCTTTTTTGAGATGTGGCGACCAGAATTGTACACAGTATTCAAGGTGCGGTCTCACCATGGAGCGATACAGAGGCATTATGGCATTTTCCGTTTTATTCATCATTCCTTTTCAAATAATTCCCAACATTCTGTTTGCTTTTTTGACTGCCGCAGCACACTGAACCGACGATTTCAATGTGTTATCCACTATGACACCTAGATCTCTTTCTTGGGTTGTAGCACCTAATATGGAACCCAACATCGTGTAATTATAGCATGGGTTATTTTTCCCTATATGCATCACCTTGCACTTATCCACATTAAATTTCATCTGCCATTTGGATGCCCAATTTTCCAGTCTCACAAGGTCTTCCTGCAATTTATCACAATCTGCTTGTGATTTAACTACTCTGAACAATTTTGTGTCATCTGCAAATTTGATTATCTCACTCGTCGTATTTCTTTCCAGATCATTTATAAATATATTGAACAGTAAGGGTCCCAATACAGATCCCTGAGGCACTCCACTGTCCACTCCCTTCCACTGAGAAAATTGCCCATTTAATCCTACTCTCTGTTTCCTGTCTTTTAGCCAGTTTGCAATCCACGAAAGGACATCACCACCTATCCCATGACTTTTTACTTTTCCTAGAAGCCTCTCATGAGGAACTTTGTCAAACGCCTTCTGAAAATCCAAGTATACTATATCTACCTTTATCCACATTTATTAACTCCCTCAAAAAAGTGAAGCAGATTTGTGAGGCAAGACTTGCCCTGGGTAAAGCCATGCTGACTTTGTTCCATTAAACCATGTCTTTCTATATGTTCTGTGATTTTGATGTTTAGAACACTTTCCACTATTTTTCCTGGCACTGAAGTCAGGCTAACCGGTCTGTAGTTTCCCAGATCGCCCCTGGAGCCCTTTTATGCTTGTTCTTTTGGACATTAATTAATTAATTTATTTTGCCCTTTTATATACTGTCGTTCCAAAAGAAGATCACACTGGTTTACAAAATCAGCATTCATATTCTTGGTCAACATGCACATTCTGGGTCAACATTCATTTTTTAGGTCAATACAACAGCAAATTCATATTATAGCTCATATTCATACATTTTCTAGGTCAATACAGTGGTAAATACAAATTCTAATTCTACTATCATTACACATTACATCATTCAGTACTCATTGCTCACTCAACTAACCTCCACAAGACTTGCCAAAAGTCCAGCGGGGGTCCGGGAGCGACCTCCTGCACTCGGACCGTAGGCTGCCAGTATTCAAAATGGCGCCGATAGCCTTTGCCCTTACTATGTCACAGGGGCTACTGGTGCCATTGGTCAGCCCCTGTCACATGGTAGGAGCACAAGATGGTGCTGGCCATCCAGTGCTCCTACCATGTGACAGGATCCGGCCAATGGCACGGATACCCTGTCACATGGTAAGGGCAAAGAGCCATCGGCGCCATTTTGATTAGTGGCAGCCGATGGCCTGGGAGCGGGAGGATGGCCCGGAGCGGGAGATCGCTCCCAGGACCCCCACTGGACCACCAGGTACCTGTAAAAAGTTTTTGGGGGGGTCGGGAGGGTGGGGGAAGCTAAGGGGTTACTTTTAAAGGGTCGGGGTGGGTTTTTTGTTTATCGGCTGGGGCGCAGCCGATAAACAAAATGCGATCGGGCCCGATGGAAAAAAAACCCACATGTGAATCGGAACTGGAATCCGAACCGATTCCGGTTCCGATTCACATCTCTAATGAGTAGGGTTTCTGTTGAGCGATTTTTTCTGAATCCGAATTGGTTTGGGTATAGTATGTCTTCTAAGTGGTTCTCTAATTGTGATAACACTGCTTTTTCTAGGATTTTAGAAATGAAAGGCCAGTTAGTTTATTGGTTAATAATTGACCCAATCATTGATTCTGCCAGTTTTATTTTTTAGGATTGGCTTAATCACAGTTTGTTTTGCCCTAGCGGGGAACTTGCAGGGATTGGGTCCGGTGGGTGGGTAGCAGGCTTGATTTTTATAATGATTTGGTTTATTTCAAATAAGTTCCATTTTGCTTGCCCGTGTTTTTCTTCAGGCTCTTTTATTTGTAAGCAGGTGGAGAATTGTGTTTTGAACATTGATTTTATTTACATAGAAACATAGAAACATAGAAATGACGGCAGAAGAAGACCAAACGGCCCATCCAGTCTGCCCAACAAGCTAAGCACTTTATCCATTTTTTTTCCCTTTTTCTCTCTCCCACCTGTTGCTATTGGCTTCCAGTACCCTCCAGCCGTAATTCTCCTCCACCCCACCACCAATTTAGAGAGCAGCGCCGTATCTGCATCCAAGTGACATCCAGCTCAATTAGGGGTAGCAACCACTGTAACAAGCAGGCCACACCCTTGCTCCATATACTCTTACCCACCCCTGTTTTTATTTTTTTGTTTGTTTATTTATTTATTTTGGAGATAGCAGCCCTCCATCCTTCCGCTCCGTGAAGGTGGAACACTACCTACTGACCACTGGCATCCTGCTCCGTGAATGCCTCTGTGGCTACTGCCGCTCCGTGCAGTGTTTTGCTGCCTCCACTTTATTCACGCCCTCTAGACTTGATGGATCCACAGTGTTTATCCCACGCCCCTTTGAAGTCGTTCACAGTTTTAGACTTCACCACTTCCTCAGGAAGGGCATTCCAGGCATCTACCACCCTTTCCGTGAAGAAATACTTCCTGACATTGGTTCTTAGTCTTCCTCCCTGGAGCCTCAGCTCGTGACCTCTGGTTCTGCTGATTTTTTTCTGACGGAAAAGGTTTGTCGTTGTCTTTGGATCATTAACGTTTTTCAAGTATATGAAAGTCTGAATCATATCACCCCTGCTCCTCTTTTCCTCCAGGGAGTACATATTTAGATTGTTCAATCTCTCCTCGTATGTCATCCGATGAAGACCCTCCACCTTCCTGGTCGCCCTTCTCTGTACCGCTTCCATCTTGTCCTTGTCTTTTTGTAGATACGGTCTCCAGAACTGAATACAGTACTCCAGGTGAGGCCTCACCAAGGACCTGTACAAGGGGATAATCACTTCCCTTTTCTTACTCGATATTCCTCTCTCTATGCATCCCAGCAATTTTCTGGCTTTTGCTATCGCCTTGTCGCATTGTTTCGCAGACTTCATATCATTAGACACTACCACCCCAAGGTCTCTCTCCTGCTCCGTGCACATCAGCCTTCCCCCCCCCCCCCCCCCCCATCAAATACAATTCATTCGGATTTCCACTCCCCATATGCATGACTTTGCACTTCTTGGCATTGAATCTCAGCTGCCATATCTTTGAACACTCTTCCAGTTTCCTTAAATCCCGTCTCATTCTCTCCACTCCTTCCGGCGTGTCCACTCTGTTGCAGATCTTAGTGTCATCCGCAAAAAGACAAACCTTACCTTCAATCCTGTCCTCAATGTTGCTCACAAAGATATTGAACAGGACCGGTCCCAACATCGATCCTTGCAGTATACCACTTAAAACCGCTCTCTCTTCGGAGAAAGTTCCATTTACCATCACACATTGTCTTCTGTCTGTCAACCAGTTTTCAATCCAGGTCACCACCTCAGCACTCACTCCTAAGCTTCTCGTTTTATTCACCAGTCTCCTGTGCGGAACCGTATCAAAAGCTTTGCTGAAATCCAAGTAGATGACATCGAGCGCTCTTCCTCAATCCAATTCCTTGGTTACCCAGTCAAAAAAGTCAATCAGATTTGTCTGACAGGACCTTCCTCTGGTGAATCCATGCTGCCTCTGGTCCATCAATTCTCCGGACTGTAGATAGTTCACTATTCTCTCTTTCAACAGTGACTCCATTACTTTTCCCACCACCGAAGTGAGGCTAACTGGTCTGTAGTTACCAGCCTCCTCTCTGTTCCCACTCTTGTGAAGCGGGACCACCACCACTCTTCTCCAATCACTCGGCACCACTCCCGTTTCTAGGGATCTATTGAACAGATCGCACAGCGGACCCGCCAGCACATCTCTGAGCTCCCTCAGTATCCTTGGATGAATCCCATCAGGCCCCATGGCTTTGTACACTTTCAGATTCTTTAGCTCTTCCCATACATTTTCTACTGTAAAAGGATTTTCATCTATTCCACTTCCC
Source organism: Rhinatrema bivittatum (assembly GCF_901001135.1). Taxonomy (NCBI): domain Eukaryota; kingdom Metazoa; phylum Chordata; class Amphibia; order Gymnophiona; family Rhinatrematidae; genus Rhinatrema; species Rhinatrema bivittatum. Next base: position 63,422,604 of record NC_042621.1, read on the forward strand.
TCCAGTTTCTTGTTGTGTAGAGATGGTCCTTCTCCAGGGTCTTCTTTAGTGAACACAGAGCTGAAGTATTTGTTTAATATTTCTGCCATTTCTTCTTCTCTCTCCACACATTGATCATTTCCACCTTTCAATTTCACTATACCACTTTGTACTTTTCTCTTTTCGCTGATGTATCTGAAAAATGTTTTGTCACCATTTTTTATCTCCTTGGCAATCCTCTCTTCCGCTTGACTTTTTGCCAACTTGATTAATTTCTTCATCTCCCTCAGTTGAATCAAATATTCTTCTTTGTGCTCCTCCCTTTGGGATCTTTTATATTTCTTGAATGCTGTTCTTTTAGCTTTAATTTTGTCAGCCACCTCCTTTGAGAACCAGATAGGTTTCGTTTTTCTTTTGCTTTTCTTTACATTTCTAACATATAGAGCAGTTACCTTGGTGATTGCTCCTTTTAGATTGGTCCACTGCTGATCCACATATCTCTCGTTCTCCCATCCTTTTAGTTCTTCCTCTAGGTACTTCCCCATTTCTTCAAAGTCCGTGTTTTTGAACTGTAAAACTCGGGTCTTTGTGGTTCTTTTCCATACTCTTTTAGTGATATTAAACCATACCGTTTGATGATCACTGGTGCTGAGGTGGGCCCCCACCTGGACATCAGAGACATTATCTCCATTAGTGAGCACTAAGTCGAGTATAGTTCCTTCTCTCGTGGGTTCCAATACCATTTGTTTGAACAAAGTTACTTGCATGGCATCCACTATCGCTCTACTATTTTTAGTTTCTGCAGATGGGATTTTCCAGTCTACATCTGGCATATTAAAGTCACCAATGATCACCACTTTCCCCTCCTTACCTATCTTATGGATGTCTTCAACCAGATCTCTATCCAGCTCTTCCTTTTGGTTTGGAGGCCTGTAAACCACTCCAATATAAATGGACGCTCCATCATCTTTTTTTAGGTCGACCCATAGTGCTTCTTCCTTGCCCCAACTTCCTTGCAGCTCAGATGCTTGGATATTATTTCTGACATAAAGAGCCACACCTCCCCCTTTTCTATCCACTCTGTCCTTCCTTAACAAGTTATAGCCTGGTATTGCTGTATCCCAATCATGAGATTCTGTGAACCATGTCTCTGTGATATCAACAATGTCTAATTCTGCCTCCGTCATTAGGGCCTGCAGATCTGGGATTTTATTTCCCAAACTATGAGCATTTGTGGTCACAGCTTTCCAGGTACTCTCTTTAAGGTTATTGCTTTTCCTGTACTCCTTATGAGACTTTAGTTGAGATTTGTTATTTACTTCACTCTTTCCTTTTGCAGTTGTGCCACTGATGCCAGAGTTATCCATCTCAATTAGCTTTTTCTTTTGGTTATGGATCTTGAAATTCTGCATGCATTGGTTTTTTCTCTTTTCTGGTAACACTTCAATGTTTTTCTCTAGAACTTCTTCAGTTATTAATATAGGGAAGGCTTTTTGTTCTTGTTGCATTTGATACTGTGTGTGTCTCCTTGTTGCAGGTCTAATTCTACCAGAGCCCACCGTAATCTTGTTTTTTAATGATTTACTAAATGACCTGTTTGAGTGGGGGGGTATACTTGTTGGCTTCCCATCTGTCAAGAATGGGTGACTGTGGGACACATGTGCTATCCTACCTGAGTTTACTGTATTTCTTTTTCTTGACTCCTGGTTATTCTTTGGTATTGGGGAATTATTTTCTGAGTAATGCAATATGGGTGTAATTCTTGTAATTGAAGCTAATTGAGCTTTAACCTCAGTCAGCTCTTTTTTCAAAGAAGAGAGCTGTGCACAGATCGGGCAAGCTCCAAGTCTCCAGATGCTTTCCCTCAGAATAAAGGCTCCACAACAGTTGCATTGGATAGTTCTCATATTGGTAAATTTTTGGATTGGTATTTCCTTAGCTGTAAACAATTTACTAATTTATCTTGTTGCTAATGCTAATTTAGTCAGTCTATATTAGAAATCTAACTCCAGGGGTGGGTAGGTAGAGGGGTAGGGTGGGAGGGAATCAAACAGTTTTATAACCTGGGACAAGCTGGGTAGAGCAGGACACTTTCTGGAACTTTAATAGTCCTTTAGCTATTAAATGATCCCTCAGCACTTCTGTGCCAATATTAACCAGATTATTAAAGAACAGCTATACAATAATAGAAATGCAGGTATATTGGATCTTAAAAACAAACAGTTTGCAAGGAACCAATTACAATTATTATATAATAACAGACCAGTTCTACTGCACAGAGAGCCCAGATATTAATGGAGCACAGAGCAATGATTAGAAGGAATAGTGAAAGAAAACCAGCAGGTTTGTTTTTTTGGGGGTTTTTGTTTTTTTTTTTTCCCCCAGAAAGAGCACCACAGAAATTAAGAGTCAGAGCGCTTGAAAGAAGGGAAATTGAGAGACTTTCCTATTAACTGAGAAGTGGCATATTCATAGCAGGAGTTCTTTGAAAAGTTGCAGATATTTGAGATGGAGGAAGATGGTGTGTCAAAGTTTACTTTTACTCTGCTCTCAAACATTGAATTGACAGGCAAAATTAATAATAGGTCTGCTTAAATAAAAGTGTCTCTAACAAGCCTTAAATGTTTTTTAAACTATCTAACAGACGAGGTGCCTCAGTCAAATAGTTCCAGAAAATAGGAGCTGCAACTGAAAAGGAACAGACCCTTGTTGTATTGAGCCGAGCATGTTATAGGGATGGAATGTCCAAGAGAGCTCTCTGGGAAGACCTCAGCTGATGAGCAGAGCATTACACATGTAGCAGTGCTTTACACCAAGGAGAGGCTAAGGAAAAAAATCAATCTGAAAACTGCAGTGCCAATCTTACACTGTATCCATTGGATAATTGTTAACCAGTGAAGCTCAATTAAAACTGGTGTAATATGGACCTAGCACTTGTTAGCAGATATTAAGTGAGTAACTGCAGCGGTTTGAGCATCTTTTCAGGGAAATCTAAATAGATGGAATTGCAGTGGTCGACAAAGGGCACATGTACGCCCGCGCGCATGTTATAAAATCTACCCCATAGCTTGTAGAAACCTGATTTAGTAACTGCTTTGACTTGTGGATGAAATGTTAAAGAGGAGTCAAGAAGTATACCTAGATTTTTTATATTGGGCCTCAAAGGAAAGCTCACGTTGTCTAATATAATGGTTAATATGTTGAACTTTAGAATGAGGTCTCTGAATTAGTAAAAATTGAGTTTTGGAACTATTTAATGCCAGTTTATTGTAAAAGAGCCATTTCTGAATGTTTGACAAACAAATGTGTACAAGCTTAACTGTTTCTGATCAAGATGGGCAAAGACGAATAAAGAACTGGATATTGCCAGTACAGAGTTTATATCCATTGCAAAGGCTGGCAAGAAGTTTGCACTGTAGAGCTAGGTAAAGATTGAAAACCATTGCTGATAAAGCTGAGCCTTGTGGAACCCCAGCAATGATATCAGACCAGTTTGAACAATGATTGCTGAACTTGACGCGCAGAGTACACTGAGAAAAAAAAAAGATCTGAACCAATGAAAAACAGAACCAGCTATACTGCATTCTCTCAAATGGGTACAGTAAGATGGAATGGTCAACTATGTCAAAGGCTGCGGAGATGTCTAGGGAAACTGAAAGATAGCTGTTGCCAGTGTCAAGGCCTCTTCACAAAGTATCTAGCAAAGATAATAACAATTCAGTACTGTGAGATTTTCTAAACCCATGCTGGTGGAGGTCAAGAACCTGTTTATCTTCTATGAAATCTGTAAGCTGTGTCAGTTTTGCCAAGAACGGCAATGAGAAATTGGTCATTTTAGGATCAGATGGATCACTGCCACACTTTTTTAGAAGAGGTCTTTTCAGCAGCTCTCTTCCATACAGCTGGAAGTTTTTCTTGAGATAAAGATAGATTGACCAAGTCATACAGAACTGGTACAAGGATGTCCTTAGCTGTTTTAAGACTTTGTATACTATGAGGATCAGGATTCAATGAGCAGTATGAAGAATTTAATTTTGAAATATTTTGAGTAATCTCAGTAATGGAGGTATTGTAAAACTCATTCCAGGTGGAAGTTTGATCAATGTTCTCATCTAAATACCAGGTAGGAACTGCTGCAAAACCGGTAGTGATCTTTGAAACCTTAGATCTAAAATGTTAAATTGAAGGCCTTGCAATCAATTTTGATTGCTGCAGGGGTGGATTTCATAGTTAAACTGTTGGGATTGGTTGTCAATTTCTTCGCAATTCTAAACAGTTCTTTGGGTTGTAGCCAATTTCTCTAATGCGTTTAGAGAAATATTATCATTTGATGTCATTTATGAGGGAATAATAAGATTTCACTAATGACTTGTAGTGAGCTAATGAGTCGTCATTTTATGCTCACTTCTACGAAGTAACTGTCTGTTTATCTTAACTGAAGGAGTCAACCATGGAAGAAGTTTTGACTGGGACTTATGTTTCATCTGAAAAGGAGCGATTTTTATCAATATAGATTCTAAACTGGAAACACCAGAGTCAATATCATCTGGATGAAAGGAACGGACCTCTGCTCCTATCAGATTTTAAAATTCCTGGCTATCAACATGGCCCCTGTAAAGAACAGGGTTGCATGAAGAACTATCAAATAGGGATGTGCAGAGGGACACCATACGTTGCATTCGGGATTTGTATTCGTCAGGGGGCAGATACGTTGCATTCAGCAAGGGGCCCCCCCGATATGTTCTATACATCAATTTCTATTTGTTTCCCTGCTAAAATTAAATTAACTACAACCCCCCACCCTCCTGACCCCCAAAGACTTACCAAAACTCCATTGTAGTCCAGCAGGGGGTCCAGGAGCCATCCCTTGCACTCACACCCTCGGCTGCTGGTTTCAAAATGGCACCGATAGCCTTTGACCTACTATGTCACAGGGGCTACCGGTGCCATTGGTCAGCCCCTGTCACATGACCATCGGCGCCATCTTGTGCTCCTACCATGTGACAGGGGCTGACCAATGGCACCGGTAGCCACTGTGACATAGTAAGGGCAAAGGCTATCGTGCCATTTTGATTACTGGCAGCCGACGGCCCGAGTGCAGGAGATCACTCCCGGACCCCTGCTGGACCACCAGGGATTTTTGGCAAGTCTTGGGGGACCCTCCTGACCCCCACAAGACTTGCCAAATGTCCAGCGGGGTCCAGGAGCGACCTCTTGCACTCCAGCTGTCGGTTGCCAGTATTCAAAATGGCGGCGATAGCCTTTGCCTTCACTATGTCACAGGGGCCGATGGTCACCCTCAAACCATTATACCATCAAACAACAAAAAAGTGTTCTATAAATGTAAAAAGATAGATATTGACAACCTTCTTAATCTGCTGCCAAAACTCTGTCATTTCTGAAACACATCCCAATAGCTTAGTCCTCAAATGAAATGCAACTTTAAAAAATAGATTAGATCTCGTTGCTCCAAAAAATTCTTCACTGTTTCTAATAGATCAAAAACATCCTGGTATACTGACTCACTTTAAAAATGCAACAAAAATTAAGACAGAGCATCACTGGTATAAAAATCCCATTCACCCTCACAAAGAAGCCTACTACTCTTATTTACATAAATATAAAAAAGAAATCTATCTCACTAAAAAATCATTTTTTGCTCGTTAAATACAGGCTACAAATGGCAATTCTCACACCTTATTCAATAATGCTAAATCTCTCACTTTGGCTCACCATAATACCTCCGACCATATAAACAACAATTTTTGTAATAAAATAGCAAATCATTTCAAAGAGAAATCTGCAAACATTTCTGCAGAACTTAACCACCTCATCTCAACCATCCTGCACTGATCTGTACCTTCACTGATTTCAAACCTACCGATCCAGATACAATTGTTTGCATAAAGTCAAAACCCTCTAATAGACCTTTCAACCTGGGCTCTGGACATTTATTAAAAGCAATAAAAGAACACATTTCACCAGTTTTAACTAGTCAGTTTCTCACTTATATTTGGTATGTTTCCATCCTCACTAAAACAAATCTCCATCCCAATTCTACAAAAGAAAAATCTTGATCCCTTTGATTGGTCCAATTACCGTCCAATAGCTACATTACCTTCTATAGCTAAAATCATCGAATCAGTGGTCCTTCATCAACTGACAGACTACATTAATGATAATAATCTCACCCAAATCAGATTTAGAAAAGAACACAGTATGGAGTCCCTTCTTCTCTTTTCCTTTGACTCTATTCTCCATGGCTTTGACACTCAACACTGATTACATTACTGTATTTCTTGATATCTCTGCAGCTTTTGACACTCTGAATCATGATATTCTTCTGTCCACCCTCTAACACCTAGGTATTTCCAGAACTGTTCTTCAATGGTTTAAATCCTTTCTCTCTGACATTCTCCAGAAAGTTAATCTTGGTGAATTCTCCTCTTCATGATATCACACTAATCCAGGTGTCCCTCAAGGATCTGCTCTATCACCTATTCTTTTTAACATATACCTACTTCCTCTTTGTAATCTCCTTATGAATCTAAACATTCATTTCAAAATTTACACAGATGGCATTCAGTTTATTGTTCCTTTTTGCAATTCCTGGCAAAATACTCTATCTTTAATTCACCTTTACCTAAATCTCTCACAACTGCCTCAAACTGAACACCTCAAAAACAGAATTACTGCTGCTTCTTTCTACAATTCCTCGTACTTCTCGTAGTCCCCCACTCAAACTTATCTTCGAAAACTGTACCATACGTATAACCAATTGTGCACGAAACCTTGGAATACTGATTGACTAAATTATCTTATAACGGAAACATTTCCTCTGTAGTGAAAAAATCTTTCTATAAAATTAATTTACTCAGAAAACTGAAACCATTGCTATATCCCTCAGATTTCTGCTTAGTATTGCAAACTTTGGGCCTCATTTTCCAAGCACTTTACCGCGTGCGATAAATTCGCAAATCGCGTTAACAGCTGTTAACGCGATTTGTGAATGCAAATTAGTCATTTGGTATGCAGGGGGCGGAGTTGGGGCGGAGCATATGTAAAGCGGGAACCTGTGTATCGTGTGCGGCGAAACGGCCGCAGTGTTAGCGCGGCTAATAACTACAACTCCATCCTCGCGTTATGGACTGCGTTATGGGCCTGAAAAGGATTACCGCCATCCACGATAGTCCCAGACAGCCTGTTTCAGGGGGGGGAGAGGGAGAGAGAGAGAGAGAGAGAGAGAGCGAGAGAGAGCCTTACTATAGTGCCTATGCCCTACATAGGTATTTTAACCCCTATGGGAGGGCCACCTACTAACTCGGGGTGGGGATTAGGTATGAGCGTCGGGGGTTGGGGGCCACTTTTGCATTCCACATGAGACCTACGGACAGAACAGTGGTCTCTAGTCCAGATTTGCTGGCCGTCGGAGTGAGGACGCTCACTCCAAGCGGAGATTTGGCCAACATTCTCTCCACCTAGCATGTTGTTGCCCAGGTAGAGTGTCCATCAAGCTAGGTAGAGAGAACGTTGCCCAAACCACTTCTTGGAGTGAGCGTCCTCACTCCGACGGCCAGCAAATCTGCACTAGAGACCACTGTTCTGTCCGTAGGTCTCATGTGGAATGCGAAAGTGGCCCCCAACCCCCGACGCTCATACCTAATCCCCACCCCGAGTTAGTAGGTGGCCCTCCCATAGGGGTTAAAATACCTATGTAGGGCATAGGCACTATAGTAAGTCTCTCTCTCTCTCTCTCTCTCTCTCTCTCTCTCTCTCTCTCTCTCTCTCTCTCTCTCTCTCTCTCTCTCTCTCTCTCTCTCTCTCTCTCTCTCTCTCTCCTGAAACAGGCTGTCTGGGACTATCGTGCACTGCGATAAAAGACTGAAAGAATCATTGTGCACTGGGAAAACATCACGTGCGGCGCTAATGTTTTCGTGAATGGCGAAAACATCGCCGCATGCGATTTTTCCCCACTGCACGAAAGAAGCCTCATTTGCATTGGTAACGCCCCCTAATGCGATATTGGAAAATAAGGCCCTTTGATTCTAACAACATTAGATTACTGTAATTCTTTATATCTGTTGCGTCCGTCGGTCTTTGATGGCTTTGCCCCGCCTACCTCTCTCCACTTTGACAGTCCCATGTCCCGCAGCTGACATAATGGATCAAAACCATGAGGAATTGTGGCAACAAACATGCCAACTGCTTATCTCAACCACTGAGAGAAACAAGAAACAGGCTGACAAAAAATGCCAGCTAACACCTCACCTTAAACTTGGAGATTTAGTGAGGCTAAATACCTGTAATCTTCATTTGAAGACTCCTTCCACAAAGTTTTCATCTCGTTTCATTGGCACATTGCCAGTCACTCACCAGATTGGTCCAGTTGCATACTAACTGAAATTATACTTATACTCAGGATCTACATCTTCCATGAGATGCCCTACTCTTGGCCTTCATGATGACTTCCTAAACCAGCTGAGGTAACCTCTGAAGAAGACATGGAGTACAAAGTGCAAAACATTCTTGACTCCAACTATATATGAAATAAGCTATACTATCTCATCCCTTGGAAGGGATTCAGTCCCAAAGAGAACTCTTGGATACTGGCTTCTGACATCCAAGCTCCCCATCTCACTCGAGAGTTCCTTCACCTTTTCCCACTTAAGCCCAAACCCAGAGCCTTGGAGAGGGGGCTTAGATGGAAGGATACTGTAATGTTTTGGCTGGCTGTGGGATGGCCCTGCAACCAGCCATACTCACCTCAAACATCATGGCCAGGGACGCCACCATGCTTCTCCTCCTTTGAACCTCCTTAGGCACACATGTGCATGGTGCATCACCTCTTAAAGGTCCTGCAGCAGGAACCTCGATTACCATCATCTAGTGATGATGTCATGTCGCTATTTAAACCCCCAACCATGCTACAGCAGATACCTCAGCAGCAGGTCCTCCTGCAACCTTGCAGTGCTTGCTGCTCTTGTTGTCTTTGCCTGTCCCTGCCATGTCCTTGCCTTGTCTAGTCTCTGCTTTGTCTTGCTTTGCTTTGCCTTGCCTGCTCCTGCCATGTCTTGGTCCCTTTGTGTCTTGCCCTGGTCTTGTCTGTCCATCTCTGCCAGACTTCTACTTTGACTTTGGCCTTGGACTTTGACTACGCTTCTGGATCTCCACCTGCCTCAACCTCTGTCTGGACCTCGATGCTCCCTGATCTCTGCCTTCCCCAACCTCTGCCTGGATTTTAACATTGTTTGCTTGCTACCAGCCCCTGACCTTGGCCTGCTACTTGACTTCATCTGACTGCTCCTTACAGGGCCCTCACCTAAGCTCTGCCAGCCCCTGGAACCCATGAGCTCAACCTGTGAGAAATGGGGCTGATATAGATGAGGCCCTAGACCTAGTCCTACTAAGAATGTCCTCCTGCTTTTGGCGTAGGCCTAGTAAGTTCTCCGCTAGACTGCATCAACCATGCCACAGCCAAGGGCTCACACTCCATGACAAATATCAGACAACAGATAAGTCCAGCTTCACTTACCCAAATAAATTAGCAGATACAAAATTGTGCAAATAAATTGGCTAATGTATTCACATAAATCTCTTATATAAAATTGTAACCTCCATGTGTATCCACCCTGGAGTGTACCTAGAGCACCCCTTTTTTATGCCAGTAAATGTACTTGCAAAAGCAAAAATACACACACATTTTTGATGTTTATAAAATAGCTTACAATATGTGAGTACAGGTTACTTACATGCTTATATGCTAATGTTCCCCTTTGAAAATGTATTCAACTATATGAAGTATTCAACTGTATGAAGTATTGAAGATTCACCCTGTAATTATTATTTTATTTTTAATCAATAAACCTTTTGACAATGTAATTGTAAATATAAAGGAAGATTGTCACACCTAATAGCTCCTAGTTCTCAGAGGCTCTGAAACGGATCCAGAAGCCACTGCTGACTCATTACAGAAACATTCATGATTCACACTGGCATTCTCTGTTCACACTAACAGTCAATTTGCTGATCAGATTGCATCCAAATAGCAGATTAACTACTACTTTAAATAGCAGAGAAATCCCTCCAGTGAATTTGTGAAAGGGATTTAAAGCCTTAGAATGGACTGCTATAAGGCATCATTTCAGAACACTGCAGAGAAATCATAAAAAAAAAAAAAATCATTAATCTTTGTTAGGGGCTAGATATCGCTTTCACATAACCCAATTATTTGCAGAATTGCTTGCAATTGAAGAAGAAAAAAAAAGTTAAAAAGCTCTTTAGCGTGGTGACACTTTAGTAACATCGTGAGAAAGCAACTGAGTTCAGGGCCAGCCCCGGGATTTTAGAGGTCCTCCCATGAGCATCGGGCTACCGGATCAATGCCAGGACATTCTATAACACACAAGTTCTGGCAAATAAAAATAATTATATCAGACTAAACAATCATGGGGCAATTTCCAGGCCCAATGATACATTCTTCTGTTGGGCCTGCAAGCCAATCTGCAGAGTTTCCCTTTAAAAAATTTGGACTGGCATGGGAAAACAGACGCTTTGCACTCCCCATATTTTGCTTTCAAGCAGGTGCAAAGTATGCGTGGAGACCACAAAATGAAGCCCCCCCACCATATTTTCCCTTTCCTACCTTAAACTTGCTCTTTCTCTCTTAAAGAGAGGGGGGAGGGGCGAGAGAGAATTTTCAAAGGCCCTTTTTATGCACATAAAATGTTTTGAAAATGTGCCTTCCCTAAGTTCCTACCACAGACCAGTTTCTTGCACTGGTCTGTGGTAGGAACTTAGGGAAGGCACTGCCATGGGTACAATGGACATGCAGCCATTTGCACCTGTTTTTTGCTGCAACTGGAATATTTATGTAAAATACAATCTACCTGCACCATTTTCTGAACCTGCCAGAGCATGACTTTGGAAATGCCTTCCATTAGTCTGAATGTGTGTGCGCTACAGAATTCCATGCATACCTTTGACTGGATTGAGCGAGGGCATGAGAGGATTGAGAGAGGGCATTAGTTTAGACATGCATTGTAACCAGTTAAATCACTATTTACCCAGGTAAATGGATTTGAAAATAGATAAATTACTACAGCATGGGTTGTTTTTCCCTATGGGGTAGATTTTAAAAGGGTTACGTGCATAAGTTATGCGCGTAACCCTGTTAAAACTCCCTTGTGTGCGCCGAGCCTATTTTGCAAATGTAAAGGAAGATTGTCACACCTGTTTTGCATAGGCCTATTTTGCATAGGCTCGGCGGCACGCACAAGCCCTGGGATGCGCATAAGTCCCGGGGCTTCGCTGGGGGGGTGTGTCGGGGGCAGCGCGACGTTCGGGGCGTTCCGGGGGGCATGTCGGGGGCTTGGTGCCGGAGGAAATGGGCAGCGTGCGAAGGGCTCAGCGCACGCAAGTTGCACAAATGTGCACCCCCTTGCGCGCGCCGACTTCGGATTTTATAAGATCTGCGCGGCTATGTGCGTAGCTTATAAAATCCAGCGTATTTTTGTTTGCACCTGGTGCGCAAACAAAAATACATGCGAGCGCACTTTTAGAAAATCTTCCCCTCTATGCATCACCTGGCACTTGTCCACATCTCTTATTTTTATAGAAACATAGAAACATAGAAATGACGGCAGAAGAAGACCAAACGGCCCATCCAGTCTGCCCAGCAAGCTTCACACATTTTTTTCTCATACTTATCTGTTTCTCTTAGCTCTTGGTTCTATTTCCCTTCCACCCCCACCATTAATGTAGAGAGCAGTGATGGAGCTGCATCCAAGTGAAATATCAAGCTTGATTAGTTAGGGGTAGTAGGGGAAGTAACCGCCGCAATAAGCAAGCTACACCCATGCTTATTTGTTTTACCCAGACTATGTTATTCAGCCCTTATTGGTTGTTTTTCTTCTCCCCTGCCGTTGAAGCAGGGAGCTATGCTGGATATGCGTGAAGTATCAGTTTTTCTTCTCCCCTGCCGTAGAAGCAGAGAGCTATGCTGGATATGCGTGAAGTATCAGTTTTTCTTCTCCCCTGCCGTTGAAGCAGAGAGCTATGCTGGATATGCGTGAAGTATCAGTTTTTCTTCTCCCCTGCCGTTGAAGCAGAGAGCTATGCTGGATATGCGTGAAGTATCAGTTTTTCTTCTCCCCTGCCGTTGAAGCAGAGAGCTATGCTGGATATGCGTGAAGTATGTTTTTCTTCTCCCCTGCCGTTGAAGCAGAGAGCTATGCTTGATATGCGTGAAGTATCAGTTTTTCTTCTCCCCTGCCGTTGAAGCAGAGAGCTATGCTGGATATGCGTGAAGTATCAGTTTTTCTTCTCCCCTGCCATTGAAGCAGAGAGCTATGCTGGATATGCGTGAAGTATCAGTTTTTCTTCTCCCCTGCCGTTGAAGCAGAGAGCTATGCTGGATATGCGTGAAGTATCAGTTTTTCTTCTCCCCTGCCATTGAAGCAGAGAGCTATGCTGGATATGCGTGAAGTATCAGTTTTTCTTCTCCCCTGCTGTTGAAGCAGAGAGCTATGCTGAATATGCATTGAAAGTGAAGTATCAGGCTTATTTGGTTTGGGGTAGAAACCGCCGTAACAAGCCAGCTACTCCCCGCTTTGTGAGTGCGAATCCTTTTTTCCACATTTCCTCTTGCTGTTCTAGCTTAGAGCGATGATGGAGTCACAGTAACCATGTGTATGTTTATTGAATAAGGGTATTATCTCCAGGCAGTAGCCGTCATTCTGGCGAGCCACCCACTCTTTATTGACGGCCTCTTGATTTTATGGATCCACAGTGTTTATCCCACGCCCCTTTGAAGTCCTTCACAGTTCTGGTCTTCACCACTTCCTTCGGAAGGGCATTCCAGGCATCTACCATCCTCTCCGTGAAGAAATACTTCCTGACATTGGTTCTGAATCTTCCTCCCTGGAGCTTCAAATCGTGACCCCTGGTTCTGCTGATTCTTTTCCTACGGAAAAGGTTTGTCATTGTCTTTCGATCATTAAAACCTTTCAAGTATCTGAAAGTCTGTATCATATCACCTCTGCTCCTCCTTTCCTCCAGGGTGTACATATTTAGATTCTTCAATCTCTCCTCATAAGTCATTTGATGAAGACCTTCCACCTTTTTGGTCGCCCTTCTCTGGACCGCTTCCATCTTGTCTGTCTCTTCGGAGATACGGTCTCCAGAACTGAACACAATACTCCAGGTGAGGTCCCACCAAGGACCTGTACAAGGGGATAATCACTTCCCTTTTCTTACTCGATATTCCTCTCTCTATGCAGCCCAGCATTCTTCTGGCTTTAGCTATTGCCTTGTCACATTGTTTCGCCGACTTCAGATCATTAGACACCATCACCCCAAGGTCTCTCTCCTGCTCCGTGCACATCAGCCTTTCTCCCCCCATCGAATACAGTTCATTCGGATTTCCACTCCCCATATGCATGACTCTGCACTTCTTGGCATTGAATGTCAGCTGCCATATCTTCGACCACTCTTCCATCTTCCTTAAATCCCGTCTCATTCTCTCCACTCCTTCTGGTGTGTCCACTCTGTTGCAGATCTTAGTGTCATCCGCAAAAAGACATACCTTACCTTCTATCCCTTGCGCAATGTAACTCACAAAGATATTGAAAAGGACCGGTCCCAACACTGATCTCTGCGGTACACCGCTTAAAACCGCTCTCTCTTCAGAGAGAGTTCCATTTACCATCACACATTGTCTTCTGTCCGACAACCAGTTTGCAATCCAGGCCACCACCTCGGCACTCACTCCTAAGCTTCTCATTTTATTCACCAGTCTCCTGTGCTGGACAGTGTCAAAAGCTTTGCTGAAATCCAAATAGATGACATCGAGTGCTCTTCCTTGATCCAATTCCTTGGTTACCCAGTCAAAAAAGTCAATCAGATTTGTCTGACAGGATCTTCCAATGGTGAATCCATGCTGCCTCTGCTTCAGCAATTCTCCCGACTGTAGATAGTTCACTATTCTCTCTTTCAACAGTGACTCCATTACTTTTCCCACCACTGAAATGAGGCTAACCGGTCTGTAGTTACCAGCCTCTTCTCTGTTCCCACTCTTGTGAAGTGGGACCACCACCGCTCTCTTCCAATCATTCGGCACCACTCCCGTTTCCAGGGATCTATTGAACAGGTCACACAGCGGACCCGCCAGCACATCTCTGAGCTCCCTCAGTATTCTGGGATGAACTTCATCAGGCCCCATGGCTTTGTCCACTTTCAGTTTCACCAGCTCTTCCCATACATTTTCTACTGTAAATGGAGTTACATCTACTCCATTCCCCTCCAGTTTCTTGTTAACTAGTGACAGTCCTTCTCCAGGGTCCTCTTTAGTGAACACAGAACTGAAGTATTCATTTAATATTTCTGCCATTTCTTCGTCTCTCTCCACACATTGATCCTTTCCACCTTTCAATTTCACTATACCACTTTGAACTTTTCTCTTTTCACTGATGTATCTGAAAAATGTTTTGTTACCACTCTTTACCTCTTTGGCAATCCTCTCTTCCGCTTGACTTTTTGCCATCTTGATTAATTTCTTCGTCTCCCTCAGTTCTACCAGATATTCTTCTTTGTGTTCCTCCCTTTGGGATCTTTTATATTTCTTGAACGCTGTTCTTTTAGCCTTTATTTTGTCAGCCATCTCCTTTGAGAACCAGATAGGTTTCAATTTTCTTTTGCTTTTCTTTTGCTTCAGTTTATATGTTTTAAAATGTCCTTTAGATAAAACCACATACATACCCTTATTGAAAAATAATTTCTTTTCAAAAAACACTAATATAGAAATATTAAACATAATATCATTTAACTCATCAAACTCCAGTGTAGATTAATCAGTTACTTCAGAAATGGCGCAGGCCATCCATTGTTCCTACCATGTGACAGGGGCCGGTCAATGGCACCGATAGCTTCTGTCACATGGTAAGGTCAAAGGGCCACCAATGCCATTTTGTTTACTGCAGCCTACAGCCCAGGAGATAGCTCCTGGGACACCCGCTGGACCACCAGGGACTTTACGCCGGTTTTGGGGGGGGTCAGGAGGGTGGGGGATTCTAAATAATTAAATTTGAAGTATCGGGGTGCACGCTAATGGGTTTGTGTTAGCATGCACTAACGGGAGCTAGCGTACACTAATGGGAGTGCGCGCTAACTCCCATTAGTGCGCGCTAAACCGAAAATGATTCTATACCAAAAAAAAAAGCCAAACTGTGAGAATACGAACTTTTCCCGCGGCTACACGAAACCGAAAGTGAAAAATGATTGGGCACCCGATGCACATCTCTAGTAGATATTTGGCCGGGAGGGGGGGGGGGGGGGGGAGGAGAGTTTCTGTGGATATAGAGTATTTATTTACAGAACTAGAGGTAGAGGATGTGTGTTTGGTTTGTCTTGCACTCTTAAGCCAGGATATGTTGGGTATTACCTCAGTCTCTCAGGTTTACTGCTAGTGCTTTTCTTAATACTTACAATGACCCAAATAGCTTTTTACTGAAGCTTTTGCAGTGTAATACAAACAAGCAAAGTATCAAGGAGAGCATGAAACTACTTTTTAATCAGGCAGGTGGTGCACAAACAAGTGTCTGTATCGTTAGGCTTCATTCTTTTGGTCTCTGATTATATCTCTTGGTACTTGATGATCTTCTCTTTCCATACATAGTATAGAATGAATAGGGGCTAAGTACTTGCATTTCTATTAATATTGCTGGTTTGCCTGGTTTTCTATCATCAAGCTTTTAATTGGTTGGTCTTGAAATTAATATTCATGGTGTACAATTTATGGGCCGGATTTTATAAAGTTGCACGAGCGCATACTTTTGTTTGCGCACCAGGCGAAATCGGAGCGGCCTCGGAGGGAACATTCTTTCCACCCCCCTGCACCTTCCCCTCCTTTCCCCTACCTAACCCACCCCACCGGCCCTATCTAAACCCCCCCTACCTTTGTTGGCAGATTTACGCCTGCTGAAAACAGGCGTAAATCTGTGCCCCAGACACGCCCCTCCCCCGCCCCTTTTACGAAGCCCCTGGACTTACGCGCGTCCCGGGGCTTGCGTGCGCCGCCGAGCTTATACAAAATAGGCTCGGCGTGTGCAGGGGGGGTTTGGGGTAGGTTTTTTTAAAATCGACTCCTATGTGAAGAATTTGTGTAAGAAAGAATGATATTGTGTAAAGTGAGAAATTTGCAGTGGGAGTTAAGGGTGGAATTGGGGATTGGGATTGTCTGACTCCCCCCCCCAACCAAAAAGTAGGGATGAGCAGAGGGACGCCATACGTTGCATTCGTGATTCAGATTCGTCGGGCAGCAGATATGTTGCATTCGGCCGTATGGCGCCCCGATGCGTTAATACGGCGATTTCTATTCATGTCCCAGCTAAAATTAAAATTAACTACAACCCCCCACCCTCCTGACCCCCCAAGCTTTATCAAAATTCCCTGGTGGTCCAGCGGGGAGTCCGAGAACCATCCCCTGCACTCTCCCACCCTCGGTGCCGGTTTCATCATGGCGCCGATAGCCTTTGTCACAGGGGCTACCGGTGCCATTGGTCAGCCCCTGTCACATGGTAGGAGCACAAGATGGCGCCGATGGCCATGTGACAGGGGCTGACCAATGGCACCGGTAGCCCCTGTGACAAAGGCTATCGGCGCCATGATGAAACCAGCACCGAGGGTATGAGTGCAGGGGATGGCTTCTGGACCCCCCGCTGGACCACCAGGGAGTTTTGGTAAGTCTTGGGTGGGGGGGTTTCAGGAGGGTGGGGGGGGGGGTTTGTTTAAATTTTTATTTAGGTGGCCGTATAATTCGGGGAAGATTCGTGTATTGTGGGGAATTGCGATACGTTTCGCTTCCCCACAAATACTACGAAAGTGCAATATACATTGTGGATCGGCAGTACGGCAAAAATGAATGCACACCCCTACCAAAAAGGTGTTCTGCTGCCCATAGTGGAGAGGTTCACATGTACGCACATACTTTGGAATTTTCAACAATATGTGGAAGTCATAGGGGCAGAGGCAAGTTATTGGCCACCACTAGTAAAAATGTGTAACCTATCATTAAAATCATCCATTGTACCTGAAGACTGGAGGGTGGCTAATGTAACCCCAACATTTAAAATGGCTCCAGGGGCGATCTGGGAAACTACAGACCAGTTATCCTGACTTCAGTGCAAGAAAAATAGTGGAAAGTGTTCTAAATATCGAAATCACAGAACATAATGAACAAAGTCAACATGGCTTTACCAAGGCAAGTCTTGCCTCACAAATCTGCTTCACTTTTTTGAAGGAGTCAATAAATATGTAGATAAAGGTGAACCGGTAGATGTAGTGTATTTGGATTTTCAGAAGGCGACAAAGTTCCTCATGATAGGCTTCTAGGAAAAGTAAAAAGTCATGGGATAGGTGGCGATGACCTTTCGTGGATTACAAACTGGCTAAAAGGTAGGAAACAGAAAGTAGAATTAATCGACATTTTTATGTCCAACTGACTCCCTCAAAGGCTTTCTGCTTCAGATATATTTTAAAAAGTTTTTACTGTGTTTTTGCCTCTATGGCTATACCAGAAATACAGAGCCTTGCGTTCATCTGGTACAGTACTGAGGTCTGACATGAAACTTTTCTGCACAATAGCTAAGTATAAATAACATGATCAGAAGAATGAAGCTGTGACTATTGTAAGAATGAGGGATGCTCCATCCATACACAGACATATATATATGTATGTATAGATAGCTTACCTTCGATAATTAGTATCAAGTTATGCAGGTAGAAAATTATCCGTGGAGCTTGCACCTTCTATATTTGTGGATCAAGTACCTGAAGGAAAATATGCCTATATATTTGAAAACCATATTTACACATGTATTGTCCCTCCCTCAACCCATCCTCCCCTCTGGGATAGCCCCTTTTTTTTTTTACACAGGTAAATAAATTCATGATCAGGGGGTGCAATCTTCATTCTACATCATTATCCATCTAGATCCCTTTTGCAAATTGTCTTCCCTATTTACTTAATCCAGTAAGCATCACAAATTATGTCCAGACGTCACTACCAGTAAGATATTTGTACCCATTTTACCACCCTCATACATGCTACCTTGCACTTCCAACTGCTTTGCATATGATGTTAAGGTTTGTTGCCAGGCAATAGCAACACCAGACAGTTACTCCAACTATTTGTTTGGATTTCCAGCCATGGGCGGCTGCGGATGGCCCCTCCGACCTCCGTCCGCGGCATTGGGACCATCACTGACTCTCCCGCAGCAGCAGGGAAGCGTCCTCGATGCAGGCTGTTGGCCTCTTCCTGCCCGGCTACCCCAGCAGCCGACTTCCTTCCGCGCTCCGTGGGGGGAGCGACGACTCTCGACCTCCTCTTCACGGCATCGAGCCCCACAGCACTTCCTGCTTCATTTGGCCCCTTCCTAGGCGCGCAGCCGTGCCCCCGGCTCTCTCTTAAAGGGCCAACATCATCTTAAACTGTTTCAGCTGCTGGATGACATCAGGGCACAAGGACTATTAATAGGAGCCTCCTTCTTCCATTCTCCGACTTGGCAATGAGTCTGCTCGCTTCTGTGAGTTGTCTGTGCTTCATTGTGCTCTTTCTCCTGCTCCTGCCTTCCTGAGTCCTGCTCCTGCCTTCCCGAGTCCTGACCCTGCCTGCCCTCCCTCCCTGCTCCTGCCTTCTGAGTCCTGCTCCTGCCTTCCCGAGTCCTGACCCTGCCTGCCCTCCCTCCCTCAGCTTCTGGACAGATATCTGGCTCCTGACCTCGGACTGGCAATTGGTGATTCCTGGCTCCTGATCTCAGACTGGTGATTGGTGATCCACCAGCTTGCTTCAGCTCAGCCTCACCTCCCCGATGGTGGGGACCTGTGGGAGTCCGCTCCCTTAGGTAGTGTCAACTCCCCCTCGGGCAAAGGGTCCACAGCAACTTGTCAAAAACTACACTATTTGATAGTGACCACCTCTAATAAATAATTCAATCTGGGAAATTCATCCTTTTCCCAGGTCCTTCCCCACACATGGACCATGCACCAAGCATCCCAGCCATTCCTTTCTTAATAGATCTTAAGCATCAGCTGTAAGGACTGTATTCCCTTTTGTTCGCTGGTGAGGTACAGCTATAGCTGTGACATCAAACTATTCTCCCTACCTTTCCAAAACTAACCCTATTGTCACCCATTGCTGGTACGGTGGGTGAGCTGTTTCACTTGTGTTCTGCTGATCCTTTCTGTTTTCTCTCTTTAAAGTGATCCTCGTGTCCTCTCCTGCTGTGGTCTGCCGGAACTGATCAAAAACTAGCAAGCTTGATTATAAAATACCTCCCTTGTTGGCTCTAGCCAATGGATTTAAAGCATTCGCCGTTTTACATTTTTAAACCTAGGGCTTAGAGATGGTGGCCATGTTAAGTAGCCTCCAGTTGAACTCAGTCAAGGCTGCCTTCATTCATGGTCTGCCAAGGCTCATTTGTAAATGGGAGTAAATATCATATCGCTGGGGGATGAATGGCACTTCTTTCACAGTTAAACACACATGAGTCTCTCTTGTTGAAAAAGGGCTGCAGAGTAATGATTTGACAGGACACATCCTAAAGCAGGAAGGCGCACCATGTCATCTGATATGCCAGCCTCGCTGCTTTCTTCCATGGTTCTGAATGACAGTGCAATGCTGACCACCCTGAACACTGATTAACTGTAAAACCACCTCCTTTTATCTCCACAAACTCTCAAGCTGCTTCTCCCTTTACATCAATACAGTCTCATTTCTCTACAATGTTTTTTTGTAAATGTGTTTCTATATGTCCTTTTTCTATTGCACATACACATAACATTTTTTAAATTAGAAACACACACACACACACACTAGAAAGCCTGATATTTTTGGATAACTATGCTCCTTTTTTTATTAGATGAATCAGAATCCTGGTAAATCTTTTCCTTTTGTTGATGGGTCTTTTACAAGGGATTCACAAATGATGTTCAATCTTTTGCCTCTTTTGCGTTAGTTGCCTGACCTTGTTTTTTCTTTATTCTTCCTCGCTATAGGTCACTTCCTAATTTCACTTTCTGCTTCTCATTACCTCCCTCCTTCCCCAGGTAGGTTAGCTGAAATGAAAAAGAAAAAAAAACCCCATAAATCACATTTGTTGTTGTCTGATAATTTTGTAACATATTACATATGCTGTAGTATTGTCTTTACTTACATGATGAGATATTGTGACAGCATTCCTGGTTATTTCCATCAATAAATCAATAGCAGCTTGCAGAACTGAGATGTGTGAGCCTAAGAAACGTTCGAAAATCGATTCAGTTTAAGAAGGTTCAGTAGGTACGCCATTAAGTCAGTAGACAGAATGTGATCATCCCAGGCACTGATATGCCCCCAACAGCAAGTAGCACCCCCCCCCCCCCCCCCGTGATCTTGCTACTACAGCAGAGGATACTCCTAGAACAAAATAAAGCTCTTGAATTTGAAATGTTTTCAAGTGTTTCCCTTTAGCTCGTGTAAGAGATATTAGTAGAGTTTCAAGATGTCTTATTCAAGCTTCAAGGTCTTCAGTTTCTGTACTTTGCCTGAGAATGTTATTATTTTACTACTGTAGAGGGCAAAGTATTCAGTTACATTTAGGTACAGTACAGGTCTTTGTTTAGGTACGGTAATCAGAGAAAATTGCAGAACGCAGTATCAGATAAATAGGGACCTTCGTTTTCAGTATTTCATTTAATTTTGCCTGGGAATGTTAGAACAAAAAAAGAAATCAGTGGAAATATGACTTTTCTTCTTTGTGTTATATCAAAGCCATTGTTCCACTGACATCTGTTGATAGAGCATTGCAATTTCCAGGAAAAATAAAATAAAAACTGAAAATGAAGGTCCCTATGGATAAAGTAGCACCTTGTTAGCATTTTGTTTAATGAAAATGACAACAGAGCTGTCAAACTATCAAAAATACTTCACTTTAATGCCCAACACATCTAGCAAATTGCTCATCATATCGCCTGAACTTGGCAGTTTACATTAGAAGATTAGCATGATATTGTAAGAACTTTTTATTCAAATACCTGAAAGGAATTTCCAATCTATTTAAAATGTGTTAGGATCTCATGGGATTCTGCATATTTTGCCAGGCTCTTTTAGAATAGCTATAATAAAGATTCTGTAACACCAATGTCTGTATTTTCTATATCTGTATTTCTGTTCTGCAGTAAATATCATTAGAAAATCAGCAGTTGTGCTTATATTATTGTATTTTATTGTTTCATTACTGTCATATGTATTGTTTGTTCATTTAGAGGATAATTTTCAAAAAATTATTTTTTATAATTATATCTTTATTGAATTTCTTGATTAATCAGAATATAATTGTATTTTCTTTATTTTATTACAATAATTATGATCCATAATAATCTTTATATACAAAGAAAACAAGAAAGTACAACAATCATATGCCCAATAATCATGAGGAGTTACAGGAATTTCACTACAATAACAACAATTATTTCTAAGAAAAGGAACAATACCTGGATTCTAACTAAAAATTCTTTTAGACCAATCCATTGGCCATCTCAGAAACAGGAACGGACTCTAACCTTCTGGTCTTCTCTCAGCATTCTTATTTTCAATAAAGGTTTTCAAATGAAGTGGATCAGTAAACACAAACTTGTTAGATTGCAAGGTTATAAAACATCTAAAAGGAAATTTAAGAAAAAAAAAAAAAATGCTCCCAGGGTAATAACCTTATCTTTTAAGGAAAGGAAATGTCTCCTCCATACCTGCGTAGGAAAGGAAACATCAGGAAATATTTGTAGCTTTTGCCCACAAATTTTTTTATTTTTCAAATATTTAGAAAATATTTAGAAAATACTAAATCCTTGTCCTGCTCTGCACAAAAAGACAATTAAGCTAGTTCTATTGCTTACTAAATCTACCGATTCCTCAAGAAAAGTTGAGAGGCCTGGACTCTCTGGTTGTGGAGATGGCTTAACCTGATCTAAAACTTTTTTCTTAGGCAGATAAAATATCTTAGATATACCAGGAATATCAGCTTCTGAATAGGATAAAACCTCCTGCAAGTATTTTTTAAACATTTTGGTTGCAGATAATAATCTGGTAAACAGTAAGGGGTAGATTTTCAAAAAACGCGAATAGGCGTACTTTTGCTGGCGCATCAGGCGCCAGCAAAAGTATGCTGGATTTTAGTAGATACACGCGGAGCCGCGCGTATCCACTAAAATCCTGGATCGGCGCGTACAAGGCTATGAATTCTGTATAGCCGGCGCGCGCCGAGCCGCGCTGCCTACCCCCGTTCCCTCCAAGGCCGCTCCGAAATCGGAGCGGCCTTGGAGGGAATCCTCTAACGCCCTCCCCTCATCTTCCCCTCCCTTCCTCTATCTAACCCACCCGCCCGGCCCTGTCTACACCCCCTCCTTACCTTTCTCCGGGGATTTACGCCTCCCGGAGGGAGAAGTAAATCCCCGCGCGCCAGCGGGCCTCCTGCGCGCCGGGCCGCGACCTGGGGGCGGGTACGGAGGGCGCGGCCACGCCCCCGGACCGCCCCGGGCCATAGCCATGCCCCCGCACCCACCCCTAAAACGCTGCCGACACGCCCCCGAAACGCCGCGACGACCGGGCCCGCCCCCGACACGCCCCCGACACGCCCCCCTCGGAGAACCCCGGGACTTACGCGAGTCCCGGGGCTCTGCGCGCGCCGGTAGGCCTATGTAAAATAGGCTCACCGGCGCGCAGGGCCCTGCTCGCCTAAATCCGCCCGGTTTTGGGCGGATTTAGGCGAGCAGGGCTCTGAAAATCCACCCCTAAATGTATAAGGCGTAGGTTTTTAACTCTTACAAGGTTTTCTAAGGCCTCAATCTCACGATGCAATAATAAGCTATCTTTTAGGGATGTGCAGAAGGAAAAAATTCATTTTGATTCGGTTTTCATTTCACTGGGACCCAAACTCGTTGCATTCGTTTCATAGGGGGGAAAACCAATTCATTGATTACTTTTATTCTTTTTCCGATTTCCCCATTAAAATCAATGGGGGAAGTATTTGCAGCCTATTTTTAGCTGCAGAATTAGAGTTTTCTTAACAAATTCTGATGAAACTTCTGGGGAGCAATCATCAGAACGAGAAAAGAGCTCCAAGGTACTTAGACTGTGGCAAAGTGGCACCAAAGTGGCATGAATAGCCTAAGGCACTTTAAAGGGGCAAAGGGGTACCAGGAGTGGCAAGAGTAACAGAGGTGGAAAGCAGCAGCAAAAGTGTCAAAAACACACCACAGCTTCAAAAGAGAGCACCGATAACAGATGCATGAACCCTCGAAGGCAGCACGACAGGCAAAGTGGCAAGACAAGTGGCATCAACATCCTACAGCACAGTGAAGGGGGAACATATCAAGCAGAAAGACTAGCACCAACACACTGAGGAACCATGATAGTAGCAAGAACACCACAAGGAGTTGAGTGAGTGTTCTGGTAGAGGCAAGGCAGAGTGGCAGAAAGCTGATAGGAGCAAGACAGGCTGGCAGAGCTGAGGTAGTCAGGTCCCTGTGGTTTTGATAGGGCAAGACAGGCTGGCCCCGGGGAGGGTTCCCTTTCCTTTGCGCAGGAAAGGGCTCCCTAGAATGAGTTCAGCCCTAGAGTGGGGTGTTTCAATTGGCGTCTAGTGAGCTCTCGCGAGTCTTTTAAAATCTGGTGGAGTTAGCAGATATACAAATGAGAATGTTTAAGGCCAAGGTGAAGGAGGGTACCATGTGAACAGTGGTTCAACATGGGTCAACAGGTACTAGAGATGTGAATCGTGTCCTCGATCGTCTTAACGATCGATTTCGGCTGGGAGGGGGAGGGAATCGTATCGTCGCCGTTTGGGTGTTTAGAGTATCGTGAAAATCATTAAAATCGTGAACCGGCACACTAAAACCCCCTAAAACCCACCCCCGACCCTTTAAATTAAATCCCCCACCCTCCCGAACCCCCCCCGAAATGCCTTAAATTACCTGGGGGTCCAGTGGCGGTCCGTAGCTAAATCGGGGGAAGGGGGAGGGCAGGAAAACCGGCACACTAAAACACCCTAAAAAACACCCCCGACCCTTTAAATTAAATCCCCCACCCTCCCGAACCCCCCCCAAATGCCTTAAATTACCTGGGGGTCCAGCGGCGGTCCGGAACGGTCTCCTGCAATTGAATTGTGTTGTCTTCAGCCGGCGCCATTCTGCGCCGCCATTTTGCAAAATGGCGACGCAAAATGGCGGCAGCCATAGACCAACACGATTCGACTGCAGGAGGTCATTCTGGACCCCCGCTGGACTTTTGGCCAGCTTGGGGGTGTCAGGAGGCCCCCCCAAGCTGGCCAAAAGTCCCTGGGGGTCCAGCGGGGGTCCGGGAGCGATCTCCTGCAGGAGGTCGTTCAGCCGGGGTCCGGAACCCCCGCTGAACGACCTCCTGCAGTCGATTTCCTGCCGGCGCCATTTTCCGTACGGAAAACGATTCGCGGCAGGAGATCGCTCCCGGACCCCCGCTGGACCCCCAGGGACTTTTGTCCAGCTTGGGGGGGTCTCCTGACCCCCACAAGACTTGCCAAAAGTCCAGCGGGGGTCCGGAACGACCTCCTGCAGTCGAATCGTGTTGGTCTATGGCCGCCGCCATTTTGCAAAATGGTGGCGCAGAATGGCGCCGGCTGAAGACAACACGATTCAATTGCAGGAGGCCGTTCCGGACCGCCGCTGGACCCCCCAGGTGTTCGGGAGGGTGGGGGATTTAATTTAAAGGGTCGGGGATGGGTTTTAGGGGGTTTTAGTGTGCCGGTTTTCCTGCCCTCCCCCTTCCCCCGATTTACGATTTTTTGACGATAAATCGGGGGAATTGGTATTGTATCGTGGCCCTAATGATTTTTGACGATTTAAAATATATCGGACGATATTTTAAATCGTCAAAAAACGATTCACATCCCTAACAGGTACTAAGAGGCAAGCTACACCTGGGGAGAGTTCCCTTTCCTTTGAGCAGGAAAGGGCTCCTAGATGGACAGGCACAGCATTAGAGGATAGAGGTCAAGATCTTGTAAGGACATAAGGCCTGGACAGACAGGCACAGCATTCGTGGATAGAGGTCAAGCCTTTATAGGGACATAAAGCCTGGACAGACAGGCAGGCACAGCATTAGAGGATAGAGGTCAAGCCCTTGTAGGGACGTGAGACTTGGACGGACAGGCACAGCATACGAGAATAGAGATTAAGCCCTTGTAGGGACGTAAGGCCTGGACAGAGAGGCACAGCATTAGAGGTCAAGCCCTTGTAGGGACATAAGTCCTGGAGGACAGGCACAGCATTTGAGGATAGAGGTCAAGCCCTTGTAGGGACGTAAGGCCTGGATGGACAGGCACAGCATTAGAGGTCAAGCCCTTTTAGGGACATAAGGCCTGGATGGACAGGCACAGCATTCGAAGTCAAGCCCTTGTGGGGACATAAGTCCTGGACAGACAGGCATAGCATTAGAGGTCAAGCCCTTGTAGGGACGTAAGGCTTGATCTTTTTATTTTATGACTTACACCGCATCAACAGCATCTACAGCAGAAGTAAAGCTACATGGCAGGGGACCTCGGCACACATAAATATTTATGCGCATCTCTCTTGACCGAGCCCCAAAATGCCGACATCTGATCCAGACTATGCACCACCCCCTTTTTTTGAAATTGTTTAGGTGTGCACTGCGGCATTTCCATGCAGATATGGACACTTTTTAAAGTACAGTTGGGGCGCCCTTAAGCCTGATTTCTTCGTACATTCCCTAATTGATGTGCTTGATGGGCTTTTAAAATTCACCTTAAAGTGTTGTGCACATAGTTTTTTCTTTCTTGGAAACAAATTGTTGCAAGTAAAAATCAAACAAATTTTGCAATCTTTGTCCAAAATTCGCCACAATGACTTAGCACTACACTCCAAACAGAAGAAAACGTTTCTGGTTCTTTGAAGATTGATTGTGATGTAATCCCAACTAAATGTCATGGCACCCAACATGGGTCTATGTTTCAAAGATTGTCTGCAGCAGGTGCGATTCTGATTAATAATGTTGTCTTCATTGGTAATAGTCTTCGTTACTAGAAGAGAAAAGTCTTGGTTGATAAACACATAGCCCACAAGAGACATGTATGTATACATCCGTCTAACCATTTTAAATGCAAAAACAGCAGAAGTCAAGGAAAGTTAGACTGAGATAAAGACCTTCATTCCAAGTCAGCATTTGTTCTAAATTGGCACCAACAATCAGGTCGATACAGTATAGTGTGCTCCAGTGGAGCGTACTGTTAACCCGCATTTGGGCGCATATTTTTGACGTGCTAGCTTTACCCCTTATTCAGTAAGGGGTAATAGCGCATCAAAAACACGCGTCCAACACCCCCCCCCCCCCCAAAAAAACTAATAGTGCCCGCAACATGCAAATGCATGTTGATGGCCCTATTAGTTATTCCTGTGCAATTCAGAATTTAGCGTCTACCCAAAGGTAGGCGTTAATTTCTGCCAGCACCGGGAAAGTATACGGAAAAAGCATTAAAAACTGCTTTTCTGTACACCCTCCAACTTAATATCATGGCAATATTAAGTCGGAGGTTCCAAAAGTAAAAAATAATTTAAAATTAAAAAAAAAAAAATTTAAAATCGGCCAGTGGCTCGCGGGTTGAAAACCGGATGCTCAATTTTGCTAGCGTCTGGTTTCCGAACCCATGGCTGTCAGCGGGCTCGAGAGTTGACGCCGGCAAAATTGAGCATCGGCTGTCAAACTCGCTGACAGCCGCCGCTCCTGTCAAAAAAGAGGCGCTAGGGACGCGCTAGTGTCCCTAGCGCCTCTTTTTACTGCGGGCCCTCATTTAAATACTGAATCGCACACACAGGAGAGTGGCCTGTGCGTGCACCGGGAGAGCGGGAGCTTGCCCGCTCTCTTGCGACTTTTACTGAATCGGCCTGAATGAGAGCAAGGGCTTTACCAATTATGCACTTCCAATTTTGTCATATCACCTATGGATATTGCATAAAATACATATCAAAGAATTATCAGCACAAAGACACAGGTCTGTGTTTCAAAAAATCTCTGAAGTGTTTAACAGTGGTTATCTTACTTATGTCAGTGATTTGCACTGAGTTCCTTATATTGGAACCTAGTTTATACAGGTAAATGAATGGAAATCTCTGTCAAATGCTTTAGATAATTACAGATTTTAATTCCTCATTAGGAAAGTGGAAAAATGGGTATTGGATTGCATAGGGTTCTGTAAGCACCAAAGGGCCATGAAAGGCCTCGCCCTGCCTTTTTCTCATATTTTGTTCCTACTGCCATTAGAGCCAGCACTGAAAAAGAAGCAGGGCAGCAGACTTCGATTTACACTTAGCAGCAGAGGAAATGCTTCAGCATCTGTAAAAATTTGATGCCTGAAGCAGTTGCATCATTGCCTGTGCCTAAATCTGGACTTGCAGGCTTCTCTTTTTGATGCTTTGACCCTCTGTTGGTGCCTTGGGGTTTTTTCTTCACTTTTGAAGCCTTAGTTCCCTTTCATGGTGCCTTGAGCTGTTCATGCCACACTTGATGCCATTCTGTCCCTTTCATGCTGCCTTGATAGTAACACAGTAATGACAGCAGAAAACGACTAAACGAGCCATCCAGTCTGCCTAGCAAGCTTCTTATGATAGTATCTGCCGCGCTGCGCAGGTTACCCCCATGTATCTCTTAAGGGTAGCAAATGCCACACTGTGCAGTTATTCACTGAGCCTTTTTGAATATTCAGGCAGTGCCGATGTGTTTTGCTTATTGATTTAGCCATAGAGGCAGTTCTGTACTTTTTCACTCATGTCTGCGTATCAGTACCCCAGAACATAAAAGTTAGGGGCCCGTGTTGGAGGTCATCTAACTCCCATTCCCCCTTCCCCCCATCAAAGTGATGTTGTAGTTGCTTCAAAAGCATCAAGGCTTATTGGTTAAGAGTAGTACTCCCTTCCTTCTGTTAAAGGCAGTAATTGCTGCTCCATGCAGGATGTTCCCATGTTTATCAGGTCCCAAGACCATAAAAGTCGGGGCCATCATTGGTTGTCATCTGAATCCAATTCCCCTTGTCTTCCTGCCATTGAAGCGGAGAGTAGGGATGTGCAGACAAAAAGTTTATGTTCATAAGTCCATAAGTCGAAGGTGAGGGTCAATTTCGGCCAATATGGACATATGTAGAATTCCATAAGTTGAGGCTATGTCCATACATGCACCGGTTCCCTAAATAAAAATTTAAACCCCTCACCCTCCTTAATCCCCCCCCAAGACTTACCAAAACTCCCTGGTGGTCCAGCGGGGAGTCAGGAAGCCATTCCTGTATTCCTTTGCGAGGAGCACGTGACGTCCGCATCACGTGGTCCACCGCGGTTCCGCTCCCGGACCCCCCGTTGGACCACCAGGGAGTTTTGGTAAGTCTTGGGGGGGTCAGGAGGGTGGGGGGTTTAAGTGTTTATTTAGGATCAACGATCGCGATTTCCAACTTATTCAACATAGCTATGTTGAATAAGTTGGAAATCGCGATCGTTGCGCCTCATCACTTTTTTAAGTTAAAAAAAAAAAAAGTTGCGTTTTACATATGCGTTCAAAACGAATGCACACCCCTAGCGGAGAGCGATGTTGCAGTTGCATTAAAAGAATCAAGGCTTATTGGTTAAGGGTAGTAACCGCCCCACCAGCAAGTTACCCCCATGCACCCTTTTCTTCATTCCCATCCTCTAGCTTTTAGGGATCCACATTGTTTATTCCATGTCACTTTGAATTCTTTCACTGTTTTCATCTTCACCACCTCCTCCGAAAGGTCATTCTAGGCATCCATCACCCTCTCCGAGAAGAAATATTTTCTGATGTTGGTTCTGAGTCGTCCTCCCTGGAGTTTCATTTTGTGACCCCTTATTCTACGAGTTTCTTTCCAATGGAAAAAGTTTGAAGTTTGTACATCATTAAAACCTTTCAAGTATCTGAAGATCTGTATCATAGCACCCTGCACCTCCTCTCTTCCAGGGTGTACATATTCATATCCTTCAGCCTCTCCTCATAAGCCTTCTGATACTGACCCCACACCATTTTGGTTGTCCTTCTCTGAACTGCCTCCATCCTGTCTCTATCCTTTTTGAGATAAGGGCTCCAGAACTGAACACAGTACTTCACAAAGGTCCTGTACAAGGGCATTATCACCTCTTTTTTCATACTGGTTATTCCTCTCACAATGCAGCTATCACCTTATCACATTGCTTTGCTGCCTTCAGATCACCAGACACTGTTTCTGCAACATCCCTCTCTTGGGCCATGCACATCAGACTTCCCCCCCCCCTTCTCCCCCCATCACATACCGCTCTTTTGGATTACTGCATCTTAGATGCGTGACTTTGCACTTCTTGGCATTGAATCCCAGCTGCCAAATCTTTGACCAAACTTTCTTAAATCACTTTTCATTCTCTCTACTCCTTCAGGTGTGCCATTCTATTGCAGATCTTAGTATCATCTGCAAATAGACAAACTTTATTTTCTATCCATTCCACATGTTTTGTCCGTCGGTCGCAGATGGCTGCGACCGCTCTGCCTCACCTCTCTTTTACCCTTTTCCTCCTCCATTGGAAGAATGGCTGCCTCTGCTGCTGTTTGCCGAAACCCTTGGCGTCTCCGAGCAAGCATGGGCATCCCCGTCCGCCATGCTTCTTTCTGAGGCCTCCTAGGGCATGCATGCGCACGCTGCCTACGTTTTTGAATACGTCATAGCAGGAACCTCGGGGGCGGCCCCACCGCATGACGTTAGTACCTCAGGGTATTTAAACCTCCGCTCTGCTCCAATTAAACGAGTTAGCAAGGACTTTGGTTTTGCTACTCTGACTGCTTCTAAGCTGCTCGCTTGGATTCCTCGCTACCTTCTGGGGTATCTCGCTACTACGGAAGCTCTTGGTACCTGCTCCTCGGGGGCCTCTCATTTCTACTAGCCCTCCGGGGTTAATCTGCCTAACCTTAAGGACACCCGCTCCTCGAGGGTCCTGTCTTCTATCTTTCAGGAACTCTCGACGCTCCTAGGTATTCACTCCTCGAGGGCCTATTCTGCTCAGGGTATCCTGCACCTCGGACCTCGGGTCCCTCTCTTCATTCAACCACCGAAGGAAGTTATCAGCACTGCTAGTCTAAGTATCACTATGCTCCAGCTCTCCTCATTCCACCCTTCAGGTTTACGGCCTATCCCACGCTGTGGAACACTATCAGACCTTGGCTACATCTGGGTGAGACCATCATATACAAAGACTGTCTGAGCTTACTGTGATATTACTGGACTACAGCACTGTCCGTTCCTTGGGCAAGATTCAACTCTTCAACAGCAGTATAATAAAGCTTTCTTTCCTCAGTGTCTGCTTACTAAGAGTCTAGCCAATCGTTGTGGTTCCCCATGGGGCCCCTCCCCATGGGCAGAATCATCGCCACTTCAACCAAAAGTCCACAATATGCCACAAACCCAACACCACAATGTCGCTCACAAAGATATTGAACAGAACCAGTCCCAATACCAATCCTTGTGGCACTCCGCTTAACACCGTTTTCAGAGTAGGCTCCATTTATCATTACCTGCTATCAGTCAATCAGTTTATAATCCATTCCACCACCTTGGTGCCAACTCCCAAGCTTCTCATTTTATTCACAAGCCTCTTATGCGGGACCATGTCAAAAGCTTTACCGAAATCCAAGTAAATCACATCAATCACTGTTCCTCAATCCAATTCTCTAGTCACCCAATCTAAAAAAATCAATTAGATTTGTCTGACATGATTTTTCCTTGAAGAATCCATGCTGCCTCAGATCCAGCAACTTATTGGATGGTGTAGATAGTAGAGATGTGAATCGTGTCCTCGATCGATTTCGGCTGGGAAGGGGAGGGAATCGTATTGTTGCCGTTTGTGTGTGTAAAGTATCGTCATAATCGTTAAAATCATGAGCCGGCACACTAAAACCCCCTAAAACCCACCCCGACCCTTTAAATTAAATCCCCCCTCCCGAACCCCCCCCCCAAATGCCTTAAATTACCTGGTGGTCCAGCGGCACATTAAAACCCCCTAAAACCCACCCCCGACCCTTTAAATTAAATCTCCCACCCTCCCGACCCCCCCCCCAAATGCATTAAATTACCTGGGAGTCCTCCGTAGCGGCGGTCCGTGGCTAAATCGGGGGAAGGGGGAGAGCATGAAAACCGGCACACTAGATCGTGAGGTCTTCAGCCGGCGCCATTTTTCAAAATGGCCGCCGCAAAATGGCGGCGGCCATAGACGAAAACGATTCGACGCAAGAGGTCATTCCGGACCCCCGCTGGACTTTTGGCAAGTCTTGTGGGGGTCAGGAGGCCCCCCCAAGCTGGCCAAAAGTTCCTGGGGGTCCAGCGGGGGTCAAGGAGCGATTTCCTGCCGCGAATCGTTTTCCGTACGGAAAATGGCGCCGGCCATACGCGTATGGCCGGCGCCATTGTCCGTACGGAAAATGGCGCCGGCAGGAGATCGACTGCAGGAGGTCATTCAGCGAGGTCCGGAACCCTCGCGAGATTTCCGGACCTCGCTGAACGACCTCCTGCAGTCGATCTCCTGCCAGCGCCATTTTCCGTACAGAAAACGATTCGCGGCAGGAAATCACTCCTTGACCCCCACTGGACCCCCAGGAACTTTTGGCCAGCTTGGGGGGGCCTCCTGACCCCCACAAGACTTGCCAAAAGTCCAGCGGGGGTCCGGAACGACCTCTTGCGTCGAATCGTTTTCGTCTATGGCCGCCGCCATTTTGAAAAATGGCGCCGGCTGAAGATCTCACGATCTAGTGTGCCGGTTTTCGTGCTCTCCCCCTTCCCCCGATTTAGCCACAGACTGCCGCTACGGAGGACTCCCAGGTAATTTAATGCATTTGGGGGGGTTCGGGAGGGTGGGGGATTTAATTTAAAGGGTCGGGGGTGGGTTTTAGGGGGTTTTAGTGTGCCGGTTTTCCTGCCCTCCCCCTTCCCCCGATTTACGATTTTTTGACGATAAATCGGGGGAATTGGTATTGTATCGTGGCCCTAACGATTTTTGACGATTTAAAATATATCGGACGATATATTAAATCGTCAAAAAACGATTCACATCCCTAGTAGATAGTACACTGTATTCTTTTTTTCATCATAATCTCCATTAATTTTACCACCAAAAGGGCACCAACAGCAGGGCTTCATATCACTGCTATTGGTACCCTTTTGTCCTCTTTTTGGATCCTTGGGATGATCTGGCCAATACTGGTGCTGCTTGCTCCTCTCATGGTGCCTTTGAGAACTCTTGCCAACGCTGGTATAATTTTACCTCTTTACGGTTCCTTGGGCTATTCATGCCACATTTGATGCCATGATGACACAGTCTTGGTGCATTGGAGTGTCCTTCATCCATCAGATGATGTCTACTCGCAAGTTTCATTAGATAATTTAAAAAGAAATTTGGCTGCATTGCCTCCCCATTTACTTTAATGGAAAATGAATGGACAAATAGAACGAGTAAACAAAAATTACTTTCCTCATCTGCAATGAACCAAATGATTGTGACCCATGAAATGAGTAAGTGACCCAAGATGAAAATTTTGCCTCTGCACATCCCTAGTGCACAAGGCAATGTACAAGGAATGTGAGATATTAAGTATTCCTTAGAAATACGACCAACTACATACCATATCCCAATTAAATACCAAACAATTACATATAATTGGGTGGCAGCACAACTATATTGCAACGCGGGGCTTAAATTCAAATTGATGCATTGCTGAAATGTTTACAATATAAAAGATGCAATTCTTCGCTATAACTTAACTGAAATGTATTTTAAATACTTAGCTATAGCCAAAGGACTTTGGATCCCTTGCAATAACCTTCTTTCTCTCTGTATAATTCATTATATTCATGCAGACTAGTTGCTTAATGGGAGTTTTCTGAAAGCAGAGGTTGATATGCTGTGAAGACTAATAATTACCTTCAGGTGCAAAGAATTTATAATGCTTGCAATTTTCTTTCAACAGTCTTGAAATTGATAGAAGCAATTTATTATTGAAAGATGCCTAGCTGTCAGTTCAGTAGGCCAATATTTGACATTTTTTACATTGTATAATAA
This sequence comes from Rhinatrema bivittatum, assembly GCF_901001135.1. Classification (NCBI taxonomy): domain Eukaryota; kingdom Metazoa; phylum Chordata; class Amphibia; order Gymnophiona; family Rhinatrematidae; genus Rhinatrema; species Rhinatrema bivittatum. The sequence continues at coordinate 63,455,733 of NC_042621.1, forward strand.
ATAATGAGGTTGTAATGAGTGGTGACATTTCTGTATGAATTAACAGGCAATTTCAAAACACAAAAACAGCACTACTTTGAAACATCAGATTTCTTCAAACTTATTCATAAATATGCATTCCCTGGATTAATCGTTTTCCAATTTGTTTGGTCCTTATGTTTTCAATGGATGAACAATTTTGTTGGATGAAAAATTTGAATCGTTAAGACTTTTCTCCCATTCTCCCATTCTTTTAGGGATGTGCACTGCAAAACCTTTTGGTTCTGTTTGTTATATTTGTTGTCAATCTGCTTATGGGTCAAATTTCATTTTGGGGGCAGGCGGGCTTTCTTTTTTCAGTTTTATTCATTTCAAAAAATATCGTACAATTTTCCAAAATGAATACCGATGTAAATTTGTGGAGTTTTGTTTTTTTTAACACATTATATCTATTTCTTTAGGATTTACCAAAAGAAAACAAAATGACTCTTTTTAGTTTGAATTCCTTATTTGTTTAAAACCAATGCACATTCATGGCATCGATTGAAAAAGATCTTCAAGAATCAGGCCCTATTAGTGTGCTAGCCTTCAGTATCAAGATAAAATGAATTTGATAACGCTGATAAAAAAGAATATGCAGCATACAACCGATTCACTAAGCTCTGCCTTAAAAGAGTCAGTGCAGTATCCTTTCACTTTGGAAAGTTTATAATTCTTTATTGGCCCCTAACATAGCATAAGAAACTTTTCTTCTAAATTTATTATAAATAGGATGCTTTAGTTATAGAAAATACATTTTAGGGCTTCTAAACAATATGGTTGATTGATTCATAGTCATCAGTATTTGATTTTAAGCCCATGACTTTTATTTTAGACTATTAGACTGATTTTAATTAAAGCTGATTTCTTGGGGAGAATTTTAGAGTTTATAAAAATGACAGCTTCAAAATACAAGAGAGGAAAAGAGCAGATGTAGGGAGGCTTAGGCGTTTGCAAGCATCCTAGAAGTTTCTGTTGTGTTTCAGTCATAATGCTCTTCTTCCACGCTGTCCATCCTGTAGAGCTATATTTGATAAATAAAGAACGCTGTCATTTTCTACCCTCTACATCAGAGTTTAACTGTTTGTCATTGTACTGAAACTTCTTTCTGACAAAGACAGAATATCCGTTTTTCTGATAATTTTATAATATGGCACACAAAAGGAAAAGGGAGAACACAGAAACAGTCAAAATAATATTACACGTTTCAATCTAAGCTGATAGAAGTGCGTAATACTACCGTATATGAACAATTTTGAAGGCAGATATTCTACTAGCCATTTTGGTCCTGCAGAAAACAGGACCGTTTTAGGCTGTAATACCTTTAGTGGCCCAGCAAAAGAAGTGTGCTAGGATTTGTGGATTTTGTGGACCCTTGGCCCGTGGTGAGGGTTGATTCAACCTGCGGGGAGGAGCCCCCCAGGTCCTCACCATCAGGAGGCAAGGGGACACGGTAGTAGTGGTAGAGAGATAGCAAGTCCTGCGTCACAGCCACGTGATTAAAGGGGCTTATAGAGAGAGTACTGTGCGGTGTCCCAAGGAGCAGGGCAAGAGACACAGTTCGGAGGGGACTCACAGTACTCAGGCAGAACTGGAGATGCAAGTACCAGAGTAGGAGCCTCCGACAGAGAAGCACTAGGCAGGCCCCGAGGAGTGGGGAACGCGAGACAGGAACTTCTGGAGGAATGCAGCAGAGACTGTCCCAAGGGGCGGGACAGCATAGTGAGAGAGGCTCTGGTGTGATGACATAGGTTGACCCGAGGAGCAGGGAAGCCCGAGTCGAATCTCCGAAGTAGTGACGTAAGCTGCCCTGAGGAGCGGGGCTGTGCACGGGTGAAATCTCTAGTAGAGAAACATAAGCACTGCCCCAAGGAGTGGGGAGGCGCAGAGACAAGTCACTGGCGTAAGCACTGCCCTGAGGAGCGAGGACGCACAGAGTCGAGTCTCCAAAGCAGTAAGGTAGTTTGTGGGTTAACCCTGAGAAGCAGGGAAGCCAGCAGGCAGGACCTCTGGAAGGTGCAAGGGTTACCTCGAGGAGCGGGGAAGCCTGGAGACCAGGTCTCCAACTGGTGCGCGAGCAGGGCCTCCGAGGAGCGGGTACCTGAGCAATAGACCAGAGCCGCAGGTAGATCCAAGGCAGGAACCACGAGTCCGAGGAGTCAGGACCAAGCACCAGTAGGCGAAGGAACTCATTGCCAAGTTGATTAGCATAGGCCAAGGGAGGTGCTTATGAATCCCAACCTTGTGATGTCATCAGTCGGGGATGCCCCTTTAAAGGGAAGCCTGGTGGCGCGCAAGCGTGTGCCTAGGAAGGCCCAGAGTTGTTGGCATGGGGTCGGCGGCATCCTGGCCGCAAAGGGTAGGCCGCAATTGAGAGAAGGTGGCAGTGGATCTTGAGAGGGCTGGCAGTAAAAGTCGGCATCGAGCCGATCCAGCATAAAGAGAGGCCTAGAGTTTCGGCGGGAAGTGATGAAAAGGCTACGGGAGCAAGCATCGGGCTCCCTGCAGCATCAGACCACAAAGAGCACAAATGACAGGAGCGGTGGAAGCAGCAGTCCATGATTAGAATGAGCCATGAGGCAGGCAAAGAAGATGCACTGGAATAGCTCGAAGGAATGTCCTGAGTGGTGACTGATGGCCACGATGGCTGTTGTTTATGTGGTGCCCACATCAGAAGGAGGTGGTCAGCTGTGGAGATCATACTGTTAGGGTTCGTGGGTTTTGTGGACCCTTGGCCTGAGGTGATGGTTGTTACAGTGTGAGGGGTGGAGCCCACAGGTCCACACCATCGGGAGGCAAGGTTTATGTTAATCCATAGAGGACAAAAGTGGATCCACAGATTGGATTGCCTGTCCCCTAAAGATTTAAATAATGAAATAGAATGGCATTATTTCATTTGATTTTTTCTGTGTGAGATAGGTGATTCCTTTCTGTGATTGGTCTCATCCACCGCGTTGGTGTGTTCTCATTGGTCGGCGTTTTCGCACCAAAATCTTAGACCTTTAAATTGCTGTACCTGTCAGAACTGTTCGCGCTCCTTGCAACCTAAACTTGGACTCAAACTAAGATATGTCGCGGTGTAATGTTTACGGCATGCCCTGTTGTTCTGCAGTCCTTTAATTTTGAGACTTTGTGACCTGTTCATTTGTTTATTTTTTAGTTGTGGAAATATACACTGTAAATGTCCCTCCGATGCAGCCTTTTGGCAAAACACGGGTCCGTGTCAGGGGACCCGTTTGATAACCATTACCTATGGAGAACGAGCAATGGAGTTGCCGCATTAAGGGGCGGATTTTAAAAGGGTTACATGCCTAGTATATGCGCGTAACCCTTTTAAACCCCTCCTGTGCGCACCGAGCCTATTTTGCATAGGCCTGGCGACGCACGCAAGCCCCGGGACGTGCATATGTCCCAGGGCTTGAAAAAGGGGGCAGGGCGGTCCAGGGGTGGGGCGGGACCGGAGCCTCCAGGCACAGCGGCCCGGAGGCAGGCACAACTTCTAAGTTAAAGGTAGGGCTGGGGGGCGGGTTAGGTAGGGGAAGGGAGGGGAAGGTGGGGAGGGCAGAGGGAACGGAGGAAGGCTGCGCGGCTTGGCGTGCGCAAGGTATACAAGTGTGCAACCCTTGCACGCGCAGACCCCGGATTTTATAACATGCGCGCGGCTGTGCGTGCATGTTATAAAATCAGGCGTGGATTTGTGCGTGCCGGGCTGTGCGCACAAATCTACGCCCACGCATAGATCTTAAAATCCCGCCCTAAGTATCTAAGAAATAAAAAATCCAAAAATATTTTCTTTAAATTTATTGATACATGGACTGGACTAATTTTCCTGCATCTCTTTTCGTGTATTCTATTTCATTAAACATATTTTGGCAAACAATCTAAAGCCGTGTTTGTATTAGCCAGTGTTAGAAATTGTAAAGATCTATTCATGCAGCAGTTTCCTATTTATTTACATTAAACTATCTTTTGGGAAAATGTTGCATTTAGCATTGCTGTTCTGATTCATTTTCTGTCATATTTTCCTTAGATTGCACGTCACTTCCTGAAAAGGGTGCTATCTTGCATAGTCCCGATTGCTAATTTGAATTTATCAGCAAACCGTATTGGAATTCTGTGTACTGTGCTGAAATTACTAAAATATACATCAAGAGCAGGACTTAAGCAGCTACTGAAGAATCTTTATATTAAAGTAATTCAGGGTGCTTTCTACTGTGAGTAAGTGAATTAATAGAATGAATTAGATACACTTAAAATCATTCTATTCCTTAAAGCAGATCACTGCAGCTAATGTTTTTTTTTTTTTTTCATTTTTCCTGACTTCTTCCTCGGGCTACAAGTTCAGATGTAACCTGTCCCAACTGAGATTATGAGACTATAAGCCATTATTTGCAGCTACTTGGGATAATTAATAAATTACATTTGGTCTTTGCACAATATATATTGAATGCTCCTGCTACATTATTTCTACAATAAATATTCATTGTTATGATCAGAATATAGTCATGAAAATCCAGTGTTCCGATTGTCTGAGCACTTCAGAAAATGGCATTTGTTTCCATAAAATGCCTATTGCCCCTAGCAATTGGAAATATCTTTATAAAAATAGGCTAGAACTTAAATTTTATCTCTTCCTAATTTAATAGTTCATGATAGTAATAATTTGTATCTCATTTATTATTTCTCTACTAGGCAATGGCCTTTCAAATCCTCTTTTCTGGGAAGGAAATTAAATGCCAAGGAATGTTCTCCATTGGTCACTGTAACCTAATTTTTGGACCATGGAAACGTAAGGTCGTGCTGTGATTGAACCAAACAATGTCGCATAACCAGGAATACTTTATACCGTTGGCTAAGCAACAGACAAAAAGACATTTCCAAAGTAAATAGGTGTAACTTTGCAGTCATCCAGCTCTGCTTTACAGTCAAAACCAATGGTGTATGATAGCATCTGTGTGATAAAATTTGTACTATAATATGAGCAAAAGCATTTCACTTTCTGCAGGCCACCTCAGCAGTTTTCTTCTAACAAAAATTGAAAAAAAGAAAAGGATTTGAAGAATCTTTTTAACATATATTATGCCTTACTAAAGATCTAGCAGTTCCACTGAAAAATATCCAGAGAACAGGAAAAATGTTTTAGGTTGTTAACCAAATAAAAACCTATCAGATTCACAAGGTCCTGATCACAATGTACTGACATTGGAAAGATGCTGGAATCATAAACAAGCACTATCAAGCTATAATGTTATGCTAATGTGCATGCCAGGAATCTAGTGGTGAAATATTTAAATTTATGGCATAGGTAATATAGCAATTATTCTTTTTTCACACCAAATTTTTAAATCACTTAAAGTCATTACAGAGATAACAGGGATGTTGATAGGAGGGTACTCGAGTTCTTGCATGGGCTAAAAGGTTCCTTGAGTATTTTGTATAGCACATTAGCCATACTGACAGCACCATGATTCATCTCACTAACTTGATTTTAATCATCTTTGTCCTTAACAGACTACCAAGTGCTTTCTAATGCACTAGACTGTGACTTACCATGACACATATATTTATATAAATTCCATTTATTGTTGGCATAAAAGCCAATGCAAGTGACTTAAAACAACCTAGTATTTGGCTAGACTTCTGAGAGGAATTTTCAAAGGCATTCATGTACATAGGAGATAGTTTTATGTGCATTCAATTGCTCAGGGTTTGTGCACATAAAGGAATGCACAAAACTCGTTCATGCATACTTTTACACACACAAGAAGGCAATCTGGGGAGAAGAGTAGGGGAGGAGTTTGGATTAGCATGCATCTTTTCAGGTATGTACATAATTTCATGTGTACAAGTTATGGGGCAGATCTTTAAACCTGCGTGCGGGTGTAGATTTGTTCGCGCAACCCGGCGTGAACAAATCTACGCCCGATTTTATAACATGCGCGTGCTACCGCGTGCATGTTATAAAATCCAGCGTCCGCACGCAAGGGGGTGCACAATTGTGCCAAGCCGCGCAGCCTTCCTCTGTTCCTTCCGAGGCCGCTCCGAAATTGGAGCGGCCTCGGAGGGAACTTTCCTTCCGCCCCCTCGCACCTTCCCCTCCCTTCCCCTATATAATTCACCCCTATCTAAAACCCCCTCCTAACCTTTATTGTAGAAGTTACGCTTGCCTCCGGGCAGGCATAACTTGCACGCACCGGCTCTCCAGCGCCCAGCACAGGCCGCTGTGCTGTAGGACTCAGGACCGCCCCCTGGACCGCTCCCGAACCTCCGCCATGCCCCCGACCGCTGCCACGCCCCTGGACCCGTCCCTTTTTCGAAGCCCCAGGACATATGTGCGTCCCGGGGCTTGTGCGCGCCGCCGAGCCTAGGCAAGATAGGCTCGGCGTACACAGGGGTAGGCAGGGGCAGCAATGGATAGCTGGCGCCATCTTGTGCTCCTACCATGTGACAGGGGCCGACCAATGGCACCAGTTGCCCCTATGACATAGTAAGGGCAAAGGCTATCAGCGCCATTTTGAATACTGGCAGCTGACAACCCAAGTGCAGGAGATCGCTCCGGACCCCCGCTGGACCACCAGGGACTTTTGGCAAGTCTTGGGGGGGGGGGGGGGGTCAGGAGGGTGAGGGGTTGTAATTAATTAAATTTAAAGGGTTGAGATAGGGAATGGGGACAAAAAAAACATTTTATGCCCTACCCTAATTTGCTCCATAAAACGCACAGATGCCCGGGAAGAGAGTCAGTGTTAGACACCATTTTTTTTTTTTTTTAATTTTCCCGCTCTGAATCCTAGGTGCGTCTTATGGTCAGGTGCATCTTATGGGGCGAAAAATATGGTAGTTCTTATGTGGTTGTGCATGGAGAGAGAGGGGTTGATTGTGGCTCCTAGATTTATTACACTTTGGGAAATGGGGATGGAATGGGAATCAAAGGAGAAAAGGTTGGGTGTGTTAGCAACGGGATGGCGGGATGATATAATGATTTCAGTTTTTTTATATGTTTAGAGCTAATTTATTGCTGCTGAGCCATTTTTGGATGGTTGTAAGACGGTGGGTGAAGAAAGATTCTGTAACTGCCCAAAACAGTAGATATTTATATGTCTACAATTCAAAGATTGCTAACTCACATGAAGTTAGTTTTGAATAATAGAAAGTAGGGATGTGAATCGTTTTTTGATGATTTAAAACAATCATCAGATATATTTTAAATCGTCAAAAATCGTTAAGTCGTGATACAATAGAAATTCCCCCGATTTATCGTGAAAAATCGTAAATCGGGGGAGGGCGGGGAAAACCGGCACACCAAAAAAAACCCTAAACCCACCCCAACCCTATAAAACGAATCCCTTACCTTCCCCCACCCTCCCGAACCCCCCCAAAACATTTTACGAGTACCTGGTGGTCCAGTGGGGGCGCAGGGACCGATTTCCCGCTCTCGGGCCATCGGCGCTATTTTGGCTGCCACTCAAAAACGGCACCGATGGCCCGATAAAAAAAGCCCACCCGACCCTTTGAAAATGACCCCTTAGCTTCCCCCACCATCCCGATCCCCCCAAAACATTTTAAAATTACCTGGTGGTCTAGTGGTGGTCCCGGGAGCGATCTCTCGTTCTCAGGCCGTCGGCTGCCACTCATAAAGATGGCGCCGATGGCCCTTTGCCCTTACCATATGACAGGGTATCCGTGCCATTGGCCGGCCCCTGTCACAAGGTAGGAGCACTGGCTGGCCGGCGCCATCTTTAAAGATGGCCGCCGCCATCGTAAAGATGGCCGCCGCCGTCGTCGTAAAGATGGCCACCACCATCTTTAAAGATGGCGCCGGCCATCCACTGCTCCTACCATGTGACAGGAGCCGGCCAATGGCATGGATACCCTGCCACATGGTAAGGGCAAAGGGCCATCGGCGCCAACTTTATGAGTGGCAGCCGACGGCCCGAGAACGGGAGATCGCTCCCAGGACCACCACTAGAGCACCAGGTAATTTGAAAATGTTTTGGCGGGCTCGGGAGGGTGGGGGAAGCTAAGGGGTCGTTTTTAAAGGGTCGGGTGGGATTTTTTTTTTATCGGACCATCGGTGCCGTTTTTGAGTGGCAGCCAAAATAGCGCCGATGGCCCGAGAGCGGGAAATCGGTCCCCGCGCCCCCACTGGACCACCAGGTAATCGTAAAATGTTTTGGGGGGGTTCGGGAGGGTGGGGGAAGGTAACGGGTTAATTTTAAAGGGTCGGGCCTCACTAAAAACAAAAAATAACTATGTGAATTGGAACCAATTCCGATTCACATCACCCACATCACCCACGATCAGATTTTTTTCCCCCCTCTAGCCAAACCCGATCGTTAAGACGATCGGGCACACGATTCACATCTCTAATAGAAAGACAGAAATAATTTTAGTTAATTATAAATGTATCTGAGTATGCCTTTTATTTACAAAGCTGGTTGTACCGATATTATTGTAACTGGTTTTGCAAGGGACCTTGGAATTATTAATGATGGCGAGCTCAAAATGAAAAAAACATATAAATCATATGATTAGGGATGGATACTATAGATTGCATACATTAAAAAAATTAAAGCCACTCCTTAGTATAAATGATTTTCGAATGATGTTTCAAACGATTATTTTTTCAAATTTAGATTTTTGAAATGTCCTTCTCTTAGGATTGCCTGCCAGTACTTTAAGACCCCTGCAGCAGCAAGAATTTTAATGGGGGGAAGGAAATACAATGAAATAACCCCCAACCTTGATTGATCTGCATTGGTTACCAATAAAATCCAGGATATATTATAAAGTTCTTTTTTGTTTAATACATAAATCTGTCTATAGTGAAAAAATAAAATGGCTGAATGCTTTAATACACATTCACATGCCTCAGTGGTTCTTAAGGTCAGCAAATAAAGGCTTGCTAACTTGACCTTCCATTCAAATAGCACACCTAAGTAAAGTTAGAAAAAGAGCTATAATCTATTACAGGGCCTAAACTATGGAATTCAATGCCAGCTTAGTTGAGACTACAGAAAGATAAAAGATTTAAAATCCTGACTTGCAAGCGTATGAGAATGTAAAATATATTTAAGACAGAGCTGATTGATGTTTATCTAACAAGTTTAAATGTGGCTTCATGAATATGATTATTGATTTTATATTTAGGTTTGATGTTTATTTTAAGGTTTTTACTGTGATTGATTTTATTCATTACTTGTTTTATTAAGGATTTTATTTGATTTGCTTTTGTATTTATCTGGATTTTTGATAATTCCTTTAATTTGCATGTAATGTATTTATTATTAATATTTCTATTGTGAACTGTTATGTTTGTGTACAGAATATTGGTATATAAAATGTTATAAATAAATAAAATGTTTCCTTCAGAGGATAGAAGAACTGAATATCATCAGTATAACTTTTATAGTGAACTCCAAGATCATCTAGGATGTGGCATAGTGGAGTTAGATAAAGTTAAATAAAGAAACAGAGAGAGCAGAACCTTGGGGCACCCCGGAGCTCAGAGGCATTGAGGAGGATGCAAAAGATCAATTTGGACTTTTTGGGTCTTGTTGCTGAGGTATGAGAAGAACCATGCCAGCACAGAGCCAGTTATACCAATGGAGCATAGTATTGAGAGTAGGATGGAGTGACTGACAGTGTCAAATGCGGCAGAGATGTCAAGTAGACATAGGAAGAAGGCTGAGCCTTGATCAAAACCTCATCTCACCATGTCAAAGCTGGAAAGCAGCAATAATTCAGTGCTGTGGTGATTTCTGAATGCAAACTGATATTGGTCGAGGATATTATTCATATCAATAAAGTTGCAAAGTTGGTGAAATACTGCTTTTCCAATCCTTTGGCCATGAATGATAATAAGGCAGAGATCGGGTGGTAGTTGGAGATGATGGAACTGCTGAAGGCTTTTTAATTATGGGTAAGACTGAAGTGTGTCTTAGTAGGTCAGGGATGACGCCATGTTGTAGTGAAAAGTTAATGAACTTACCCCTAGATTCATCAAAATGCGTTAGTAATGCATTGATAATGCCCGTGATAAGAAAAAGGAGCATGTTTAAGGAAATTTTAGAATTACTGCACCATGCAATAACATACCACTTTACATCAGTAGTATCACATGGTGTGGTAAACGTCTTGCACGCTGCAATAACTTGAGAGAGAGAGAGAGAATTTACAAAGCCCGCCTAGTAGTCAATTATTTATATCTCTACAGGAGGGCCATCAAATAAGTCGAGGTGAGGTGTTCATGGTGGTTTAGGGTTTAGGGGCCAGTTTCTCATGTAGCGTGAGATGTACGAACAGCACAGTACACCTCGGTGAGGATTTGATGTAATTTGGAGTGAGGAAAGTCTCACAAAGATGACATTTCTACTATGTTCTCTCACCCTAGCTCGATGGACCTAGGTTTCTCACTTTATGCCTTTATTCTCCACCTCCTTTTCCTTCCAGCACTTCATTCTCTCTGGCCTCCCCAACCTCACTGCTTCTTTTTCCACAGTAGGCAACAGCTGTCATCTCTCTCCCTGGGTACCTGGCAGCAGCTGAAGCTCATCTCCGGCTGAAGGCCTGAGGGTAGCAGGTCTTTCTGGGCTGTGAACACTGTAATGGCTTTTCTCATGTCCAGTTTTGCTACAGAATAAGCAGCCTCCCCCTCCCCGCCCCCCCCCCCCCCCCCCCCGAGCCTGCCACAACAGAATGAGCTCTTCTTCCTGGCCCACTGAAAGATACCCATGGCTAAGCTGTGGCATGCTTGCAGTGATCACTGTATTCTGGCAGCTCCCTCCCTCCTGAGCTTGCAGTGCCTCCATTACACCAAGACTCAACAGTGTAGCCATTTTTTCTACCCCTCCAGGACTGTTCAAGCCCTCCAGTTTACTTACTCCTGAACAAGAAGTAGGAATGCTTGCTAGAGGTATTTCTCAAGCAATCAGTTAAGGAGCCCACTCATGACAAAGTAACAGTGGACCCAGTACTGACAAATGAAGACAGTATCAGTGAAGTAATGGCAGGGGAGAATATCTGGGAAGCATAATAAAACATTGGATCAGAATCAAATTATATTAGAGCAAAGGTCTCAGATTTCAGATGGGATTACTTTAAGCAAATGAAAGATTTTGTTAAGGGAGCCTAAAATAGATACAGGGAAACTATGGAAAGCAATATAACAATAAAAAGAGTACCGGAATGGAATTCAATCTTTGCGCAAACATGTTAGCAAAAAGAAAAGAATACAATAGGGATGTGCAGAGCAAAATTTTATGTTCATATTTTTTATGTCCGAAAGGGGGTCCCACTTGCGGCCAATATGGACATAAAAAAAATCCAATGAGTTGGGTATATGTACATATGTGCAAAAAAAAAAATTAAACCCCCTCACCCTCCTTAATCCCCCCCCCAGACTTACCACAACTCCCTGGTGATCGAGCGAGGAGTGAGGACGTCATTTCTGCAATCCTTGGCGAGAAGCATGTGACGTCGGTGGCACGTCGAGTGACGCGGCGTCACGTGATTCCCGGCTCGTTCGCGCCGGACGGCTCGTTCGGCCCAAAAAGAACTTTTGGCCAGCTTGGGGGGGTCAGGAGGCCCCCCCAAGCTGGCCAAAAGTTCTTTTTGGGCCGAACGAGCCGTCCGGCGCGAACGAGCCGGGAATCACGTGACGCCGGCGTCACTCGACGTGCCGCCGACGTCACATGCTTCTCACCAAGGATTGCAGAAATGGCGTCCTCACTCCTCGCTCCATCACCAGGGAGTTGTGGTAAGTCGGGGGGGGGGGATTAAGGAGGGTGAGGGGGTTTATATTTTTATTTTGGCTCAACAATCGCGATTTCCCACATATCGAACATATCTATGTTCGATATGTGGGAAATCCGATCGTTTATGTCGAATCAATTTTTTAAGTAAAAAAAAAATATGAGTTGCGTTTTACTAATGCGGTCAATCCGAATGCACACCCCTAGAATACAATGATTACTACGGTTCACCAAAGAAGCAGGAGAAAATGTATATCCAAAACATATAACATTTGGGAAATACAAATGTAGAAGGAAGAGAACATGCAAAACTTAGTCATGGGGGAATTCTGCACTACTGCAGAGCGCAGAATTTGAGCAGAATTCCTCCCTGCGCAGAATTGCTATTTTCTGTGCAGAATTGCCAAATTCTGCGCAGAAAATGGCAAAGGAGACCCTGGCATGCCTCGAACGGAGTGCACGAAGATGAAGGCCCCCATGTGCCGCAGGATGTGCTCTGCTCACAGCGACGATGAAAGCCTCTGTGTGCCGTGAACGGAGTTTGCTCCGCTCATGGCGAAGATAAAGGCCCTGGTGAGAGTGAATGTCTGCGTGTGAGAGGAGAGGGAGAGGGGTGTGAGAGAGGGGAAGGGAGGGGAGGGGGTGTGAGAGAGGAGGGAAGGGGCTGTGAAAGTAGGGAAAGGAGTATGAGAGGGGGGAGGGGGTGTGAGAGAGAAGAGGGGTGGGGGTGTTGGGGAGGGGAGGGGCTGTGAGAGAGCAGATGGGAGGGGTGTAGGGGAAGGGCTGTGAGAGGAGAGGGGTGGGGTTGTTGGGGAGGGGCTGTGAGAGAGGGGAGGATATGAGAGAGAGCATGGGAGGTGAGGGGGGGGGGATGCTTGAGTGTGAGTGCCAGAAAGATGGTGCCTATATGAGGAGATTGTGAAGGAGTGTGTATGTGTGTGTGTGAGAGAGATTGGGAGTGCGTGTGCATGAAAAAGGTATCGTGTGTATGTGAGGGTGCTAGCCTGTGTGAAGGGATTGTGTATGTTTGAGAGAGAGCTTGTGTGAAGGGGTGCATGAGAGAGAAACATAGATAGTCTGTGTGAAGATGTATATGTGAGAGAGAAAGGGAGCTTGTGTGGGTGTTTATGCAAGAGAGAGGGATCCTGTTTGAGGGGATGTGTGTGTGTACTAGAGAGAGGGAGCATGTGTGTGAGAGAGGGACTGAGGGAGCCTGTGTGAGGGGCAGTACTGAGAATGGGGTCAAACTCTGACTGGCGATAGATTAGAAGGGGTTGAGCCTAGAGGTGGAGGGGAGAGATACTGGCAGGTGGAGGAGTTGGGACCTGAGACGGCAAAGTGGCCAGGGGAATAGGGAGAGCGAGTGGAAGGGACACTCTTACAGTGAATTTCTAGGGAAATTTTGCTCAAAATATTTTAAATTCTGCATCTCTAAGTAAGTAATAACATTTTTCTGTATTAATTTAAAATGTAATTACTTAAAAACTGTCATGTAAATTGTGTTATTTTGACCAATAAAAAGTTTGCAGAACTTTAAGTTTTTGTGCGCAGAATTTTAAAATTTTTGTCCGCAGAATTCCCCAGGAGTAAAAACTGCCAGAAGAAACATAGAAAGGGCAATTAAGCATTCAAATAGAGGCGTGTACTAGTGACTGATCAGTTAAGGAGGTGGCTAAAACTTGCTTTACAAATATCATCAAAAGGAAGAAAACCAAAGGGGAATAGGAAGAATTAAAGGGTAAAATGGGTTTGGTGATGAGGAAAATCAAAAGAAAGCAGATCTCTTAAACTTGGGATAAATGTGGACAGTTATTGTAAATAAATACTTTTGCTCAGAATTCACATTTGAAGCAGAAGGTGACGAATCAAAGACAAAAAGAACCGTGCAGTTAAAATATTATAGTTTACTCAGTGGGTACTATTAAAGGACTTAACGGAGTAGTACATCTCTGAGTACTGAAAGAGCTAAAGGATAATGCTAACTGTACCCCTCAACGCTCAGTTCAACGTCGTATCCAAGAGAATGAAGAAGAGCAGATACTCTCCACAAGGAGGAAGTAAGAAACTGCAGACCTGTTATACTTCAATGGTGAGTACATGTGATGAGTTGGAGCCCTCCCTACAGGTAAATAACAAATCTCATGCACAGAAACTAGCAACCCCCCTCCTAGGACACGGGCATAAATTGGACATAAAGCCAGCCCCTGTGTGGACAGGCTGCCGAAGGAGTACATGGAGCTGTGTGGGGTGAACCCCACACGGAAAACACACCTTTGAGTTCTGGCAAGACGAACCCCCATTGCAAAGCAGGCAATCAGGATGTCCGCATCTCCAAGAGAGCTCAGTGACCGTGAGAACTAATTGTGCTTACCTTGTGAAGGTACCTTGTGAAGGTAGTTTAAAAAACTGCCTTTCCAGAGTTTGTTAAAACTGAATGCTTTTTGGGACTACCTTTTTGATTGTTTATTTTGGCAGTTGGAAAAGCCACCTGACCACAGTTGTTTGAACTGAATGCTTTTCGACCACCTTTTGTTCGTTGCAGAGGTTGGAAAGAGCTGCCCTGTAACCGCCGTTTAAATTTGAACAATTTTGAGGTCCTGCCTTCTAACCACTTATTCAAGCAGATACAGGAACAGGCAGCATACATCTATTTTTTTGTATAGTCTGAACTGACATTTACCTACCAGCAGATAAGCCGCTATCCTAAAGCTACACAAACCCCAATTGTGAGAAGATGCTAATGGATACGTACACTATGAAAGTTTTGCTTACAGAGGAGAACATCTGTCCCATCTGAGTTCCAGATCCAAAGGGACCTTACTATGACTGTAAAGATAATGGAAGCTCTATACTTTGAAGCCAGTGGCTTAAGGGTCATTCACAAGGGCAACATCCTGCCATCTAGTAGAAACGAGACAACAAGCATTTTCAGTAGCCGCTCCAGCTTTATGGAATTCACTTCCATATGGAACTGCATGCACATGGCTAGCTGTATAAAAACTTTCAAGGCAATGTTAAAAACTCACCTGTTTCAACTAGCATTTTTGTTATGAGTTGGTTAATAAGGACTGATGAATTTCGGGAATCTACTGGTATTGAGCAACTTTATGACAGTAATTTATAGCTGTGTTCATTTTTAATTTGTGTAATGTTTGATTCTTTTAATTATATATGATTTTGCTTTGTTTGCCACCTAGGGCCTGAAACAGGTGATTTATAAATCTAAATAAATCTAAATACAACTACATGGCAGTTTTCACTTGCTCCTTTGGGCTTCCAACTCAGTCAAAACTAGATAAGTAATCCTGGTGCCATGAGTCTTCAGCAGCTTCTCAGGAATATTGTCCCCTATTTTATAACAAACTTCCCCCACAAACATACCTAGTCTGATCATTGCCATGCCATTCCTCAGCCAGGGTCATGCATTAGTGCTCCTTCCTTAATTCTGGAATCATGGACCCTCAATCCAGTCACTAGATGTCAGCCTTAAGTGAAGACCATGACTTCCAATCCCAACCGCCACTCCAAGAGCTGTGAATGCTGACTGTAGCATCCACAGCTCAAGCCTACTCAGGGAGAGGAAGCCCCAACTCATGGAGGAAGCCCAGCACCCCTAAATCCCTCCAGACTGCCAGATTCATGGTACACTCATACTGCTCTTGGTAGCATCAACAGCAACTTTAGAAGAAGAAGCTTCTGGCATTAATAATACTGGTATATCATGTATTATTAGTATACCGTGATCCTGGTGGCCTATAGGGTTTTTGAGTTTGCCAGATGGGGTGGTAGGGGAAGCGGGGAGGGAGGATGAGGAGGGGCCTGGAAGATGATTATATGGAGAAATTGTAGAAGCAGCTAATACCAGCTATTAACCCAATAGGCCATAATATTTTAAATATACTTGGTTGGTGGGGCTTGGAGGGATTGGATACAAGGCCTGTCCTTGAGTTAGTGGGGGTTTTGGGATAGGGCCCATAAGGTTGTTGTTTTGGATTTTTTTTTTTTTTTTGGGGGGGGAGTGTCATTACTTCTTAACCAACTATATTCTTTCAACTTAGCTGATCAAGGTTAACGTTAACTTGGAATCACATTCATACTTATTTATTTATAACTTTTATATACCGACATTCAAATGAATATCACATCGGTTCACATACAACTGGGGAGTCAAAAACTAAAAGAGAGAAAGGAAGAGAAAAAAAGTTACAATTAACAGGGAATCATAAGGAACTGGATGAGAGAGCGGAATGGTCTAAGGGGCCAAGACAAAGTGTTAGCAGGAAGTATACGGGAACAAGAAAAAACAAAAAACTTAAGACTTTGTTGCGATAGCAACTATATTACATAATATATTTACACAACTGTACGACAGTCAAAGGCATTAGCTGTTGAAGCAAATTGAAGTGACAATGAAACATAGTTGGGGTTTACCAGAGATGGCTATAGGTAAGTTAGGTAGTGAAAGGGTTAAATAGTTGTGGATATGGAAACTGGAGTAATGGAGAACTGGAGTAAAGGAGACTGGGAGGTCGGAAGAGACAAGGAAGGGATTAAGAGTATGCTTGTTTGAATAACCAGGTTTTTAACTTTTTTTTAAATGTGTTTGGGCAGTGTTCCAGGTGTAGGTCTGGTGGCATCGAGTTCCATAGTGTAGGACCTGCGATGGAGAAAGCCCGTTCTCGGGTGGAAGTGAGCTGGGCAGATTTGTAATAAAACTTGAACTAATAAACTATTTGGCTATCTCAGAATATCAGAATTAGCCAGATAAATTATTGCTAACTGAACTCCACACTGGTATGCCCACAGAATGCTTCCCATTTATATTAATACATTTTATCTGGCTAATCACTTAGGGGCTTCATATTCAAACTTCAAAAGTTATCCCGATATACCCCTTTGAATATTGGCCTCACATCATCCAATCCAAATCAACCCTTGTTTTCTTCTTCCAATACCCGAGTGTGGCACATGCTTTCCAGTCTGGATAGTCAATAGGGTTCACAGGTGACGGAAACGTGATCGGCAGGTGCCATAAGAATCAATGTTAGGCTTTGTTGTGTGATGAAAGAAGCTTGGATGGTTATCTTTTGTTTCCTATGAAGCTAACTCACCCACTTTGCAACATGACTTTGTATCTTCTCAGTTGTTCTTCTCTTTGGTTCTAAGCAGAATCTTATTTCATTGCAGCCTAGTCCTCTTCAATAGCTTTATAAGTGACATCGAGGAAAGGTTAGAAAGGAAAGTGTGTTTGTTTCCAGATAATAATACAAAATTAGAATAAACATGTCAGAGGGAGTAAATAATTGTGAAGAGTCAGTGTATTAGTCAAACTAATATTTTTGCCTTTAATATTGAGAAATAATTTTATTTTTATTAAACTTTTAAAACTGAGGTTCTGCACTTTGGACTGAAATCGGGGGATCAGACATAATGGAACTCAATGACGTTTCATGTAGATGGTGCTTCATCAAAATGGAATACATGGAATACATTCTTATATATTACAAATTTGAAGATAATTTACTAATATAAAAAAAATATTACACATAAAAATAATCCAAAATATGCAAATGAAAAGGGTCATTTTCAAAGCCATTTCCCCAAGTAAAACAGTGCTTTACCCACGGAAATTGGCTTTTTAAAATTCCCCACTCAATATGCAGATAAAAGTACAAATATAGGGCCTGTATGCGTGCACTTTTACCAGAGAATGAAGAGGCATTCCTGTGGGAGGGAGTAATTGTTATGATTCTGGGATGTGGACCCCTCATCCAAGGTAGAGTTGGCGCCACCTGTAGGAGAAACCCTCACAGGTTCCCACCATCGGTAGGCGAGTCCGGGGTGAAGCAGAGACCCTGCTGGAGCTTCATCACTATCAACCCACGTTCCCCTCAGGTTGAGCCCTTGGGTACCGGAGCCGACTGGACTTACGTGGGGTCTTTGATTGAAGAGGAGACGGCGTTGGAAGAAGGCCAGACGTGGGTCCAAGGATGGGCGAGAAGCCAGAGGTGTAGTAGCGGTTGAAGACTGGGACAGGCCCAAGTGCTCGGCAGTGGAGCACCAAGCAAGGTTCGGAGCAGGCGGCACTTCTGGTGGATGGGATTCCAGGCGTAGGTCAGGACAGGCGGAAGTACAGGTAGTCAAGTTTCCAGCGTAAGTCAGGAACCTTGAGTCACAAAACAAGCGCAGAAGAAGTCCTCCGTGAAGAAACAAGAATCAGGACCTTAGAAGCAAAAGCCAAGGCAAGGCCTGAGAGCCAGACCTTGCCTTAAGTAGGAAAATACAGGTGGGGTCAGTAGGAGGGGCTGCGGCAATTTCCTGCTGCGGTCCCTTTAAATCAGACAGGAAGTCGCACGCGTGGCCTAGAGATGCTCAGCGGAGTGGGTCAGGGGTGTTCTGGGGCAGGGTCAACATTTGCGCAAGTAAATCCTGACTTTAAAACTGGCAACTGCAGTCTGCGTTGAGCTGTTACCAGTGCTAATTTACTTCTACTCTTTATCAGGTGTAAGCCTGAAAATAACTCATAGGCAAAAACTGACTGGGTGAGGGCTCTTTGTAAACAGCAGAACCAGAGGGGTCTGGATGACTTAGAAATAGCCTGGGCAAATTGGGGTACTAATGGGTCAGAATGGCTATTTCCTTCACGTTCACATGTTTGAAAATCTTCCTAATTGTACGTGTTATAGCTGACAAATTCCTAAGGAAGATGCGTGAAGAACGCTTTCTCGCCTAACCACTTACAATTAGGAGCATACATCTACGTGTTCAGTGTATTTTAAATCATCCACCTGCATTTGCGCAGATGATTTAAAATTCCAGCGCAAGTGTGCTTGCACGCTCATACGCACATATATGTGTGCATGCTCGCTCTTTTTAAGATTTCCGTCCCAGTGCGTAATTTTTCCCAAATAAACTATGCTCAAACGTTTTGGTTGGATAATTTTCAAAGTGAAAAGTCCACGTGTATTTTCTCTTTAAAAACTGGTGTAAGTCGACCAATAAAAAATACTCACAGGCTTTACAGCAGTGTAGGCAGTTACAAAATTACCCCCCAAATGTTCACAATTAACCTCCCCAATATGGGGCGGATTTTCAGAGCCCTGCTCGCGTAAATCCGCCCAAAACCGGGCGGATTTACGCGAGCAGGGCCCTGCGCGCCGGGAAGCCTATTTTACATAGGCCTCCCGGCGCGCGCAGAGCCCCGGGACTCGCGTACGTCCCGGGGTTCTCGGAGGGGGGCGTGTCGGGGGCGGGGCCGGAGCGCGCGGCGTTGCGGGGGCGTGTCGGCAGCGTTTTGGGGGTGGGTACGGGGCGTGGCTACGGCCCGGGGGCGTGGCCGCGCCCTCCGTACCCGCCCCCAGGTCGCGGCCCGGCGCGCAGGAGGCCCGCTGGCGCGCGGGGATTTACGTCTCCCTCCGGGAGGCGTAAATCCCCCGACAAAGGTAAGGGGGGGGTTTAGACAGGGCCGGGCGGGTGGGTTAGGTAGGGGAAGGGAGGGGAAGGTGAGGGGAGGGCAAAGGAAAGTTCCCTCCGAGGCCGCTCCGATTTCGGAGCGGCCTTGGAGGGAACGGGTTAGGCAGCGCGGCTCGGCGCGCGCCGGCTATACAAAATCAATAGCCTTGCGCGCGCCGATCCAGGGATTTTAGTGGATACGCGCGGCTCCGCGCGTATCTACTAAAATCCAGCGTACTTTTGCTTGAGTCTGATGCGCAAGCAAAAGTAGGCTGATCGCGCTTCTTTTAAAATCTACCCCTATAGTCCTACAGGATTAATATTAATTAACTTAAAAAGCTAAAAATGCTTCTCTTTATAATAACTGTTTATTTTTATCTCCTTGACTAAATGAACAAAAAGATTAAATGAAGGAAAACAGAGAACAAATCAAGGGTTTAAATCAGCTTGGTTATTGAACACAAGAACAATTCAAAAAAGGAAAAAGAAAAAAAGCATATATGCTAGTTTAAATCTGTGAAACAACTAAACAGAAGCACAATTTAAAGGAGAGAAAAAAAACCCAGAACTATGGAGGACCATATTCAGATGTTGACCAGCTAGCAAAGTTTGCAGGATAAACTTAACCATCTAGGTGTGACTGAAGCTACTAACCAGCAATCAGCAAAGTGTGTGTCGGTTTCAGATTTGTTGAGTGAGTTTGTATTGAGTTGTACGAGACAAGAATGTAGCTGCTTGGGTACAGCACGGGGTGTGGATACTGTTGTTTCTGAATCTCTTTCTACCAGTGGGTGCAGTTCCAGAAGCTGACCAGCATGGGGTGCCACTACCAGATTTCCGATGGCAGTTTGGATCCCAGAAGCATGGAGATTGCTGCGAGCATCCCTAACTCCTTCCACATGTGCTAGGTTTTTGAGTGGAACCAAGAAGGTGGTCAGTTTTGTTTTTTTTTGTTTTGTTTTTTTCCAGGGGATGAACATTATGTTTTTACAGTACATAAGGAAAGTGGTTTCTTTAAATCAGCTGTGGCAAGGCATAGTGCAGGTTTTTCATTTTTTTATGAGGGCACATGGTTGAAATTTCCCAGAGGGTTATTTTCTGATGTGTCAGTTATTACTGGCATGGTTGAGGAATGTTGAGGCATATTTGCTTATTATGTGGAAGAATGTTTTGAAATTATGGGATGAAATTCCCGATGTATGTGTTTCTGATTATGAATCCAGCTTATTTTGATTGGCATTTGTGTTAGACTTTTTTGGAGCAATCTGTGTGAGTAAGTAGTTGGTGGCTAGGGCTGTGCTTGCAGAATTTGATGATGCAGTTCCTCTGGAGATGACTTCTTGCTGGACTATGGTGGGGGCTGTTACCCGAGGTGGCTGAGAGCTGCTGATGACCTACAGGCTGGGTTGCCTGGGGTGGGTTCATCTTGCCGGGGCATGGCGGATGTCCACCGGGCCTTTGCGATTCATAATGTTGCATAAGCTCTGGTAATTATGCATTTGCTGTTTGTAATAAAGCTGTGGCCTGTTAATTCCCAAGCAAGTGTCTTTTGGCGTTATTGCATGCATTGTAGATGCTTGTAAGGAGGGAAAATGTGGGAGAAGCCAAAGTCCTGGCGGCTTATGTGAGGGCAGGCTGGGCAGAGTCGGACATATGTTTACTGATCCAGCAAACTGTCATGCAACTGGAACTGTCGTGGAACTTCTTCCACGTAGAATATTTGTATATAATTCATTCGCATTCAAAGTTACCCAGGAGTGTGTTTCCATTTGAAATCTATTCACTGCAAAACAGTTATCGTACCTCACATGTGCATGTGGGTGCGGGAAAAGGTCATGCAGAAAGTGATCAGTATATTGAGATAAAGTTTCAGAAACCGTAAAACACCATAGAATACTTTCAGTGTCTTATGAACTTTGATAATAAAGCTGGAGCAGAAGTCAGCTTAAAGGGTAAAGTAAACCTTCACTCAATGTATTGAGATGTGTAGGCCCTTTGGCAGCATAATGGCAAATATATCCCCGACTGGAAATTTTACCAACACTAGAATTTGAATAACTTGAGCCCGGAGTGATCTGAAAAGACTGGCAATGTCCTTAAACGTCCGCTTCCTCTTCAGTTTAGAAGTAATCGCGGCTACGGGACATGTGCAGTAGAGCAAATTAAGAATTATTATAGCAATTATTTTTTTTGGTAAGCACTTCAGTTTAGATGTGATAGGAGACCTCTGCCTGCAAGAGTGATTTAACATTGTTGAAGTGATTCACATGTTTGAAGAGATATGCAGTCTTCCAAATTGCAAGTCCAATTTGAAAGATGGAGCTTGCTCCTAAAAATTTGAAGCACTCCAGTAATTTCAAATCAGCAGCACACACTAAGCTTCAGAGGCCAAGGCCCAAACGTTGTCGTAAAAAAGAGCTGAACAAAAAAAAAAAGGGGGAGGTAGGGAGGAGATAAGGTGATTTAATAATGTCAGATCACAACTTGTTCAATACAAGTCTGCAATGGCATTTTTTGTTTTAACTAGTTTCCCCACCCGAGAACTTAAAATGTCATGCTGCAACATAAAATACAGAAAACTAGGAAAAGATACGCGTATTTTCTGCACGTGTTAAAAGACAGATTTATTACTGTACTGCTACCCAATAAATTTTCAGCATTTTTTAATGGCCAAGAGCAAAAAGATTCATAGAGAACATGATCTTTTAAAAAGGTATTGCAACCTATTAAGACTTCACTTTGCTCACGACCCACAGAATTTCTAGAACCCCATTACTAAGAGGAAGGGGGAGTGCCAGACAGAGCTTCTGATTGATAACAAAACTTTGAATGAGGGTGCTAGGCGTAAACTACGTGGGGGGATATTATGTGATCATCCGCCTCATGCTGGTTGAATACAAAGGAGGAAGACAGCAAAAGCTGTCCTGGATAAGGAGTAATACTTTACATAATAAAACATTAACAACATAATAAATGATGGCAGAAAACAAAAACCACAAATTAGCCCATTCAATCTGCACAGTTGAGATTCTTTCACTTGGCGTGTTCAAATTCTGAGGGTATGCACAGACATTTTTTTTTTCTTTTGGTTGTTTCTTTTTGTTTATTTAAAATAAATCACCAACAACAAATGAAATAATTAAAAAAAAAAAGAAGCAAAAAACTAAATACCCCCCCCCCCCCTTACCTCTTCTTGAAGTAGGAGTGATTCTTGGTTGCTTCTGCCCAGCAGTGCTGTCAATTAAAAATGGCGACAGCAGACTGAGCCTAGCACCATTTTTCATTTTCTTACATGCAAAACAGTGGTGGCCTAGGCCTGAAAAGCCAAACTAACAATGGTGCTGGCCTTAGTCTGCCGGAGCCATTTATTAAATTTTCCACAGAAAATGTCACCGGCCAGGCCCAGTCCCAGGCTGGCAACATTTTGTAAAGACAAAATTATAATTGGCGCTCACCTCAGCCTACTGGTACCATTTTTAATCACAGTCCTGGCAAGACAGGAGGGACTGGAGATCACTCTTGTTCCCATGAAGAACTCAGCATGGTAAAAGGGTTCAAGGAGTTGGGGGTACTGGAAGGAGGTCCTAAGATTGGGGTTTTTTTTTGGGGGGGGGCATCATACTTTTTAAATGATAGTAATGAAAACAAACACAATTGTGTTTGCTTTTTTTCTTTGTTTCGTTATAAAACAAATGGAAATGAAAGGGAAATTTTGCTAAAACGCCCATTTTCATTTCTTATGAATACACATCCCCTAAGAAATTCCCATTTGCAATCTAATATCAACTACCATCCCCGTCCTGTCTTTTACCTCTGTCCCAGGATCACCCCAAATCTTCCATCCACCCCCTTCCTCTGGTAGGCCACTTCAGATCGTTTCATCTTCTTCTACGACTTAAAAGACTCGCATTGAATCCAACACTCAGGCTCCCTACTATGTATTATTCCCAAGCTGGCAGCTAGAACATATCCTTAGCAATGTAGGCAGGAAAGAACTGGGCAGGTTGAATAATCCATATCATCTTTTTCTGTCATCATCTACTACGTAACTAAGCAACTATGAAATGCTAAATAAGATTAAGGATATGTTTGTCTGATCATAAAGACCTTTTATATACCTAATTATAATTCAGGAAAGGTGAGTGGGAAAGCATTTCAGTTAAAATTAATTGGTTTGATGTCACATCCTATAAATGAAAAAAGGTCTCATCTATCTGTTATGCCTGAGGATGATTTTATTTTTTTTTTTTTTACAATTGTTTATGCCAACAACCATAAAAAAGGCAGAATTAGCTTTTCAGTTAGGTAGAGAATAATGATCAGATGTATCTATGAAAAAAACGCCTAGTACATGTGACCTTTAGTGCTTGAAAAGCTTTGTTATGTTAAAAAAAAATAAGCAATTATTGTATCAAAATGTTAAAATGTTTTCCATATTTGATTAGAAAAACTCAAGACAAAAGGCAGAAATGTCCTGATTTAAGATAAGATGTGTTGGATATTGGTAGATTGTTTTTTTTCAAAGGCATACTGCAACATGTTAGGTGGTCTACAGAGAGCAGTTAAATCTTTTCTGATCCAAAATAGCTGAGTGCTTTTCTGGTTAATAACCATTAAGGACTGTTCTAAGGCTGCACGTATGGATTCTCCTGTTTCTTTGATAAAACCCTAAATTGTTATGTACAGGATGTTTTATTCTTTGATGTATTTTGAAATACTTTAATGAATGTGTGTCTGTGTGTACCTAATACAGTGGTTAACATTTTTTAATGCATTTTATAAATATGAAATCTTGGATCCCTTATGTTTGATCTTACTGGTTATTTATTTGAACAAAATAGTAGGGATGTGCAGGCAAAAAGTTTTCGTTGAAACGTTGATACGTTGAAGGTGAGGGTCGATTCCGTTCAATATGAAAGTATGGAGAAATCCATGTTGTGGATCTGTCCATATGTTTCCCGGTTCCCTAAATAAAAATTTAAACCCCCCACCCTCCTTAATCCCCCCCCCCCAAGACTTACCATAACTCCCTGGTGGTCCAGCGGGGAGTCAGGAAGCCATCCATGCACTCCTTTGCGATTTCCTCATGGCGCCGATAGCCTGTGTCACAGGGGCTGCCCCTGCCATTGGTCAGCCACTGTCACATGGTCACG
The DNA here is from genome assembly GCF_901001135.1 of Rhinatrema bivittatum. Classification (NCBI taxonomy): domain Eukaryota; kingdom Metazoa; phylum Chordata; class Amphibia; order Gymnophiona; family Rhinatrematidae; genus Rhinatrema; species Rhinatrema bivittatum. The sequence continues at coordinate 63,480,106 of NC_042621.1, forward strand.
GCGCCATCTTGTGCTTCTACCACGTGACAGGTAGGTCATGTGGCAGGAGGTCGCTCCGGGACCCCCGCTGGACCGAACCGGAACTTTTGGCCAGCTTGGGGGGACCTCCTGACCCCCCCAAGCTGGCCAAAAGTTCCGGTTCGGTCCAGCGGGGGTCCGGAAGCGGAGGCGTGTAGGAGCACGTGACGCCGACGTGACGCCGACGTCACGTGCTCCTCCTTGCCTCCGCTCCCGGACCCCCGTTGGACCCAACCAGAACTTTTGGCCAGCTTGGGGGGGTCAGGAGGTCCCCCCAATCTGGCCAAAAGTTCCGGTTGGGTCCAGCGGGGGTCCCGGAGCGACCTCCTGCCACATGACCTACCTGTCACGTGGTAGAAGCACAAGATGGCGCTGTGACCATGTGACAGGGGCTGACCAATGGCACAGGCAGCCCCTGTGACACAGGCTATCGTCGCCGTGAGGAAATCACAAAGGAATGCAGGGATGGTTTCCTGACTCCCCGCTGGACCACCAGGGAGTTTTGGTAAGTCTTGGGGGGGTCAGGAGGGTGGCTGGGTTTAAGTGTTTATTTAGGTTCAACGTATTCAACATAGCTATGTTGAATAAGTTGGAATCGCGATGCGTTGCACATCAAACCTTTTTTTTCTCTTTTACAAAATATAAGTTGCGTTTTACATATGCGTTCAAAACAAATGCACACCCCTACAAAATAGATTGTATTTATTTTTATGTTTAATTGTGAGAAATTGGTAGGATGTATATACAGTCCTATTTTGCAATAAGAATGTACTTATTATGGCCTAATTATGGAAATTTATAAAAATGTAATTAAGCAACATCGACATAACAGAAAGCTTATAGAAAGAAATTCTAAATATTCCTCTACTTTTAGTTAAAATAGGGTTAATAATGGAGGATATTTCAGCCTGATGGAAAAATTAGACACTCAGGCTCAGAAAATTCCCATTAACTTGAAGAAAAAAAAAAACATTCTCACAGCAGTTGTCAATTGACAATGTCCCTTTGTGGCTTGCTGGCCCCTCTCTTATTATTTATTTATTTATTTCTGTGTTTCCTCTGGCTCTATCCCCGCTTCCTATGCCACACCAGCAGTCCTAAGATATAGATTTAGTTGCAATGCCAAATGAAATGCCTTAGAAATCTTGGGGCAGCTCATGCCTACCTGGTGCTCACAAAAACCCTGTACTGTCAGACCACCAGCTAAACTGGTGTCTGACGTACTAAGACCAGAACACAAACTACGGGAAGTTCTGCTGGCCCTAAAGAGGGTGGAGCACACCGACATTTGTGCTTGAACTTGTCTTTGAAGTAAGTCCCTGCAGGTGCGGGAGGAGAGATCACGATTGCTGGGGAATCACTGTGTTATGATGCAGAAGTCAGCTAAGACAGGTTTAGTATTGGAAAGGTATCTATGTTAAGAATGAGGCAGATGGGAGGGCTAGTATGGAAAATGTCTACTAGGACAGACATAAAAGGTGGGGCAAGAGTAAAAACCCCTATATAGGGAGTGCCCCCGAGCAGGATATCTACATGATTAATACCTGCCAGGAGAATGTCTATGACCATGCTGTCATGAAGAGTGAACCTGTGGGCTGAGACCATGAGAAAGACTCTTAGGGGGTCATTTTCCAAGGAGTTACCGCAGGAGATAATTCCACAAATCGTGCTAACAGCCGTTAACGCAAATTTTTTATTTTGTATTCAGGGGGCAGAGCATATGTAAAGTTATCGTGTGCGGCAAAACAGCCACAGTGTTGTGTGCTAGAGGCCGGTAAAGGTTTATTGTGGTTCACAACAGCCTGTTTTGAGAGAGAGAGAGAGAGACTTGCTATAATGTCTACTCCCTAGACAGGTATTTGTATCCCTATGGGAGGCCCACCTAGTAACTCGAGGTGGGGATTAGGTATGAGTGTAGGGGGTTGGGGCCACTTTCACATTCAACATGAGACGTACGAACAGAACAGTGGTCTCTTGTGAAGATTTGATGGCCTTCGGAGTGAGGAAACTCACTCCAAGATGAGATTTGGGCAATGTTCTCTCCACCTAGCTTGATGGACACTCTACCTGGGCAACAACAAGCTAGTTTGAGAGAACATTGCCCAAATCTCATCTTGGAGTGAGTTTCCTCACTCCGAAGGCCATCAAATCTTCAGAAGAGACCACTGTTCTGTTTGTACGTCTCATGTTGAATGTGAAAGTGGCCCCAACCCCCTACACTCATACCTAATCCCCACCTCGAGTTACTAGGTGGGCCTCCCATAGGGATACAAATACCTGTCTAGGGAGTAGGCATTATAGCAAGTCTCTCTCTCTCTCTCTCTCTCTCTCTCTCTCTCTCTCTCTCTCTCTCTCTCTCTCTCTCTCTCTCTCTCTCTCTCTCTCTCTCTCTCTCTCTCTCAGGCTGTTTGTGCACTCTGCATAAGAAAGAATGATGGGACTGAAACCTCTTGTCTCCTGCCAAAGAGGATGAAGAACCTGGCCTAGGGAAGGTGAGCATATCTATCTTTTTGAAGTATGCTTGTCTTCCTCCCATCACCATCAACTAGTACCCATGCAGGTGGGCTAAGCCATGCACCAGCCTCAGTGACTACATGGCCAGGAGTCCCCCCCCCCCCAAGACTTGCCAAAAGTCCCTGGGCGCTGATACCCCCCCAAGACTTGCAAAAAGTCCCTGGTGGTCCAGCAGGGGTCCTGGAGCTATCTCCTGCATGCAGGTCATCGGCTGCCAGTATTCAAAATGGCGCCGATAGCTTTTGCCCTTACTATGTCACAGGGGCTACCGACGCCATTTTGAATATTGGCAGCTGACAACCCGAGTGCAGATCATCGCTCCAGGAACCCCGCTGGACCACCAGGTACTTTTGGCAAGTCTTGGGGGGGTCAGGAGGGTGGGGGGCCTATTCATTGGTGATCCGTTGTATTCATGGGGGTTCGCCATACATTTCGAAACCCCCATGAATACAACAAATATGGCATATACGTTGCGGATTCACAATACGTCGAAAACGAATGCACACCCCTACAAAATACATCTGAGTTATTTGTGCCACTCTTAGGGACCTTAGTGTCAAATATATTTACTCTTGCCGGAATCAAATTTTATGTGAGTATGATTACTGAAGTGGTAAACTAGGATAGTAACTTTCAAAGTGGCACATGGGCGCACATGTGCGCATGTTAATCGGCCTGCGCCCAGGGATGCGGTTATTTTGTAATTTGCATGCGTATATGCAAGCACGTTATAAAACAGCCTGGCCATGTGCACATGTGCACCAAATTTTAAGGGGGCGAGCGCAATCAGGAGATTTTATATGGGGCATGCGCTGCTGACACCATTTCCAGTTTTACCAGATCACCCAGTTCAGAGACTGGTCCTCCAAACCCCTCTAAATTAAGAACCTTCACTCCCTCCATTTATTGCCTACCCTTAAAAACCCACAGATCTGCCTATTTACCTTTATTTTATAACTTACATGGCATCCATAGCAGAAGAACATTTACGCAGCAGGAGACTTCAGCATGAGCCAAATCACGTATATAATCACGTAATCATCTCAGTTTCATATCCTGCAATGCTCAAGCCCTACCCAGGCCACGCCCATTCCCCACCCTTTTTTTTAAAGCTTCTGAGATGTGTGCGCTGTAATATTTATGCGCGTGTCCGGGCGACTTTTAAAATCCACTCAGCACATGAAAGCCTGACATATTTTCACATCTCCTAATTAACGCACATGTCAGGCGTTTTAAAATTTCATCTTGAGTCTTATCTTCTGGGGGCTTCCTTTTTTTTTTTAAACAGTGTATTCAGGTCATAATACATGAATTTATTAACATTGTTATAAACAAGGGTCTGAAAGTCTACCCAAATTCATATATAATAATAATTCAGATTTTCTAAATCCAAATTCACCCAAAAACAGTGAGAATTTGTGAAATTCACTTCTGCCCGACCTGAGACTTGTCCTTATTAAGTTGCTCAGACCTCATTTGACTTGCTATCCTAAATGGGAAATGGCAGAAGAGATGATCTGATAAAAAGTCCACTAATCCTTTTCCCATCTTAACCCTAGTAAGGGGCATTATAAATGTGTCTCAATTTTTAGATCCACAAACTATGAAAACTTGAGTTGTGGGGGTATTGATTTTTTTTATACAGCTTCCATTTAAACTGTAGACCATTTACTCAGGCCACAGATTAGAGGGCAGCTCCATTTGATACTCTATCATTTTATACTGCTATAGATTTTGCCATTATTGTATTTGCCTTGTGTTACAGTAGGCAAAGATTGTAGTTTTGATTTATAACAGCAGATGGGCAATTTATTCTGCTGTTTACGTTTTATGGATGTTTATATGGGTGTAAAATGTAGTAAAGGATACTTGGCTAAGCATTTGCTAACATTCCGGACTGAGAGTCATATACGGCCTGACCCATGTTTTTACTTTATACATCAAGTAAATATGTTTTTCTATCCTATATAAAAAAAATGCTATGTACTACTTTTTTTTGCATTTTTTTTAACTTGATCTGAATTATTTTGTTGAAAATAGCTCTTTATCAACTACAGATATTTCATTTTGAAACTTATTGATCTACCAGTTAAATTTAGATTGAGGTCATATACAATGGTATATAACCAGATTAAATATAAACCTGATGAGTTTTCAATAAAACGCTACAGATTTCTTTCCTTAAAGTGCACCGCACATGGGGGCCATCGAAATTGATGAATGTGGGAAGACTGTCCTGCTCATCCAGTCAGAGATGACCTTAGACGAGTGTGGGGCCAGTGCAAATCAACTACAGCGGGGCCTGGAATGCTGACATTTTAGTGTTAAGGAAGGAGCTACCATGGCAGGGTCCAGAGCGACCGCCCATATTCCTCCCCCCCCCCCCCCCCCAAGGATAGCCCTACATCCAATCTGTCCATTTTACTAACTAGTGAACAACATTGTAATGTGATATACCTTATTTGATCTCTGGATTTACCTATGCTTTCCTAGCAAAAAGATCTTCTGAGCTTGTCCCATATCTTTCTTAATTTTGATATTTTGCTGCCTTTACATCAGTTGGAAGCCTGTTCCAAACAGCTTCCCTTCTCCTTTATTCTTTCACCACGGCCAGAATTAGTGCTAGGATTCTGGAACCATGTGAGCCTTCATTCACAACTAAACAGGGGGACCATCCTCCTATTTTAATAGACTTTCCTGTATTTGAGCAATTCCCTTCTCCTCCTTTCTTCTAGGGCATACTTATTTACAGTAGGCACTTAACAGAGGGAGATGAATCCAACATCCAGGAATTTCAATTAAGAAGTGCAATTTGAGACCCTAGTGATTTAGGCTTTTAACTATTTTAGAATGATGTCAACAGGAAAATATATTCAATTAATGAAAAGTTGATTAACATTTAAAGATATGATGTTTTCTTTGGCTACCGCCTACCAGTGGGTGTGACCTTTTTTCAAAGCAACTGTTTGAAGATTATATACTGTACCTATAATATATTTGAAATGTCACAAAGACCTAAGAAATCCTTTTTTCAGATTTTCTTCTATCCAGAGTTCAGTACCAAGTCACAGAAATGAATTATTTTGATACCTGTAAATGCCTTGAATCATAGATCAGAAGAATATATCTTTTCTTTAGGAAAAAAATTGCATCTTTCCAGAGAAGTACAACCATGAGACTTCCAATGACTGATAGAGAGAACAAATAATTGACTACTGATAGGTTGATTTATTCTCAGTTGAATATTAAATGCAAATGATCCACATATCTGGGCACCTGGATTTGAACTGGGAAAACTGAACTTATTTTGCTCTTATCCAAGCGCACATTCTCAACCTCCACAAATGAAAGAAATCACCATTCAACACTCTATTCATGCGCACACAAAAAATGATTTCACTTATTTTGGCATAGCATGAAAAGAAAATGCTCTGTAAAATGCCAGCAGAAAAGTTGTGGGAACGGAAAACATGCTGTGATATTTCTACAGCTGCTAATAAAAATCAAGATCAAAATAGTAGACGCACGAACATAAACTACTCAGACATCGTCCATGACGTATCGTGTTTGTGGAGGATGAAGGAGCATCTTTCAGAGGATCCGATCCCCTGCAGGTGGCTCCATGTTGAGTTATTCTTCCCTGTGCCTTACACCCCCTGGATCTACTTTATAATCTCTCCTCTGTGGTCTGACTACCGATTCCCTTTGTGGCTTGCTTGCCTTGGACACAGACTTCCCAATCCCCACCATCCCATTCTTGGTTGTTTTTCCTCCATTCAGTTCTATTGTATACTTCATCAGCCTGTAGGAGTACAGAGCTGGATTTATACAGAACTGCTTTGAAGCGCAGTAGCACTAAAACCTAAATCAGATGAACAAACTGACTGATTATTTGAACAATTTTACAATATGCTATTACGTCCTCAACTTTTGGTCACTGTTTTAATAGATTTCAGTTATGCCCGCTGAAAGTTTTGGAAGGCTTTCTACATGAAAATAAAATTATAATTTTAGGACGCATGGGATTCGTAAAGTGAAAAAGTAAATATAAAAATAAAATAAATTTGACAAAGAAATCACATGAGCCACAATAAAAGTTATGAAATATTATAATGTACAATACCCTGTCAACCTACGGTTACGGTGTCACAATATTAAACAGCCCCCTCCTGAAATGAAAGTAAATGTAATCAGGCAATCCCAGTGGTCAATTCATTTGTGGTAAATTCTTCAACAGACTTTAGAAACACGTGGAAAAATGTGGATCTTCTCTCAATATTATTTGTGAGGTTTTAAACAGGTATTCATAATCTCTTAGTAACTTATAATGAGTAGAAAAAGGGTAAAAATGCATCTACGAATTCTGAGAGCAAGTTTGGCGATGAATGGAAAGGATTTTCTGCTGTCTTATTCTGATTGTTTCAAAATGTTACATTTGTTCATTTATTGTTTATTTTTATGATTTGTGCATATCCTGGTTTGTGCACTGCTTTGGGCAGTACTTCTAGGACTGAGAAAGTGGTTAATAAGAAATTCCAAAGAAATAAGGAAATAAATGTAATAGGGTCGGCAGGCAGAGGGAAAGGGAGAGCCCAGCATCTGTAGTCCAATGAAGGGCGTTGTAAAACATCCCTCAGTCTCTCACAAAACCAGAAACAGAAGCAAACTCATTTACAGCAGCCACCATTTACTCATTCATTTCATGCATCAAATGATACTTGTCTGGTTTTAGAATTCTGCTATAAGATCTTCATTTCCTGCATTTAGTTTAATTAATTGATCGACTGATTTACATTTGGGATTTCCATTCCCAAAGGGCTCAAGGTGAGATTTACAATGCATAGACAGCTATTTTGCTTCTGCACGTAAGGATGCTGTTTATTATGGTACTATGTTGATGGAGGCTGCCAATCCCTTTGTCAAGCACATTGTTTTTGTGCTCAGATTAGTTTGGTGTTATAACCTGTAAAGCAGGGTTGTGCAAATCTGATCCATAAGGGCCAGAAATGTGCCTGATTCTTCTAAGATATCTATAATGGAAATTCTATATCATAAAGGAAAGACTGAACCAATTCTATTGACAAACCCCCCCCCCCCCCCCCCCCCCCCCCCCACACACACACACACATTGCATGTACAGTGCTGTGATTTTGATTTCTATAAGAAAAGTAGAACATTTTCTGTGAATGTGTAATTTCCCCTTTTACTAGGCACACCCCAAAACAGGCAAAGGGTCACCTTCAGATATTGCAGGCTTGATGAAAAGCTGTCTGCAGGGTCAGGATTATTTTATTGGAGGGCAGCACTGAGGAGGTGCATGGGGACAAATTTTTTGTTTTGCTTCATTTTTTTTTTTTTCCATTTGAGCAGTTTTCCGTTCAGATTTGTGGTTTGTTTCATGTTTATTTCAGTTATGCTTGTCGAACCAAAATAAGCATTAAATTAAAAAAAAAAAGAGAGGAGAAACGATGCTCCCCCCCACCCCCCACCATCTCCCAAACCGCTGCAGCCCCCATTTACCCCTCCATAGGGGACTCTGTAGCAAAAGGCTGCTGTAGTCTCCTTTTGCTCTAGTCTCATGGCTCCTGTTTGAAAAAAGGCAACAGCCAACTCTGAGGCTGGCACCGATCTATTTTACAGCCATAAAGCATATGGCCAGGTGTGGCTATGAAACAAAATGGCACCTGTTTGAGAGCTGTCCAGTGCCATTTTTTAAATTGGGAGCCACAGGGCAAGTGTAACTGGGAACTGCTCCTGCCCCCCTGGACTGAGGGTGCTACACAAGGCCACAGGGGTCAGCGGGGGGGTTCTTTTTTTGTCCTTTTGCAAATCTGTAAGGCCAAGGGGATCACTCCAAACTCTTCTTATGAAAACTGTCTACGTGGTGAGTTGTGTTCCAAAACAAAATGTATACTTTATTGAACCCAAAATCAGAAATTTCAGTAGGAAGAAAATAGAAAAAAATACAGGCAAAACAGTCCTTCACATGATATTCAAATAGTCTCAATTGATTAGAAGAAAATCATTCACATGAAGTCCATCTCTCATACTGTGATACTGTGTGAGCAGAAATACAGGGATTTGGACCTTCTTGGCTCCCTACGAGCTTCCTTTCCCTCAGGACCCACTTGAAATCCTCTACTCTCACTGGCAATTGGTGTCCCAGTAACTGCTTGGTTGCACTCAACCTCACAGATGAGTCTCTTTCTCCCGTTGGACTTGGGAAAAAGTAAAACTCTGGGGCACTTCCTGCTGAGATCCTCCTATAACTCACTCTAACCCATGGGAGGAAGGAAAACACACTCAGGGGAGAGAAAAAGATCATCTTCCTTTCCCTGTCCCGGACCCTAGCAACTTGCACCCCTGGCCCTCCTGCTGGCCGCCAATGAGGATTTTAAGGTCATGGGGTATCGGGGGTGGGGACCACTAGCCCACCAATGTTACTTTTGGGGAGTTGGGCGGGTGAGGGGGACCCTATCAGCCTATAATTTATATGGAAAGGGGGGGGGCTGAGGGTGTCACGCTTGGTTGGTTGACTGATTGAGGAGGGGGCTTAGCTGAGGGGAGGGTCATCATTATGTGACACCTTATTTCTTTTATTTTACTTATGTGGGGGGGGGGGGAATCCTAATAAAACTACTGGTGACTTTTTTGTAACGTGTGGGGTGGAGCCGTGTAGGACTGCAAAGACCTTCAATTCTACCGTTAGGATCCCTGTGCCGTCATGGTAGAAAAATGATTCTGGAAAAGGTGTTGATAGAATTATGTGGCAGATACATTTCTAAGTCAGTCCATTGTTTTGTTTACATAGGATTAGGTATGCCTGACCTGCTTTGCATGGATTTGCAAATTTCATGCATACAAATGGCATGCAAAGCAGCTCATTGTAATAGGAGCAGGTTTCCGGCCCAAACCGCACAATATTGTGAATATTGCATGATATCACCGTGATAGGCAATATCATGTGATTTACGCTGTTTAATGCATGTTATAGCTTTATCATGGCTTGATAAATCTCCCTATTAGTCAGATACAGTTAAAAATTGGCTAAGTCAACCAGATAACTTTACCCCATCCCAGAACAACTTCAGAATGGAAGCAATTTGTCCAATACACCATCTGCATTTTGTCTCACCGGGGTGATGATAAACAAGCTCTCCAGGGAGATACAGCTTGGCCATATGGCCAGAATGCCCTCTTTCAATCCTCATTCTGATTCCCCCCACCCTCTGGAGGTTGTTCAAAAGAAAGACCATAGTAAGTACAGGCTAAAACACAACCTGTGCCTCTTTAATGTCTGCATCCCCATCGAGGAATGCACAATGCAGTGTGTTCCCTTCAACAGTGCCCTTGCTCTCCTTAGGTATTGTGGGTAAGGTGCTCTGATGGCCAAGGTGGACATCGAATCAGCATTCTGGCTGCTGCCTGTGCACTCTGATAGTTTCCTCTTATTAGGATTGCATTTCAAAGGTACATTGTGACAAGTGTATGCCCAAAGGGCTATTCTGTTTCATGTACCTATTTTAAAATATTTATTTTGATAATTTATTTACTTATTTCTTTATTTTTATATACTGATATTCCAAGAAAATCATACCAGTTCACAAAGTTTAAAAATACATAAATAACAATCGCAGTTAAAATATATATCATCATAAAATAATACATTGGCTTTAATCACATATAAAAATATACCATGGTAAAAAATACATGTAATAACATAAATCACATTAAAACAGAAAAAAAAAATAAAAACAAGCAAACAATGTACTAAAAACAAGAATGAATTTAGTCCATTCTTGCACTGGGTGGTAGGGAGGGAGTCCAATTCAAAGCCATCATCCACTTTCTTTTCACTAGGAGGTGTGATACAGTGGAATGTGAACCTTTTTTTTTTTTTGGACTTTTGTGAGTTATTACACCACTTAGTATTCATTTTGTTGGCCAAGGATAAACTCCAGGATCCCACCACACCAATCATCATTTTGGGAATTGAGTTGAACTCCTGACATAGTTTCAAAGCTCCCACTGGACAAGCTATCAAAGCTATCCACCTTGGTATCAACTACTATAAAGAGAAGGACATAGAGTCCAACAAGATAAAGATCATACTAGAGACTAAATGCACAGTAAAATCTATATGGGTAGAAATCCCATGTGTGTTGGGTAAGTGATGGGAGTATACTACCGTCCACCTGGCCAAAATGATGAGAAGGATGATGAAATGCTAAGAGAAATCAGGGAAGCAAACCAATTTGGCAGTGCAATAATAATGGGAGATTTCAATTAACTCAATATGGACTGGGTAAATGTAAAATCAGGACATGCTAGAGAGGTAAAGTTCCTGGATGGAATAAACAACTGCTTCATGGAGCAATTGATTCAGGAATCAACGAATGAGGGTGCTATTTGAGATTTAATTCTCAGTTGAACACTGGTTTTGATGAGAGAGGTAGCGGTGGTGGGGCCACTTGGCAATAGTGATCATAACATGATCAAATTTGAACTAATGACTAGAAGATGGACAATATGTAAATCTACAACTCTAACATTAGGTTTTCGAAAGGGGAACTGAAAAAATGAGGAAAATAGTTAGAAAATCACTGAAAAATGCAGCTTCAAAGTTTGAAAGTTTATAACAGGTAGAGCCAGTATTTAAAAATACTATTTTAGAAGCACAGTCCAGATGTATTCCATGGATTAAGAACGGTGTATGGAAGACTAAAAGATTACCAGCATGATTAAAAGATGAGTTGAAAGAGGTTACTTTAGCCAAAAAATATTCTTCAAAAATTGGAAGAATGATCTACCTGAAGAAAATAGGAAAAAGCATAAGCATTTTCAAGTTAGGTGTAAAACATTGATAAGACAGGCAGATAATTTGAAATGAAGTTGGCCATAGATACAAAAACTCATAATAAAAACTTTAAAAAATATATCCAAAGCAGAAAACCTGTAAGGCAGTCAGTTGGACCGTAGATGACCAAAGGGTTATAGGAGTTCTTAGGGAAAATAAGACCAGTGCAGAAATACTAAATTAATTCTTAGCTTTCAGGTTTACAAATGAGGATATTCGGGAGATACCAGTTCCAGAGATGGTTTTCAAGGATGATGAGTCAGATAAACTAAACCAAATCACTGTGAACCTGGAAGATGTAGTAGGCCAGATTGACAAACTAAAGAGTAGTAAATCACCTGGACTGAATGGTATGTACCCCAGAGTTCAAAATGAAATTTCAGATCTATAATTAAAATTTGTAACCTATCATAAAAATCATCCATTGTACTTGCAGATTGGAGGATGGACAGTGTAACATCAACATTTAAAAAGGGCTCCAGGGGTAATCCGGAAATCTATAGACCAGTGAGCCTGACTTCAGTGCTGGGAAAAATAGTGGAAACTATTCTAGATCAAAATCACAGAGCATATAGAAAGACATGGTTTAATGGAGCACAATCAGCATGGATTTACCCAAGGAAAGTTTTGCCTCACATAAGAACATAAGAAATTGCCATGCTGGGTCAGACCAAGGGTCCATCAAGCCCAGCATCCTGTTTCCAACAGAGGCCAAACCAGGCCACAAGAACCTGGCAAATACCCAAACACCATGAAGATCCCATGCTACTAATGCAATTAATAGCAGTGGCTATTCCTTAAATAAACATGATTAATAGCAGTTAATGGACTTCCCCTCCAAGAACTTATCCAAGCCTTTTTTGAACCCAGCTACACTAACTGCACTAACCACATCCTCTGGCAACAAATTCCAGAGCTTTATTGTGCGTTGAGTGAAAAACAAATTTCTCCGATTAGTCTTAAATGTTGTACTTGCTAACTTCATGGAATGCTTCCTTGTCCTTCTATTATCCGAAAGTGTAAATAACCGATTCACATCTACTCGTTCAAGACCTCTCATGATCTTAAAGACCTCTATCATATCCCCCCTCAGCTGTCTCTTTTCCAAGCTGAACAGCCCTAACCTCTTCAGCCTTTCCTCATAGGGGAGCTGTTCCATCCCCTTTATAATTTTGGTTCTCTGTACCTTCTCCATCGCAATTATATCCTCTTTGAGATACAGGACCAGAACTGTACACAGTTTTCAAGGTGTGGTCTCACCATGGAGCGATACAGAGGTGTTATGACATTTTCTGATTTATTAACCATTCCCTTCCTAATAATTCCTAACATTCTGTTTTCTTTTTTGACTGCTGCAGCACACTGAGCCAACAATTTTAAAGTATTATCCAGTATGATGCCTAGATCTTTTTCCTGGGTGGTAGTTCCTAATATGGAACCTAACATCGTGTAACTACAGCAAGGGTTATTTTTTCCTATATGCATCACCTTGCACTTGTCCACATTAAATTTCATCTGCCATTTGGATGCCCAATCTTCGTCTTGCAAGGTCCTACTGTAATGTATCACAATCCGCTTGTGATTTAACTACTCTGAATAATTTTGTATCGTCCGTAAATTTGATAACTTCACTTGTTGTATTCCTTTTCAGATCATTTATATATATATATATATATATATATTGAAAAGCACCAGTCCAAGTACAGATCCCTGAGGCACTCCACTGTTTACCCTTTTCCACTGAGAAAATTGACCATTTAATCCTACTCTCTGTTTCCTGTCTTTTAACCAGCTTGTAATCCACGAAAGGACATCGCCTCCTATCCCAGGGTTTACACACGTGGCCGGGCCTCTTTGAAAATTCACTCGGTGCACACAAGGCCCAGCCACCCATGTAAACTTCTAGATTTACACTCGCAGGTTTTTTAAAATCTACCCTTTAGGGAATAGCCACTGCTAATACTGGCATTAGTAGCATGGGATCTACTTACCAGGTACTTGTTACCTGGATTGGCCACTGTTGGAATCAGGATGCTGGGCTTGATGGACCCTTGGTCTGACTCAGTATTGCAACTTCTTATGTTCTTAAGGTAACTGTCAAAGCCACATGCTCCTTAATTGGAAACCTAGCCTTTGCAGTGTGAGTCATACCCATGGGAACAACGTTTCTGCTCTTCCTGATTCGGGTGATGTCAGGCATCTTCTGGGATTATCATCATCTGTGGGTCTTTCTGGTGAATTTTGCATGTTTTTTTGCATGGTTTTTTTGCATGGTTACCTCTTCCAGTTAGCATTTGCAACCTTGAGTCTGACGGCAACTCCCATTGGATATAGGCTAGGTCAAAGGGAGGCTCGAGCACCCAAATTAGATTTCCCTGTGAGCCTATGAGGTATCTAATAAAAGGCTGCAGCCATTTGTATCCAATTGTTGTCTTTCTTTGATTGTATTGAACTAAGTATTTCTGTAAGTGAGATTTGTTGGGTATCACGTTTGCCCAATTACTAAGGCCCCTGGTTTACTGTTGTACCCCAGGAATTTATTCTGCAGCACAATTTTTAAAAATGTAGCAATTCTGTGGCAGATTTGCATATAGTTGCATGTAATTTGTATGCTTAATAAGCAATATAGCTTTGGGTTGTGATTTCTCCCATTTTTCATTCTCTTTTTTTCTCCATTTCTTTTAATGTTTCATTCTCTTTTCTCTGCCACTTACTTTCTTCTCTATCTCTAGCCTCACATCCTACCCTCTCTTTCTCTCTTCTACCTCTCTCTTTTACATTTTAAAAAGTCTCATCTCCTCTATGCTCACTGTCCATTTTGTCCCTTCCATCTAGAATATCTCCTCTCATTTTTCCTTGTTCTGCTGCCTTTCCCAGTCTTCTCCCTCTCCTCTGTCCTCAAATCTTAGTTTTTCTCAAGTCCCCCCCTCCTCCTCTTCCCTCCAACCTGTCATCCCTAGTCTTTCATCCCTTTCGTCTTCCTCCTCCTCCACCCCACTGGCTCAAACCCTCCATTTTCTTTCTCTCTTCATCTTCAGCCTGGCTTGCTTCTCCCTCCCCTTACCTATCTCCTACCACTGCTGCTTACCTCCCTCTGCTCCCCCAGCACTATTTTTTCGCATTTGCACCTATTCTATTCTGCGGCTGCTTCACCCCCCCTCTCACCACTGACACTGCATTTCTCTGTTCATGTTGAGATTATGGCTGGCCAAAGGCTATGGCAGCAGCAGCAGGTGCAGGAGGAGTGCCAGGCAGAATCTTAGCGGCAGGAATGGTAATGGGATCGAGAGAGAGAGCAGTGCAGGACCTTAGTGGCAACAAGAAGCAGGCCAAAGGAAGGGATCAGCAGGGGTGCAGACACATTTAGTGGCAGAGGCAGCAACCAGCAAGAAGGGAGAAAGCACTAGCAGTGGCATTGGTCAGTAAATGTCCCTGTGATTCTGCACCAGCAGGCACATTATGCAGCAGTTGCCGCAGACCCTGAATCAAAGAAAGCCAGAAGCTGTAGTAGTAGCTGCAGTGCACAGAGGGATAGATGCATTAAAACGTTTTTCCCACTGTCACTCAATCTGACCTAGGGTGAGCTAGTTCGCCCGTGGTGGGGTGGTGCATTCAGGGGCATGCAAAGGTAGGGTGTTTGTGCTGAAGCGAATCAGGACTCTTAAAGGTAATGGCTGACCTTTTCCTGCCTCTTCTGCAAAATATCAGACTTGTAAACTTAGCTCTCCCTTTTTTTTTTTCCTTTGTAAAATAAACTAAGTTGATAGGCAAGCAAAATAACCCTTCGCCTTGGTGAATGTACAATGAAAGCACTTTTTAAAATCTGCTTTTGTATAATTTTTGCCAGCATGTCTCTAGAGCTCTGTCTGAAAGGGTCAATTTAAACCTCTCTCAGTAATGAAGTCTCGAGTCAAATAAGCATGTATCATCTTTTGTTACAGTAAGCTATATTTCCTAATACTATTTTAATTTATTACTTAAAATATCTGGAGAAAGCTAGACAGAAATAATTATTTTAGCAGGGTTAATGGGGGAAAAGGCGTATTTAACTAATTTTGAGCAGATACAATGCAATATCAAGATATATATAAAGTGGCCATGTAGAAATAGAAAACCTTCTCAGCTGTCATGTCATGAGTTCATGATTTACCATGTGGATTGTTTGTAAAACTGCAAGGTTTCCTTATGAAAAAGGCTTCTCCTCTGGCAGGTTGGCCTTCTCGGGAGAATTTTCTGCAGTAGGCAAGATGTAATGGATGCTGAATACTAATGTTGTGTCTGCATCTTCTGAAGCCGTATAAAATGTTTGCATTTGGAATTCTGTCCACTTTGGTTTACAGATTTAAAATTAGCAGAGAGCACAGATTCCCTGGTGGGTGTGCAAAGTGAAAGAAACATTTGAATACGTTGGAAAAGATATTTGCCTTATGTTGCATTTCTGGGCATTCAAAGCCTTTTGCATGACATCAAGAAATGCATTGTCTGAAACATCTTACACAATGACACATTTTTCTTATTTGACTTGAATTCTACTAATCCATCTTATTCAATTTCAATTATATTTACAAATTTAAATTATGGATATATTATTGATATTGCTTTGTTTATGTAAACCTTCCTATATTTTAATACAGAACACTGAGTGATATTTAAGGGATCATCACAAATCTTTATACATTTTAATTTACAATTAAAAAAAAAAGACTACAGTTATTCTGGTGTGATGAAAAATTCTGCCCAATCCATTCAGCTGGCAATTCAAGGAACCTGGGCAGTTATTAATACACGTTAAGATCTGCCATAATGTGTTAGTTCTGATATTAGGCAGCCACAGCTGTAAAATTTGTATTTATGTGTTCCTAGAACAAATTGATTTGACGTTTCTTTTTCTAGACAGCCTAATTTATATTTTAATTTACTAGAGGTAATTGATTATCACAGAGTAAATACGCTGTAGTGAAAACTCTATTAAATCACTGCAATAACAGACCAGGCTCTTTTTTTCTTTTGGACAAAGTTTTACATTCCTAAGCATTTTTTTTTTTTTTTGCACTGATGTCTCAGACTCTAAATATTTCATGGTCAGCATTAAGCACTGTTTTGGGTCTATGTCCCGCTAGACTTCGACATAGCACAGTATAGTATATAAAGCAATTTGCCCGGAGTAATGAGTTCTACAGTCGTTGCCTATGGACCATTATTGAACTGCAGCTGCTTGCAGGCAAGTGTTTGATCTTAGATAAAGTATGGTGTGAAAGGGTGAGGAGATTCCTGTTTATCCTATTTATCTTCTGCTGGAAAGAAAAGCGATGAACACGCTCCTATCTAATGATCAACAGTAGGTTCTAGGGCCAGAGAGGTCACAGGCCTTCTCTTGCCGGGTGGATTAAATGATTATCAGAAACACAGACTATCAATGTGGCTGTAAGTTATCATTTAGAAGATAATTAAAGCAGGAATTGGAGAAAACTGCCATTCTTTTAGAGGAAGCAGCAGAGGTTGTGTGTGTGGTAAACCCTCTTAACACTTCACAATCTGCAATAAAACTACCACCAAAATGAAGGGAAAGTGAATGCAGCCACTTGCAAGATTCTATTTAAACGACGCTAGTATCTGTCAGGTCTTTGTACATGCCAGTCACATTTTTCATGGTAATTTTTCTGTCATGGCCAATTTAATTTCTTCTCTTTGAGTCATTTTGTTTAAATCTGCATGTATAGAGTAGATAGACTAGTCAAAGGATATGGTTAGTGCCAGAAGGCTCATTTGATTGAGCGTGGAGGATTTTTGCGATGTTAGACATATTACATTCCATTGGGTGCTTTATTCTTTTCCGAAATAATAATTATCAAATTGAATTGCATGTTCCATTTATAGGTAAAAGACAGCTGGCTTCCCAAACTGTAATATAGTTAAATCTTTCAAGTGCTTCGGTGTCTTTCTGTGATGTAGGGTGCGCTATGCTGCGTGTCACAACGAGCCACTGCACTGACAACAATTAGAGTTGGTAAGATTTTGAATGCATATACATCATCATCATCATCATCATCAAATATGTGCATGCTTTTGAATCTGCTAATCAAGTAATGGATATTAAATCTAGCATCTTTTTTGTCTGCAATTTTTGGGTGGGGGTCTGGTGCCAGTGGTGAAGGATGTGGGTGAAAACTGGGGAATATCTGGGTCAACTGGAGCACGCACACAAGTATTTCAGTGTGTGGTATGCGTGCGCATACATATACCAATCAGCATTATAAAATATTTTTCTCCATATATAAAATGTTATGCCTGTCAGTCGCAGATGGCTGCGACCATCAGTACTCACATCCTGCACTGCTCTCCTGCCCTCCCTGGGGCTGCTCGCTGCGCGGGCCTGTCTACATTGCCGTGCCCCGCAGGACTTATCTCAGTGGCATGGACATCGCTACTTCCTACTCTAACGCAGGCCTTCCTAAACGTGTGTGTGCGCGTCACAGGCCCTCTTCAGCGGGAACCTCGGGGGCATCCCTCCATGATGACGTCATCGGCCTCTCATATTTAAGCTCTACCTTCACCCCCAGCAAGCCAACTTGGCAAAAAGTTCCATCCGTGGTCTGAACTCCTGTGTGTTCCTGAGACGTCACCTGCTGCCTCGCACTTGGACCCTATCTGGCACCCACTCCTCAGGGGTCAGTGTGCGCTCCTTCAGGGACTCACTCCCCTGGCCTACCCCGCTCCTTGGGCTGGCTCTGTGCCTCTCGGGTCCTACTCTGCATTGGCTCCAGCTACTTGGGTCTCCATTGGAACACCACAGCTACCTGTAAGTTCCTCGTCTGGCCCTCCTCGCTCCTCGGGGTTGCGCCCGTATCCTCGCCAAGACTGGCTGTGCTTGGCACTCTTCGTGCTGTGCTTCTATTCAAGAGAACTACCTAGTCCCACCCCGCTCCACGGGGCTGGACTCCAGCTTGTTCCTGACTGTCAACTGTCCCGCTCCTCGGGTCAGTCTCTTGCTACATCTCTGGCAATACCTCCACTCTCCGGGTTCCTGCCTACGTCAGCAGCTGGGTTCGGGACCGGACTATCCTACCCCTTGGGTGGTCTATGTCTCTTGCCTACATCCAACACGCTGCAGCTCTGCCCCCTTGGGGCTGACCTCCTGGAGAACCTACTGCTTGACTATCCCAGCACCTACCCCTCCACGGTTTGCCTGATGCCTCCCTTGCCAGGGACTTTCTCCAAGAACCACCTACAGCCTACTACCTTGCGAGGGTTAGCTCCTGGTCCCTGGGGCCTCTCCACCGCTGTGCCTAGAGCTCCCCATTGTGCCGGTATCTCGCCTCCTGATGGTGCGGACCTCCCCACAGGCTGAAACAACTTGTGCCTTGAGCCAAGGGTCCACATACCCACAAACCATAACAGATTGCCAAGTCCATTGGACCTGGCAAAGGTATCATCTCTCCAGGCCATCCCTGGCCTGGCACAATGGATCAGCGAACAACAGACATTCTTGGAGTCCCTGACAACCTGAACTCTCGTTTAGATGCTAGCGTGACTGCCACAACCATGTCTATCAAGCTCAATGCCCCTACCTCTTCACTGGCTCCTCGGCTGATTGTGCCATTCCTAGCACCTCCATGCTTCTCAGAAAGCCCTCTCATGTGTCTGGGCTTCCTGAATCTTTGCAACATGTATTTCTGCTTGCAACCTGCATACTTCCCAGATGTAATCACCAAGACCATGCACATTCTGGCCCTCCTGGATGGAAAGGCTCTGGCATGGGCATCACCTCTCTAGGAACGAGCAGATCCTGTCCTTCGGGACCTTCCAGGGTTCCTTGCCCTGTTTCAGTCCGTTTTTGAAGACCTTGGCCGGCGTGCCATCTCTGGGTTGACTCTGCTCCACCTTCAACAGGGATCTCGCCCTTTAATAGACTATGTCATAGAGTTTTGAACTCTCGTGTCAGAGTTGCATTGAGACTCCGACTATTTGCGCTCCATCTTCTTGGAGGGATTGAGTCCTCGCATAAAGGACAAGTTGGCTGCTCGCAAATTGCCCACCTCCTTGGACTCTCTCATTGACCTCACTGAGTGCATTGACCGTTGATTACAAGAATGCTCTCACATGTCCAGAGCATCCCGGAAACTGGTTTCTGGATCACCCCGAGCTCAATGTTCATCTTCCCCGAGACTGATCAGTCCACCTATCTCCACAGAGGAAGAACCCCATGCAAATGGGTAGGAGTAGACTCTCTCCCAAAGAACGTCATTGTCGACTGCAGCCTGGCCTTTGCATGTACTTTGGCCAGGCCGGGCATGCCATTGCCTCATGTCCCATCTGTCCGGGAAACTGATGGGCCTAGGTTCTGCTGGAGGACTCCTCCTAGGCCTGACTTCACTATCTCCTCTGATGACCATTCCCGTATCCATTCAGATGAACAACCAGGAATTCTACACCTTAGCCCTGGTGGACTCCAGGGCTGGAGGGAACTTCATCTTGAAACAACTCACCGAGCATCTACAGATCCCCATCATTTACTCTCCAGTTCCCTTATTACTCTCATCCATCCACGAGGAACCTCTGCCTGGTGAGGTCGCCCACACTACCGCTCCCATCCAGCTACGCACTAGAACCTTACATGTGGACGCCATCTCATTCCAGCTGAGGCATTCTGACTAATTTTTCACTTTTCTCCCAGGTTTCTTGTTTTCACTCTCTCCCTTGCAGGTCTCTCGTTGTGCTGCCGAGCCCTGCAGGACTTCCAGGCTGTGCTCCTCCCCCCCCCTTGGGACGTGGCTGATGTCAGCAGGGGCTCTCTGAGGATAAAAGACAGCCAGGGACCCGGCAGGCGCTGCGCGCCGGCAGCACACACGAAGGGGCGCAACAAAGGGGCAGGACCCTTTGTACGCCCCTTCGTACAGCCCCTAGTACACCCAGAGAGTTAAAAAAAAATGGATACAGACCAACAGCTACCTGACAACAGGACTTTATCAACGACCACAAGTTCCACTTCCACTTCCACTTTCACTTCCACTTTCACCATCCAAGTATGCACAGGAAATGATAAGTATGCAAACACAAAGAAGCATCAACACAAACACCATCACAGCACTAAAGAACAAAGTGATACAACTACAAATAACCTAATTCCAGTAACACGTACCATCAGTACCAAATTAAACAGCATACTAATGATCTCTTTTCTTCTAGTTAACGCACAATCAGTAACAAAAAAATTTCCCATCAAAACAGACCTGCTATATGACACAAAACCTAATTTTATAGCAATAACAGAATCATGGCTAAAAAAATCAGATGTACTTCTAAAGAATCAACTACCAAATAAAAACTACGAGGTCTTCTCGATCCCAAGAATAAATAAAAGAGGAGGCGGATTATTATTAATCATTGAAAAAATATTTAAAACTAAATTACTCTCAATCAAAACACCAATGAATCATGAAATTGCCCTTTTTGATACTAATCATTTTCAAATCTGCCTGGTATACTGCCCTCCCAGTCTCCTCGAGACTGGGAGGGCAGTATACTTATTAACAGTAGCCTCCTTGAAAACATAAAAATTGAATACATACAAATCCCATGGTCAGACCACTTCCTCATTAACTCCCGGATAAAGCACAAAGGACCCATAAAAAAACAGAACATGGAATCAGCCGAATTCTCATACTGCCCCCCCTTATAACACTGAAATTCTTAAAGAGAAACTATCCAAAGGATTAACACATATCAATTACGTAGATAGCCACAACGCTACAACTGACTGTCTAAACAGAATAACTTCTTTAGCTAACAAACTAAATCCTCTACAAACGACCCGCATTAAAGAACCAAAGTCAAACAATCCATGGTAAAGTGAACAAATCAAAGAAGTAAAACGGATACTTAGAAAAAAAGAAAAAGAATGGAAAAACAACAAATCAACTGAGAATCTAACTAAGTACAGAAAACAACTACAAAAAAACAATCTTAGACACCAAAAAAAAGTACTACAGCTCAAAAATAGAAAAATTTGCAAACAACGCCAGAACCCTATTTAATATAGTAAACAACCTAACATGCGACAACACTATCAATCATCTAACCCTACAAGAAAATCAATACAATGATGTAGCCCAATTCTTTAAAGACAAAATTGAGAATCTAAGGAAAAAAATCCCCGTAACTACAAAACAAGAGATTAGGATGCCCACTAGAGACGTCAGTATCTGGTCTGAATTTGAGGAGGTATCACACCCTGAAGTAGAAAAAATGATTAGGCAATTAAACCCTGTTACCCACAAAAGTGACACCGTACCCATTACAGAACTTAAAAAAATAGCCGACACAATAACCCCAACCTTAACTAAAATCATCAACCTCTCACTAGACGAAGGAGTAATGCCGGATACCTTGAAAGGAGCCATAATCAAGCCAATTATTAAGAAAAAGAACCTTGACCCCTTAAATCTTAGCAATTACAGACCAGTCTCCAACTTACCCCTAATAGCCAAACTAATTGAAAAATCAGTTCAAAAACAACTATCGAACCACCTTGAAAATAACAACATACTATATCCAGCACAACATGGATTCCGCAAACACTACAGTACAGAAATGTTGCTATTATCTCTATGAGACAATATCTTAAGAGGATTCGACACAGGAACACACTACATTATGGTTCTATTAGATCTCTCTGCAGCATTTGACACTGTAAATCACTGAATACTAATCAATAGACTGAAAGAAATAGGACTCACTAACAAAACACTAAAATGGTTCGAGTCATACTTAAACAATAGATGTTTTCAGGTACAAATCAAAAATGCACTTTCAGACAAAGTCGAACTGCTAACTGGTGTCCCACAGGGATCAACCCTATCTGCAACAGTCTTTAACATCTACCTCCTCCCAGTATGTCACTTACTAGCAGGACTGGGAATCATACATTACATTTACGCAGATGATATACAATTACTGTTACCCATTCCAAACACCATTGAAGAAACAATGAAACTAGCCAATATGTACCTAGAAATAATCAAACAGCTCCTAAACCAGATGGAATTGGTAATAAACATTAACAAAACTGAATTCTTACACCTTGAACGTAAAAACACTCACCACACACAACCAAAATTCACAATCAAAAATATTCAAACCACCGAGTTAGCAACAAAAGTTAGGGATCTAGGAGTAATAATTGACCCTGAGCTAAACATGAAACAACACATCTCACAGAAAATAAAAGGTTATGCAAAACTAATGATCCTAAGAAGACTAAAACCTCTATTAACGATTAACAATTTTCGCACAGTTCTACAAGCAATGATATTCGCTAGCACAGATTATTGTAACTCCCTGCTTTTAGGACTACCTCAATCTACAATTCGGCCTCTGCAAATATTGCAAAATTCCGCTGCCAGAGTTTTGACAGGCAAAAAAAAGAGTGACCATATTACAGGAACACTTGCTGATCTCCACTGGCTTCCAATTGAACAAAGAATACAATATAAAGCACTTTGTATAATCCATAAACTAATCCACGATGATAAAGCCGACTGGCTTAACATGGCACTGTGTGTGCACGTACCACAAAGAAACCTGAGATCTGCAAATAAAGCTCTACTAACTGTCCCCTCTGTCAAATCAGCACATCTCACGCAAGTAAGGGAAAGAGCACTGTCACTGGCTGGTCCTGTAATCTGGAATACCATGCCACTCGAAATAAGACTGCAGACAAATCTGAAATTATTCAAAACTAATCTGAAAACCTGGCTTTTTAAACAAGCATTTTATAAAGATAAAGAAAAGGAGAAAAATCGTTGAGCGATAAGGATGCACCAAGCTGGAAGTTTTTAGTAACCTACATAAGCATATTAATGTTAAAATCAAACTGCCTAATTTGTTCCTAACAATCAGGTTTAACTTACACACCTAGTTTATTATTTTAAATTGTTACCGTACTATGATGGCACATGAGTAATTTGTAATCTATACCACCCATATTTCTCTTTATCGTGCCCTTCTGTAAACCGTTGTGATGGTATTTAACTTAACGACGGTATAGAAAAATTGTTAAATAAATAAATAAACATCTTGGATAAGACCATCCACCCGGTTGTTCTGGGATTACCCTGGCTTCAGAAGTACACCCCACAGTTCGACTGGACTACCCTACAGCTTTCCCAGTGGGACTCAGCTTGTCATCAGAACTGTTTGGAGTCCGTTACACCTTTACCTTGCATGATGATCATTCCCGCTCTGCCCGGTCTGCCACCACAGTATGCATCCTTTGCCGACGTCTTCTCTAAAAAGGCCGCAGACACCTTACCACCTCATCGCTCTTACGATTGTGTGATTAATTTACTGCCCACGGGGTAGGACCTACCCTCTCTCTCAGACAGAGAACAAAGTCATGTCAGAATACATTTGGGAAAACCTGGCTAAGGGGTTCATTCGACCCTCCAAGTCTCCGGCTGGGGCAGGGTTCTTCTTCGTGGGAAAGAAAGATGGCTCACTGCATCCCTGGATTGACTACCGAGGCCTAAACGAGATTACCTTCAAGGATCACTACCCTCTGCCACTCATTTCAGAGCTTTTTCACAGGCTTGAAGGGGCCAAGAATTTTTCTAAATTGGACCTCCATGGTGCTTATAATTTGGTCCTGATCTGGGAGGGCGATGAGTGGAAAACCGCCTTTAATACATGTGACAGCCACTTTGAATATCTGGTAATTAGATGTGCATTCTTTTATCACGAATTAGGCAATTTCAACGAAATTGCCTAATTCATCGTGGTTTGGGGACCTGATCCCCGAAACGGATTTTCCCCGAACTTCATAGAAAATTCATTTTTCGGGTTAGTGCGGGGAGGAGGGGCACATTTATTAAAAAAATAAACACCCCAACCCTTCAATTTTACTTTATTACAACCCCCACCCCACCATCCCGATACCTCCCCAAGACTTACTAAAAGCCCTGGTAGTCCAGCGGGGTCCCACGAGCAATGTCTCCCTCTCGGGCCATCGGGCCTACCACAAATCAAAATGGCACCAGTGCCCTTTTCCCTTACGATGTGACAGGGGCTACTGGTGCCATTGGTCGGCCCCTGTCACATGGTAGGAGCAATGGTAGAACCATGTCTCCGACATCCGGACCCCACACGTCTGTTCATGGTGGAAGTTGTCGCCTCCGACGTCGAAGTTGGGGTGGTGCTGAGTCAGTTCTTCACTACCCATAAGCTCCACCCCTGCTTATTCTTTTCTCGATGTTTTACACCTGCTGAATGAAACTACAGCATTGGGGACAAAGAACTGTTGGCCATCAAATTGGCTTTTGAAGAATGGCGGCCTTGGCTTGAAGGGGCACAGCACCAGATTACGGTATATACAGACCATAAGAATCTCCAATACCTGCACCAGGCCCAGCGTCTGAACAGCTGTCAGGCTCGCTGGTCTCACTTCTTCACGAGATTCAACTTCATTCTATGATATCGCCCTGGAGATAAGAATGGTCGTGCTGATGCCCTCTCTCGATCGCCGTCACTGAGGACCTGCCTGATACCCTGTGACACATTATTGATCCCGCAAGGGTCATTTTGATAGCCACCTTTCCTGTGCCTCCGGGTAAGAAAATGGATCCTCGCCCGCTCTGGCCGAAGGTTCTACAATGGGCATACGACTCATTGACCTCTGGGCACCCAGGTCAGTCCAGGATTCTCTCCACTCTGCAACGCTACTACTGGTGACCCACCATGCAAAAGGATACTCAAGCATATGTAGAGTCCTGCTCACGTGCGCTCGGCACAAACCTCTGGCAGGGAAACCATGGGGACTTCTACAGCCACTTCCTGTTCCCAGCAAACCCTGGACCTATATTGCCACAGATTTTATTGTGGATTTGCCCATCTCCAATGGAAATAACACCATTTTGTCATGGGAAGGGTTTGGCCTTGAGGAGAACAGCTGGAAACCATGGCTAATATCTTAGACAAGGATCTTCTGCGACAGTTCCTTGCCAACCATCCTCACAAGCCCAAACCCTTGGGGAGGGGCCTTAATAGGGGGTACTGTTATGCCTGTCAGTTGCAGATGGCTGTGACCGTGAATATTCACGTCCTGCACTGTTCTCCTGCCCTCCCCGGGGCTGCTTGCTGCACGGGCCTGTCTACATCGCCGTGCCCTGTGGGAATTCTCTCGGCAGCATGGATGCCGCTACTTCCTACTCCAATGCCGGGCCTTCCTAGGCATGCGCACGTCACAGGCCCTGCCTTTGAAGCTTCTTCGGTGGGAAACTCAGTTGCATCCCTCCGTGATGATGTCATTGGCTTCTTGTATTTAAGCTCTACCTTCACCCCCAGTGGTAAAGCTTCCTCTGTGCTTATGGCCAGCAAGCCAACTTGGCAAAAAGTTCCATCTGTGGTCTGAACTCCTGTGTGTTCCTGAGATGTCGCCTGCTGTCTCGCTCTTGGAACCTGTCTGGCACCCGCTCCTCGGGGGTCAGTGTGCGCAACTTTCGGGACTCGCTCCTCTGGCTTACCCTGCTCCTCAGGCTGGCTCTGCGCCTCTTGGGTCCTACTCTGCATTGGATCCAGCTACTCGGGTCTCCATCGGAACACCACAGCTACCTGTGAGTTCCTCATCTGGCCCGTCTCGCTCCTCGGGGTTGCGCCCATATCCTCACCAAGGCTGGCTGCACTTTCCCACTCCTTGGGCCGTGCTTCTATTCAAGAGAACTACCTAGTCCCGCCCCGCTCCACGGGGCTGGTCTACAGCTTGTTCCTGTCAGCTGTTCCGCTCCTTGGGTCAGTCCCTTGCTACATCTCTGGCAATACCTCCGCTCTCCGTGCTCCTGCCTACGTCAGCAACTGGGTTCGGGACCGGACTATCCTACCCCATGGGTGGTCTACATCTCTTACCTACATCCACCAAGTTGCAGCTCCACCCCCTTGGGGCTGACCTACCAGAAAACCACCTGCTTGACTATCCTCGCGCCTGACTAGCATATTATGTAATGCATTCATGGGCATTATTTTTTTTGCAGAAAAGTTCATGCAAAATCACAGACCTTATTGCAGAAAGCAGACGTGCTTATCAGTCATAAGTGTGCTCCGAGGATAGCAAGATACATAGTTCTCACATGAGTGACATTAGCTGATGCTGCTTGATCCCAATTTAACTCAAGCTAAAACTGTTTGGAATGCTCTAAAAGCATGTATGAAACTTCCCACATCAGTGAAATGTGTACAGGTCCCTCTCAGATTGGTATTAAGCTCTAGAATTTTGAAGCAACTCCTGAGAGAGGACATGTGCATCCTGCTGTCTTTGTAAAACAGTTATTTAAGGTAAGCAATTGTGTTTCTACAAGGCAAGCAGAGTACGATAATCCTCACACATAGGAATCGCCAGCTGCAGGTTGACCCAAAAGGAGAGAAGCACATTTTGTGTTAAGGAGCTTTGAGGATATGGATTGGTAAAAAAATATGTGCTATATTTCATTTTCAAGAGGATTATCCTTATTAATTGGAATCTCTGATTTGGTCACTAGAGAAAGAAAATTATTAGATTTTTTAAAATCTCTGTAGCAAGAAAACTAATTGTGAATCATTAGAAGGTTAATACTGCATTGGATATTAGGGATGTGAATCGTTTTTGAACGATTAAAATTATCGTCAGATAATTTTAAAATCATCCTAAATCGTCAGAGTGCATGATACAATACAAATGCCCCCGATTTATCGTCATAAATCGTCCTAAATTGTTAAATAGGGCACGGGAATTATTTGGGGGAGGGTGGGAAAAACGACACACCAAAACAACCCCTAAACCCACCCCGACCCTTTAAAACCGATTCCTTACCCTCCCCCACCCTCCTGAACCCCCCCAAAATGTTAAATTACCTGGTGGTCCAGTGGGGGGGGGGGGGGGTCCCGGCGTGATCTCCCGCTCTCGCGCCATCGGTGCCATTTTGGCTGCCACTAATTAAAATGGCGCCGATGGCTCGATAAAAAAATACCCCACCAGACCCTTTAAATTGACCCCCCTTAGCCTCCCCCACCCTCCTGACCCCCCCCCCCCCAAAACCTTTTAAAATTACCTGGTGGTCCAGGGGGGCCTCGGGGAGCGATTTCCCGTTCCCAGGCATCAGCTGCGCTAAAAAAAATGGCGCCGATGCCCCTTTGCCCTTACCATGTGACAGGGTATCTGTGCCATTGGCCTGCCCCTGTCACATGGTAGGAGCACTGGATGGCCGGCGCCATCTTTAAAGATGGCGCCGGCCATCTTTACTCATCAGCCCCTATTATAGAGTATAGTATAATAGGGGCTGATGAGTAAAGATGGCCGGCGCCATCTTTAAAGATGGCGCCGGCCATCCAGTACTCCTACCATGTGACAGGGGCCGGCCAATGGCACGGATACCCTGTCACATGGTAAGGGCAAAGGGGCATCGGCGCCATTTTTTTTTTGCGCAGCTGATGCCTGGGAACGGGAAATTGCTCCCCGAGGCCCCCCTGGACCACCAGGTAATTTTAAAAGGTTTTGGGGGGGGGGGTCGGGAGGGTGGGGGAGGCTAAGGGGGGTCGATTTAAAGGGTCAGGTGGGTTTTTTTTTTAGCGGCGCGGGCCTCCCTAAAAAAAAAATTAGCGATGTGAATTGGAATCGGAAACTATTCCAATTCACTTATCTTATCGATCAGATTTCCCCCCCCCCCCCCAGCCAAGCCTGATCGTTAAGACAATCTGGCACACGATTCACATCTCTACTGCTCAGATCAATGCCTTGTTAGATGTTGTCTGGATGTAAATCCTCTTTCCCTCATTCCCCTCCTGCCGCTGAAGCAGAGATCCATGCTGGATATGCATTCCAAGTGAAGTATCAGGCTTAATTGGTTTTGGGTAGTAACCGCCACAACAAGCAAGCTACTCCCATGCTTATTTGTTTACCCAGACTGTGCAGCCTTGTTGGTTGTTGCCTTAATGCAAATCCTCTTTTCCATATTTCTTCTTTCCGTTGAAGCATAGAGCAATGTTGGAGTTGCATTAACCGTGTGAATGTTTATTGAATAAGGGTATTAATCACCAGGTTGTAGCCGTCATTCCCGAAAGCCACCCCCATGCCTCTTCATTCCCAACCTCTAGGCTTTATGATCCTCTAGGCTTTATGGATCCACAGTGTTTATCCCTCGCTCCTTTAATATCCTTCACAGTTTTGGTCTTCACCACTTCCTCTGGAAGGGCGTTCCAGGTATCCACCATCCTCTCCGTGAAGAAATACTTCCTGACATTGCTTCTTAGTCTTCCTCCCTGGAGTTTTAAATCATGATCTCTGGTTCTGCTGATTTTTTTCCAACGGAAAAGGTTTGTCATTGAGAAGTTAGCCAGTTAACTTATCTGGCTAAATCTACTCCTCCCTGGAATGTCTCCTGCCTGCCCTTATAGTACCCCCCAACTTATCTGGCTAAGTTATAGCTGGGTAATTAGTTATCCAAACAGAATTCAGGAAGTTTGGGGCTGAATGTAGTTGGATAAGCCATTTAGATGTCTTCTGTCTAAATGAATTTGAATATGACCCTCCATGAGTAGCTGTAGATTGAAGGCTCTTGTAAATTAGTAAAAATTGCTCAAATTGTATGTGGAAATGGATAGGAGGCTAAGATAGTGACTTGAGAAGAGAGGTTATAGAGGTGTAGCAATTTTGGTGAAAAAGTCACACAACTAAATTTTAGATAGATTGTAGTGGAGCGAGATGGTTCACCGGGAGACTTGTAAAGAGCAGGTTGCAGTATTCTAAGTAGGAGATGATAATATTGTAAATAAGGATTCTGATAGTGTATTCAGAAGGTCAGGGAAGCATCTTGATTATGATACAGAGAGAGAAAAAATGATATATTTTGCAAGTGTTTTTGATCTGTGTAGAGAAGTGTCAAAGATGAAGTTATGGGCTGAGGGGACTGGGAGGATTACAATGTTATCTACATAAATAGAGAAGTTGGTTTGGGGGGAAAAGATAATGGGTTCTGTCTTAGCCATGTTGTTTAAGGTGGTGATTAGATATCCAAGCAGCAATGCCAGACAAGCAGGCTGAGATTTGGGACTAGATTCCTTATTAATTTTCTGGTTTAGAGAGGTAAATACAAGAATAATTAGCATAAATATAGTATTTAAAACCATAGGAGGCAATCAGAGCACCAAAGGAATTAGCACAGATAGAGAGAAGATGGCCCTGGACAAAACCCTGAGTCACACCAGTCGAAAGTGCTATTTCTGTATTGCAAATCTGAGATATTTTCTGTAACCTAGAAATATCCCTTTGTGGTTGAATATCTCTTTTAAATCTTAATATCTTTTTTTTTCAAGAAAATAAATTAAGATGCTGAGGGAAATCATATTGAAATTTTATTTTACTAGAAACATATTCAAGGCCCTTGGGTCTAGAATGGTATGGTGTCCTCCTCTGGGATCAATAAACACTTGGGATAAAATACCCACTATCTTTCCATAGTTGAATATGTTGATTAACTTGGTCTCTAAGAGGGAGGAGAGCTCCTATATTATCACCTCCTAATACTGAGAGATAGACCAAGGGCCTATAAATCTAGTGAGATTTCTATTAGATGAAATTTGTATCTGTTCTCAATCATACTGAAAATCCAACAGTCTCAAGTTGTACTGGGCCACTGGTTTATGTAAAAATGTATCTTTCCCCCCAGGTTTTCTGGAATTGTTACTGGAATACTGGCTATGATGTCCTGGATCCTATGAAAACCTTGTCTCAGGTTTTGTATGTGATGCCAGCTATAGATCAGGATATCTCTGCTGTTTGTGTTGAGAACCAGCCCAGAGGATAATACCTTCTCTGAGGATAGAAGTGTCTCCTTGGTACCCAACTTGGATTCTAGTTGATGAGGAGGACATGTCAGAGGTGGCTATATAAACGGTCTGAAATGTTGCTCAATAGTCTCTTATTTGATCCACTGCTTTCCTTGATGTAATTTCCAAAGAGATTTCCTCTATTGCAGCAAGCCTGTCCTGCATATCTAAATGGATACTTGAATCTTAGCCATGAAAGTCTGCATGCGCCAATCCCATCTGCAGAGGCTCTTGATACGATATTGAAAATATCATAGGTTGACCTGATCAGATGTTTTCCATATTTCTGATCCTTATGAGTCCAGCTTGTCATACATCTCTGGAGGGAGAGAGCTAATAAAGTATTGAGAAGTATGCCTAAACAGACAATCAACATGGAGAAGGAAAATACCCAGACACCTCTGCTATTCTTTAGCCTGCCTGAGCTGAAATGAACTCTGAGTGACTTTCTGAGCATGACTTGCAGAATGTCCCTGAGCAGGCCGACAACCTGGCACCAGAAAGGGGAGGCCTATTCATTGGGTCACAAAGAAGAAACCACGGCGGGAGCTTCAGGCACTATTCTGTTGAAATCTCACTGGACAAGATAATTAGCAGAACAAAGGATTATCTGGAGAGTGAGGGCAAATGGGCTACATCTGGGAAGACTGGTCAGAGCATTTCAGGGATAGGTTGTCATGTCAACAGCATGATGTGACTCTGTAAATGAGTCTTTGGGCAGTCACGTAAGTCTAGAAACTTCCGCAATATTGTATGTTTAACTATAAAAGAAGGGTCACTTCCTGTATCCAAGGAGATGCTGGTCAGTTAGTAATACTAAGGGCACCCAGTATCCAGCATCTCCCAAGAACACTTATAATGCCTAATAAAAATACTTTATACTTTTTGCTGAGTCTAAGTGTTCTTGTGTCCCTGGCCCTAAGCACAGAGTATTATGTACATTTTTGGCACCCCAGATGGGACTTAATCAATAGCTGAGGTTATTGTTATTTTGGGGAGTGTTTGGAATTCTGGTGGACAGAAATCCATTATACACTAGGGATGTGAATCGTTTTTCAACGATTAAAATTATCGTCTGATAATTTTAATATAGTCTTAAATCGTTAAAGAACACAATACAATAGAAATTCTAACGATTTATCGTTAAAAATTGTTAAATCGTGTTAGTGCGCACTAACAGAAAATGATAAAAATTGACACTTTCCAGGTCAGTAAAGGTCAGGAATGAATATGTATTCCTATTTGCTGGCTGCCCTCTTATCTATTAATGTTACCAAGGTTCCCACTGAGGTGATGGTTGGGGGGATGGGAAATGGAAATGGAAACTCAGGAACACTAACAGAAAATGATACAAATTATTGACATTTTCCAGGTCAGTAAAGGTCAGTTAGGAATGAATATGTATTCCTATTGGCTGGCTGCCCTCTTATCTATTGATGTTACCAAGGTTCACACTGAGGTGATGGTTGGGGGGATGGGAAATGGAAACTGTTGGTAGTTGACAAAAAAAGTAATGTGATCAGTCAATGTGACTAGAACTTGTGCCCTATTCCTGATACCAGGGGTGTTGTGATCTTCCTGCACTCAGTGCCCTATCCCTGATACCAGGGGTGTTGTGATCTTCCTGCACACAGTGCCCTAACCCTGACAACAGGGGTGTTGTGATCTTCCTGCATGCAGTGCCCTAACCCTGATACCAGGGGTGTTGTGATCTTCCTACACACAGTGCCCTAACCCTGATACCAGGGGTGTTGTGATCTTCCTGCACACAGTTCCTTAACCCTGATACCAGGGGTGTTGTGATCTTCCTGCATGCAGTGCCCTATCCCTAATACCAGGAGTGTTGTGATCTTCCTGCACACAGTGCCCTATCCCTGATACCAGGGGTGTTGTGATCTTCCTGCACACAGTGCCTTAACCCTGATACCAGGGGTGTTGTGATCTTCCTGCATGCAGTGCCCTATACCTAATACCAGGAGTGTTGTGATCTTCCTGCACACAGTGCCCTATCCCTGATACCAGGGGTGTTGTGCTCTTCCTACATGCAGTGCCCTATCCCTATTAATACCAGGAGTGTTGTGATTTTCCTGCACACAGTGCCTTAACCCTGATACCAGGGGTGTTGTGATCTTCCTGCACACAGTGCCCTAACCCTGATATCAGGGGTGTTGTGATCTTCCTGCACACAGTGCCCTAACCCTAATACCAGGAGTGTTGTGATCTTCCTGCATGCAGTGCCCTATCCCTATTAATACCAGGAGTGTTGTGATCTTCCTGCACACAGTGCCCTAACCCTGATACCAGGGGTGTTGTGATCTTCCTGCACACAGTGCCCTACCCTGATACCAGGGGTGTTGTGATCTTCCTGCACACAATGCCCTAACCCTGATACCAGGGGTGTTGTGATCTTCCTGCACACAGTGCCCTAACCCTGATACCAGGGGTGTTGTGATCTTCCTGCATGCAGTGCCCTAACCCTGATACCAGGGGTATTGTGATCTTCCTGCACACAGTGCCCTAACCCTGATACCAGGGGTGTTGTGATCTTCCTGCATGCAGTGCCCTATCCCTGATACCGGAATGTGTGGAAGAAGATCACAACACCCCCGGTAACCGGGATAGGGCACTGCATGCATGAAGATCACAACACCCCCGGTATCAGGGATAGGGCACTGTGTGCAGGAAGATCACAACACCCCTGTTATCAGGGATAGGGCACTGCATGCAGGAAGATCACAGCACTCCTGGTATCAGGGTTAGGGCACTTTGTGCAGGAAGATCACAACACTCCTGTTATTAGGGATAGGGCACTTTGTGCAGGAAGATCACAACACCCCTGGTATCAGGGTTAGGGCACTGCATGCAGGAAGATCACAACACCCCTGGTATCAGGGTTAGGGCACTGTGTGCAGGAAGATCACAACACTCCTGGTATTAATAGGAATATTGCACTGCATGCAGGAAGATCACAACACCCCTGGTATCAGGGTTAGGGCACTGCGTGCAGGAAGATCACAACACCCCTGGTATCAGGGTTAGGGCACTGTGTGCAGGAGGATCACAACACTCCTGGTATGAATAGGGATAGGGCACTGCATGCAGGAAGATCACAACACCCCGGGTATCAGGGTTAGGGCACTGTGTGCAGGAAGATCACAGCACTCCTGGTATTAGGGATAGGGCACTTTGTGCAGGAAGATCACAGCACTCCTGGTATCAGGGTTAGGGCACTTTGTGCAGGAAGATCACAACACTCCTGGTATTAGGGATAGGGCACTTTGTGCAGGAAGATCACAACACCCCTGGTATCAGGGTTAGGGCACTGTGTGCAGGAAGATCACAACACCCCTGGTAACAGGGTTAGGGCACAAGTTCTAGTCACATTGACTGAGCACATTACTTTTTTTGTCAAGCTACCAACTGTTTCCATTTCCCATCTCCCATATATTGTCAGTGGGAACCTTGGTAACATGAATAAATAAGAGGGCAGCCAATAGGAATACATATTCATTCCTAAACTGACCTTAACTGACCTGAAAAGTGTCAAATTGTATCATTTTCTGTTAGTGCACACTAACAATGGTTAGTGCGCACTAACTCCCGGTTAGTGCGCACTAATCGGAAAAAAACGATTTTTTAACTAAAAAATCGTGCCAAAAATTATTTTCTTCTCCTGCCAGACGATTTCGATCGTTAAGACGATAGGGCACATGATTCACACTTCTATTATACACTACGTTCTCGGACATTTAATTTGGCTTTAAGTCTGAAGGAAGTGTTCCCATGCTTAAGTGGTCTGGAGGAATTTACCCGGAAGACATTTGAGCTCAGAAAAGAGGCTTAAAGGAGATTTTCATGCTTTCCCTGGAGGTTTGCGCATGATGGATCCATTTTGTAAGTATTTTTCATACGTGTGAATATTTTCCATTATTTGCTTGTGTGTGTGCACATGTACAGTGTATAGTGATTGTGTGTTAAATCTCTTATTAGAAATTGTGTTTTAGGGCTTCTGTTTAAAAAAAAAAAAAAGAGATGGGAAGGAGAGGAGGATTAGAACTTTTCATTGTTAGGTTATAATTTAGGTGTAAGTAGAGTCAGTGGGTATATTGTGTTGTAGGATTTTGTGTAAAATGTTTCCTTGTCAAAAAGTTTAGTGATTGCAGTTAAACTTAAATCTGTACGTTTGTAAAATGCTGGCAGTGTTGTATATAGGGACATTTGACTCAATTGCTGCAGTTCATTAAACAGAGAAAATAATCTTTGTTCTATGCTGTTTTTATTCTCCCCCTCCCCCTCAAGATAGTACAGGGCTGAGTGATTTAACCCTTGCTTGCTACAAGGAATCTTATGTTTACAGTTATTATGATGTTCAGAGTTTCATTTTTTAGAACTGTGTTATTAATGGGAATTTATTGTGAAGAGATTTTAGCACAATGTGAGGTGTGTTTCATTTCTGAGAAATTCCAGATTTTCATTTGGTAAGAAAGAAAGCATGAAACTGGGTTTATTTATAGCCATTCATAATTAGAGTTAATTTATCATAGGAAAAGGATGTATTGTTTTTTTCCTTTTTTAGAATTCCCATGGAGTAAATTGCTAGTGGTTAGGTGCATGGGTAGATTGACAGAAAGGGAAAAAAAAGAAAAAGAAAAGAGAGCCTGCATTTTAATGGATTGATCTGTTCAGTTTGAAAACAGGAAATTGGGTTGATTGAAAGTAGGCGGAAGTGAATTTGATGCCATTAGCAGGGACATAGTAATGTTAAAGAGGGAAGAGATTTATTTTTATGCTGGATGCGGGTATGTAAAGTGCTTTGTCAGTAAGTTAACTATGCGTTACAGTGTCAGAGTGAATATGCAGAAGGCTGTGTGGTGGGACATTTACAATGTTTTGTTCGAAGTAGAGAAAGAATGTGAGTCAGTTGCAGTTCAAAGGAGACTTGCACTGGGGGTGGATACAGTAAATCGTTTTCATGGTTTTGGTAAGTTTGGAGATGGGTGAGGAGCTAGAAGAAAGGGAATGAATTAGGTTGTTTATTTTGATGGGAGTTCAGGTATTGAACGTTTGTATTGTGGAATGTTTAGACGATATTTAAAGGAGAAAGATTGTGAGACGGTGAACAGCAGAGAGTCAAGCAGCAATGCCTATTATCTATTTATGTGCCAGCAAGAAAACTTCCTCATAAATATATATATATATAGTTTTAGATTTTGGTTAATGCATATTAGTATGTGCCCTCCTTTTATTTTGCAGACTTCCAGTTGATATGTCTGTGCTTTTGGAAATGATCCGTATTTTTATTTAGGGTATTTACAGGATTTGGTAGTATGAACTCTATGGAGCAGGTGAGTATAGGATGGAAATAAAATGAATTCTAATTAAGTACAAAGTCTGTTTCAAGTTTCTCTTTTAGAAAGTGAGTTAGGAGTTCATAGTATAGAAGAAAAAAAAAAGGTTTTTGATTTGTAAATGGAAGTAGCTCTTATCACAGGGGACAGCGCCTCCTAGAGGTGGACCATTATAGACAGGAAAGTAGCTTTATGACTGCTTTTTGCTGAAGTAGGGTATAACAGAATGCTAACTTTTAAGGAAACTGTAATGTCACTTTTAAATTTAATTTTAATCATTATATTAATTGTCATATGCTAAGATTTCTTTCCAAAGTACGAAGTAACAAAGCTCATCTGTCTCTGTCCCATGGAAGATGAAGATTATAGTTTTTTTTCAGTTTGCTTCCTTTTCATTTTTTCAATAGATCTATTTTAATTTTTAATCCTGATTTTGTTTTCTTTTGTGGATCGATCCAATTTTTTAAATCTTTTTAAAGTATTTTTTTTATTTTTTATTTTGAGCTCAAACGTTTGTCTTGTGGTCTGTTATGTGTTAAATGTGTAATACTGAGAAGGTGGAATGAATGAATGCATGCATTATGTAGTCAGTTCTGTGATATATGTTTTAATGTAATATCTGAGGATTTATGTTTGTGGTTTGGACCATTGTATGATGTTTTGAAATAATGTGAGATTATTATGCAAATTAGATACTGGGAATCCATGAAATGTGGGATTTCCTTATTGATTAATTTGATCAATTTGATTTCTTCTGCTTTTATTTAGGCTTTAATTCGTTCCATATGTATCCCACATAGTAAAGAGCTAAGAGATTCTGCTCTGCCATCAGCACTGAATCCTACTAAAAGAACTATATACGCACTGACTGCAGAAATTATCCTTGGCTACAGAAGTTATTACATACTATATGGACTGAAATGCTTACAATTTATACCTGATCTTTGCTTTTCTCTTTGTTCTGTGGGAGTGACTTTATGCAGAATCTAGGTTCTTTCATTCTCTGCCAGTACTTAGGTGTTCAAGTTAATGATATCATCATTTTATTAGTTTGTTTGTTCCAAGTTTGGTAGAATTTTCCAGTCTTAGAATTTCTAATACTTATATGTATTTCTAGGCTGAATCAGCTAAATGAATATGTACTAGGTTTTTCTTTATCTTTATCTATGGAAGCTGCTTTGATCACATAGAAGGTGATATGTCTCAGTGTGAGTCAAATATGATAATTCATGGTTCAAGAGGGATATCATATATATATTTCTCCTCCACACCAGTATATGTTAAAATACATACTGATTTATTTGCTATAAGCTATTCCTATTCTTTTGTTCTGCAGTCTGTACTTATGGCAATCGCTTTGCTGATCTTTATTTCCTTTTTATTCTGATTTCTTTCCTGAAACATTTTTGAATATTCTTCCTGTAATACTATCTATTAGATTTTACCTAAAGACTGTTCACAACCTCTTACAGATGTGCTCTGGTAGTATGACACTTCTGCTCCCCTAGGCCCATTTCTGTCTATGACCTAAACATGTCTTATTTTTTGCAACACTTTTATAACTTGTCCCACATTATGTATGCACAACACAGTCTGAGTCCTTCTGCTGATTCTTGGTTTTCTTCTATTTTATTGGCTTCCTTCACTTTTCTGGTAACGTGCATTGATTATATCCCTGCTTGCCATTTTAATGAATATTATCCTGGGTAGTTGTTTACAATAACAGTACTCCTTGAAAAGACTTGCCCAGTATACTTAAGTATTATATGAGAAACATAATATTTTCATACTATTCTCTCTTTGTTCTCCTTATCTTTACCTGTTACACTACTATTGTGTAATTTTTGACTCTGAAAAAATAGCATATGTGGTCTTGCTATTATAATTTAGGACCTTTTTATAATGCAGGTATCCGTATAGCTTAATTATAGAGATAATGGCTACCTAGTGAAAATTAGTTATGCTGTTATTATTTGTCAATTCATGAGTGCATGTCTGCCTATGAGTCTCATTTACTTTTAAGGGGGATCTAGAGGGATAACAATACACACACAAGGTTAGTTGTTAGCTTACACATTTAGCCCATTTGCCAAAGTCACTTTTCATTGTTCTGTCTTCACCTCTGGTACTTGGGTGTGCCACTTTGCCATTTGACAGTCGCACAAGAGGGAAATGAGAAGTATGCCTAAACAGACAACCAACATGGAGAAGGAAAATACCCAGACGCCTCTGCTATTCTTTAGCCTGCCTGAGCTGAATGAACTCTGAGTGACTTTCTGAGCATGACTTGCAGAATGTCCCTGAGCAGGCCGACAACCTGGCACCAGAAAGGGGAGGCCTATTCATTGGGTCACAAAGAAGAAACCACGGCGGGAGCTTCAGGCACTATTCTGTTGAAATCTCACTGGACAAGATAATTAGCAGAACAAAGGATTATCTGGAGAGTGAGGGCAAATGGGCTACATCTGGGAAGACTGGTCAGGGCAGTTCAGGGATAGGTTGTCATGTCAACAGCATGATGTGACTCTGTAAATGAGTCTTTGGGCAGTCACGTAAGTCTAGAAACTTCCACAATATTGTATGTTTAACTATAAAAGAAGGGTCACTTCCTGTATCCAAGGAGATGCTGGTCAGTTAGTAATACTAAGGGCACCCAGTATCCAGCATCTCCCAAGAACACTTATAATGCCTAATAAAAATACTTTATACTTTTTGCTGAGTCTAAGTGTTCTTGTGTCCCTGGCCCTAAGTACAGAGTATTATTTACAGTATTTATAGAGGGGACTCCCCGTGATTACTCTGAATATCTTCTTTGTAGTCATGATAACTATTTTTTTTCCATCAAATATCTGATGAATATGCCTTTTGTCACAGCTATTTGGCATAACTCAAATATTTCCTACTGCTCAACCTTCAGAAGCAAAAATGAATTTCGTGGAATAGAGCCCTGCATGTAGTAATGACTTTGTCACATCTACAGTTACAAACGTCATAATATGTAAGATCAGGTGTGGTACTGACAACAATGAAAACAATTAGATATGAAAGGGAACAGAATATGTATTTCACTAATTAAGTACCCACAATATCTGGTTAAAAAATGTAATGAGAAAATGTAATCGGATATACCCATCTCAACTCAGTTTTTCAGTGTATATCTATCTATCTATACTGTATATATATATATATGTGGGTATGTAAGGAAATGTATATATTTAGTTCTCTGACTTTTTGTACTGCACATAAGGAGGGTAATTTTTAAAGGTATTTCTGCAATTGAACACCTTTTATCCATGGAAAAGTTACTTTATGAGTGATGCAAAAAATTTAGCATGCTCATGATAAAAATGTAGAGTATAATCATATTATTCCTTGGCAAGGTGGACTCCTGTAAGTTAGGAAAACCAAGGGTTCCCTACATAGAAAAATATAGTTGTAGTTAAATTTAAAGTGCTCAATTTGTGTGTCAGTGTGTCTCTTCTGTCACATCTATTTCCCTCTCCTCCATGTCTCTCCTGTTCTGGTGTTGCCCTTTGAAAGCTTTCATGTATTTTTTGAGAGAGGAGAGGAGTGTGGTGAGATCACTGACTATATCTTTTTTTAAAGGATGCTCTCTGCTTTTATGACTACCCAGAGGATGTGGCAGGATCCCCGCAAAAAAGACTGTCATGGACACAGAATTGGCTCAAGGCAATCTACCACCTGATCCAAGCGATGAGAAGGCTCTCCCCCTTCCCCCATGGTGTGGCACAGGTCAGATAACAGAGAGGGTCAAAGGGAGGCCCCCTTGGAGTCTGGTCCTGTTGGTGATTTGACATGCTGGGTAGGAGGGGAGTCAGGGGCCATATCTAATTTAACCAGATAAGTTAGACAGGATCAGTAGCAGATCTAATGTTTTCCAGATAAGCTTCTCCAGCTAACTTTAATACTTATCTGGATATACTATACTTAGTGGCATTGCCATGGCGCTGAATATCCCGTGTAGGTTAACTGGATAAGTCTTATCTGGCAGACTTACAAAGCCAGATATATTTTAATATTGGTCCCTATGCATTTACAATAACAAATTTTTTTTTACATGAGAAAGGGCATTCCAGGGTAGAAAAGTATCATTTACATACACAGCTGTGGTGACAACCAGAAAACCTGCAAAAAAAAGAGATACTTGGAACATTGTGGGGGTCATTTTCAAAAGGCTTTATTTGCTTAAAACTGGTTTTTATTTCCATAAATGCACTTTTGAAAATTGCTAAAATATATACTGTTGAATTTTCAATAGCTTTTATGCATGCAAGTGGGCTTTTGAGAATTGTCATGATATATTTGCTTTTAAATATGTAAATCCTTTTGAAAATTACTCCCGTAGGGTATTAGGCCTCTTGTAAAGTACTTTGGATATTGGCTTGGCTATTGACCATAATAACTTTCTTCTGTGATATATTTGTATAGAGCGACCAAAAGTAGTTTTGGCATTTAATAGAGTTTAAAATGTTAGTAATGTAATCAGCTCTTACATACAAAGGAGCATTTGCAACTAAGGGCCTTAAAGAAATTTCAGTGAAAACAGATAATGATTCAAAAAAAAAATCTACGGTAATAGCTAGGGGTGTGCATTTGTTTTCGCCGTATTGGCGATCCGCAACGTATATTGCACTATTCGTAGTATTCGTGGGGAAGCGAAACGTATCGCGATTCCCCACGAATACATGAATCTTCGCCGAATTATACGCCACCTAAATAAAAATTTAAACAAACCCCTCACCCTCCTGAACCCCCCCAAGACTTACCAAAACTCCCAGGTGGTCCAGCGGGGGGTCCGGGAGCCATCCCCTGCACTCACACCCTCGGTGCCGGTTTCATCATGGTGCCGATTGCATTTGTCACAGGGGCTACTGGTGCCATTGGTCAGCCCCTGTCACATGGCCATCGGCGCCATCTTGTGCTCCTACCATGTGACAGGGGCTGACCAATGGCACCGGTAGCCCCTGTGACACAGTATGGGCAAAGGCTATCGGCGCCATTTTGAGTACTGGCATCGGACAGACGGCGTGCAGGAGGTCGCTCCGGGACCCCCGTTGGACCCCCAGGGACTTTTGTCCAGTTTGGGGGGCCTCCTGACCCCCACAAGACTTGCCAAAAGTCCAGAGGGGGTCCAGGAGCGACCTCCTGCATGCTGGCCGTCCGATGCCAGTACTCAAAATGGCGCCGATCACCTTTGCCCTCACGATGTCACAGATACCGACGGTCGGCCTCTGTGACATAGTGAGGGCAACGGTGATCGGCGCCATTTTGAATACTGGCAGCAGATCGCCTTTGCGCTCACTATGTCACAGGGGCCAACCATCGGTACCTGTGACATAGTGAGGGCAAAGGTGATCGGCGCTATTTTGAGTACTGGCATCGGATGGCCGGCATGCAGGAGGTCGCCCCCGGACCCCCGCTGGACCTTTGGCAAGTCTTGTGGGGGTCAGGAGGCCACCCCCCCAAGCTGGCCAAA
Source organism: Rhinatrema bivittatum (assembly GCF_901001135.1). Taxonomy (NCBI): domain Eukaryota; kingdom Metazoa; phylum Chordata; class Amphibia; order Gymnophiona; family Rhinatrematidae; genus Rhinatrema; species Rhinatrema bivittatum. The sequence goes on from NC_042621.1 coordinate 63,521,186, forward strand.
AGTCCCTGGGGGTTCAACGGGGGTCCCGGAGCGACCTCCTGCACTCCGGCCGTCCGATGCCAGTACTCAAAATGGCACCGATAGCCTTTGCCCATACTATGTCACAGGAGCTACCGGTGCCATTGGTCAGCCCTGTCACATGGTAGGAGCACAAGATGGTGCCGATGACCATGTGACAGGGACTGACCAATGGCACCGGTAGCCCCTGTGACAAAGGCTATCGGCGCCATGATGAAACCGGTACCGAGGGTGTGAGAGTGCAGGGGATGGCTCCCGGACTCCCCGCTGGACCACCAGGGAGTTTTGGTAAGTCTTGGGGGGGTTCAGGAGGGTGGGGGGTTGTAGTTAATTTTAATTTTAGCTGGGACACGAATAGAAATCTCCGTATTAACGCATCGGGGCGGCATACGGCCGAATGCAACGTATCTGCTCCCTGACTAATCCGAATCACGAATGCAACGTATGGCGTCCCTCTGCACATCCCTAGTAATAGCCAACCCAATGGGTGGCGAGATGGATTTACTAAGAATTTATGCATTTTGGGTAGGATGTAGAAAGCAGTAATGACTGGGTGTCTTCTAAGAAAATATTTCTTTCTATTCATTAAAAACCCACCATTTATCCTGATCTTTATAAGTTCTTCAATATCACATTATATAGCTGTGGTGGAGTCCTTTTTTAAAGATAAATAACAAGAAGTGTCATCGATCTGGTGTTGAATCTCACTAATATAGTATGACCTATTTAAAATCATAATTTTAAATACTCGGACCAGTCCCAGTATATACATATGTATTTAACCCTCTAGTTTTACTGTCCTTCTACTTCCTGGCTACTCTAGCCCCCAAGTTCAATCTGCTTGTTATATGTAACTGTGCTTTGGCCTTCTTGTTATATGGTTATTTCGTTAGTCCCTAAGTTCCATGTAAACCGGTTTGATATGAATCTTTTCATGAAGGTCGGTATAGAAAAATGTTAAATAAATAAATAAAATAATTACTCCATCATCTGGCTTTATAGTAATCTCTTTTTATTCTCTTAGGGGCCAATTTTAAAGTTTAAGCGAGCGGGGTACATTTGTGCGTGCTACGTGGCGCGCACAAATGTACCCCAATTTTATAACATGCGCGCGCTACCACGCTCATGTTATAAAATCCAGGGTCGGCGGCGCAAGGGGGTGCACACTTGTGCACCTTGCGCGCGCCGAGCCCAAGGGGAAAGTCCCAATGGCTTTCCCCGTTCCCTCCAAGGCCTCTCCGAAATCGGAGCTGCCTTGGAGGGAACTTTTTTTTGCTCCCCCCCACCTTTCCCTCCCTTCCTCTATCTAACTCTGATGATATCTCTGATGAGCGGCGGTATATAAAAACTATAAATAAAATAAATAAAATAACTCACCCCCCAGCCCTACCTAAATCCTCCCCCACTACCTTATCTCGTTGAGTTACGCCTGCCAGAGGCAGGAACCCGTCCTTACTGAAAAGACTCCCCATTCCCCAAAATGTTACCCAGTTCCTTTGCAAAATGTGTCCTTAGATAAGGACTGGACTGGGGCAATGTTGTGAATTAGATAAAAGCCTAATTGACTTTTAAAGTGAAAGCGACTCTTGCTTATAAATCAAAGAAGAAATTAAGGGTTGGTGGGAGGGAAAGACAGAACACTAGAATTAACTACCTTTGCCTTGCTTTTTATATCAGATACACACACTAAAGAATATACTCCATTTCACCTCTTCTCCAAATTTTAAGTCCTAAAATTTCCAAAAGCAATATTTATGGATCCTCTTCAGCCACCAACAAGAAGAACTTCTCCTCTTAGTGGATTCTAAGGCCTGGATTTATCAAAATGCGATAAGTATCGCATGCAATAGCAAAAGGGGTGTGTTTTATGCTAATATACAGTTCATCGCAATTTGCTCTAATTACCTATGCGAAGAGCTAAGTTAGCGCAAATTGCAATAACATTTTCAGACTTTGCGATAAGTGCCATACCTGTTGTATTTCCTGCATTCAGGTCCCAGGGAGCTCAGACGAGAGAGAGAGAGAGATGATGGTAACATCAAGCTAGGTGGTGAGAACATTGCACAAATCTAATCTCTGGGTGAATTTCCTCTCTCCGTAGGTCATCAAATCTTCACAAGAGACCACTGTTCTGTTCGTACATCTCATGTTGAATGTCAAAGTGGCCCCTAACCCCCTACACTAATACCTAAACCTCACCTCGAGTTAATACGTGGGCCTCCCATAGAGATATAAATACCTATCTAGGGTATTTGTATCTAGGGAGAGGACATTACAGCTAGGTTCTCTCTCTCTCACCTGAAAATGATATTGCAATTTACACTAACTTAGCTCTTACCCCCCCTTATTTTGCATAGGCCCAGCAACACACACAAGCCCCAGGATGCATGTAAGTACCGGGCACTGAAAAAATGGAGAGAGCATGGCCAGAGGCCTCTCAGCTGCTGGCTGGCACATGCAACCTACGCCCAGAGGCAGGCACAACTTCTGTAATAATGGTTAGGGAGGGGAAGGTGGGGGGGTCCAAGGGAACAGGGAAAGCCATCAGGGCTTGGTGTGCACCCCTTTGCACGCGCCAACCCTGGATTTTATAACATGCGCGTGGCTGCACACGCATGTTGTAAAATCGGGCGTACTACTAAAATCTGGCCCATTATGTTTGTGGTTTCAATGCAATTTACCCTTGTCATTGTTGCTGAATCATGGCCATGTTGGGTCGGTTAACAATATTTTTCCATTGTGCATCTCACTGTTTTATTTTAACCTGTATATTGCAAATTTTTATATTGTTATTGTCATATTTATTTTTTAATTTTTTTGTATTTACAATTTATTATTCATTGATTTTTATTTATTTATTATTTCCTTTACCTTTGGGTTCACCTTTTGGCATCATTATGTAGTAATTTGCCTCTTTTTATTGCTATAATAATAATAATCATGTTTAAGTACAGTAACGTGATTTATGCAAGGTTATACAAGAATGAAAAAGCCAGATTTTAATTGATGTCTTTAGAGTTCTCATAAAATGCTCTAGAAATTGGTCGTGGTACACATAACTTGGCCAGTTTCATATTTATTTGAAAATGTACAATTTTATTAGGGCATATACCAGTCTGAATTTTGAAATAGTACACTTTTCAGAAAAAAGTATGAAAATACTTATTTATTTATTTATTTATTTATTTATTTAATTTTATATACCGGCAACCGTTTGCACATCGTGCCGGTTTACAGATAACTTACAACAATGGATATATAGGCAAAGCCTTTACAAGGAACAGTGTTTAACAAAAGCTCAGAAACAGAGCAAGAACTAGCAAACTTGTGGAAAGAGGGGTAGGGGTGGTCATAAATAATATGTATAATTTGGCCCTTTGTGTTCAGTCTTTGCTTTGCTCACATTCAAAGATAGACCCCCCCCGACACCCCCCCCCCCCCCCCCCCATGTATTGAGCAGGATACAGTACTACCTTAAAGGTGAATTTTACGAGACGCACAAGCCAAAATCCAGACATGTGTGCACATGTAGTACAGCTGCATGTCCATCTGATTTTAAAAGCCATTCAAATGCACCCACAAGTTCCAAATCATGCATATCTCACTTTGAACCAAAAAAAGGGAGTAGTATGGGCATTCCAGGGCGGAGCCAAGAGATGTGCACATAAGCAGGTATATGTTTGGGCAGACACCCAAGTCTAGTGCCCTGTAACTTTATTTCTGTTAATGAGGCAGTGTAAGTCTAAATAAAACAGTTTTAAAGCATCTCACAGGTGTTTGAGGGGGTCTAGGATAACTGGAGGGGGGGGGGGTGGATACAGACTAATGAACCAGAGGGTTTGGAGGACTACAGCTAAGTTTCTCCTCCCCCTCCCCCCCTCACTATTTTGCATAGGCCCAGAGACGTGCACAAGTCCCGGGACACGTGTTAAGTCCCGGGGCCTGAAAAAATGGGCAGGGCATGGGTGGGACAGCCCAGGGGCGGGGAGTGGGCGTGGCCAGAGGCCTCTCCACTGCCGCTGGGCCCGGGGATCGCTGGCCGGCGCGCGCAACCTACGCCCAGAGGCAGGCACAACTTCTGCAATAAAGGTTGGGGGGGGGGGGGTTAGGTAGGGCTGGTGGACGAACTGGTGGAACTGGTCCTGGTATGGAGTGTGCCTTTTATAAAGTTCCACCACTTGTGCATCTGAAACCTGACTTTACGCAGCTGTGCGTGCCCGTTTGCAAAAGTGGGTGCAGCCATGTGCCCACCAGGGCTATTTTATAACATATGTACATATGTGCACGCATGTTATAAAATGGCTGCATGTCTGAGCACGTGCTGATTCACTCATGTATATGTGCACCCGCACACCCATTTCTTACCATCTTAATGAGTGTGTTGTCAAAATTATTATCAATTACTTTGCAGGCAACTTTCTGAGGCAAGCACCCTCGCTTGTTTTGTTTGTGTGACTGAGTTTCCTAGAGACGATACAGTAAATTTTCATTTTGACTCTAGGCAGAGTTCCCATATATTCCTAAGTGACTGGTACCTCACAGGAATAAAACTGTCCTACCTCAACAATATTTTCGCAAATACAGAATTTCTCTTTATGTATTCTTAAATACATAGATAAAAATTCCGCAGGAGATGAGTACTTCACAGTTGTCAAGTGTGGGTAAGATATCATTTCCAATTCCTATGGACGCTCACGTTAAAGCTAAATGTGAAAAGGCAAATCCATTGATTTTCTCAGTATTGCCATTTATTTCATATTCTCTTTTAAGGCAACCAAAATTCTTTTTATTTCAAAGAACAAGTCATAAAATATGAGGCTTGTGAGATTTGCTTTTCATCTCATTGAAATCTATGGACAAGTTCCTTTCATATTACGTTGGTGCAACCTTTGCCTCCTAACTATTGGGCTGAGCTGTTGTTTCCATTCGTCTTTTTTGTATCATCTACCGACATCAATTACAACGCCGTCATCTCTCTGAGAATGAATCAAACATTTCAAAAGCTTCAGTTAAAATAACCTTTTACCATTTTTTTTTGTTCACAAACACGTGCATCTTTACATGATATTTAGAGGGCGGCAGGTGATCTGTTTGATGACGAACATCTTGCTGCTGGAAAATGCATGCACAGCTCCATAAAATTATGAAGGGAAAGCACAGTATTCTGATATGCAGATGATACAATAGGCAAGAATCAGGAACGTGCAGGGGACTTTTTTGGTTTCTATCGTTTTCCTATTTTAAGGCATGTTATACTGTTTTTAATAAGCATTAAAGCAATTTAACATACAGTAAGATGGAAATAAAATGGGCTGAAACAAAATGGTTTGTTTTTCCTTCACTTCATTATTCAAATGACAGAAAATGCAATGACGATTTGTTGTTGTTATTTCCGATTTGTATTTAAACAAAAAGCATATCTCTAGCAAGAATATGATGCAGAAAGTCTTATCTCATATTTTGTTCCATGAGGCCTCTGCATTTTTAAATCAGGCCCTATCTGTACTTTCCTGCAATGTGATAATTGGAGTGAAATTAACGATCATACTATTATGATGATGATGCAGGGGGTGGAAAGAAAGTTCCCTCCGAGGCCGCTCCGATTTCGGAGCGGCCTCAGAGGGAACAGGCAGCGCGCGCCGGGCTCGGCGCATGCAAGTTGCACAAATGTGCACCCCCTTGCGCGCGCCGACCCTGGATTTTATAAGATACGCGCGGCTACGCACATATCTTATAAAATCCAATGTACTTTTGTTCGCGCCTGGTGCGCGAACAAAAGTACGCGCTTGCATAAATTTATAAAATCTACCCCTCAATGTGCAAGTGGTCTGTGATGCTGAAATGTGCATACTGGACATGGTGGCCAGGTACCCGAGAGCCATCCATGATTTATTTAGGCAATCTGGGCTGTTTGACAAGAAAGTAGAGGGAAGCTGCTGGTGCTGTGGACCAGGCAGACTTCCACAGACTGACATTCCTGTAGTGGCCTGCCTTTGGGATCTGGATGCTCCCTGTAAGGTAATCCTTACCTTACACATATTATACAGCCCCTCAAGTCATGCCAGTACTGGGGTGGGAACTACGAGGTGGAAGTGAGCCTGGCCCCCAGCTTTAGCAGCATTCCTCTTGGCTCTCTGGTGATTGACTATTTTAGAGCAGATGGTACTCCCTCAATCCTCATCCCTACTTGTGACACAGCAGCAAATAGTGCATAGCATCACTCAGCTAATACACATCTTATTAGGTTTACAGTGTAAGCTACAAATGTTTCTAGCCTCATACCCTTGCACTCCTGACAGAAATAAGGAGGCAGATGACCAAGTTAGCCTTTACACCACTCAACCTATATATGCACACTATCTAATGTGTTGCCCATGAAGGTTCTGAGCAGGTCACATATAGTTGTATGTAAGCAGGAGTTACCAAAGGGAATGGTGTATGAAGAAGGCAACAAGAGGCAATAGTGAATGCCCCCAGTAACACGTTTCTTCTTGACCTCTGGTTGTCTTCCTTACCAGCACACACTCTGCTTTCATTTCAGAGATGGCGTGGGCTAAATGTCATAACCCCTCCACCAGCACTTCCCTTACAAGATGAACTCAATTAGCTACGCTAGAGTCTTGTCTCTTTCTCTTTGTTTTTTTTTTTTATGAACCCATTTCCCAGTTCTTCCGATGCCGTGCAAAGTTTCAGTTAAACACGCCGCGACCCTGTTCAAACGTTTTAGTTTTATTCTATGATTCTATGTTACCAGTTCGATGTATTCTCTGCCACTCTATTTTTTTCCATGTCCTGGTTCGATGTAACAAGTTGTTCTACTGTAAACCGGGGTGAAGGCTAACTGCTAAACCTCGGTATATAAAAGCACCGAAATAAATAAATAAATAAATAATGTCATAGCCCATATGGTCTGGCATGCTAGATAACTGCACAATTGGAAAGAGGCAGACCATTTGAGCATGCAAGCTCATGTGAAGAGTAAACCTTTAACCTTCGGTGCCATAAGCACTAAAACCACATCATACAGGCCAAGAGTTTATGTGTGTGAACCTCCTGCCTTTAACTATCCTGACACAAATAGACTCACTCTGAGGAAACAACCGGAAAGTAGATTTTTCCAAACAGTGAGCACTTTATTAGCAAACACATGTAGTGTATTGTTTGAAAGTGACACAATGTCTTAGGTAACCAGTGACATTCTGCAAGGACAAGATAGCTAATAGCAAAAAACAATGTACATTTCATGAACAGCACATTCACTGTACACCTGTACATTCATAGATTGAAATGCCATCATTACATATATAGGCATTGCTTCTTATCTTTTAGGCGCAATCATGATTACAACCAAGAACATGGAAAGAGGAAGTGGCAACCCAGAAGCTGTAGTAGTACTGTTAAGTAACAGCTACATGCAGCACTACTATGTGTGTAAATGTAAAGGCCCCATACAGTCCATGTAGAAAGAGTGCACTCAAAGGGGACAGCCTAAGGGCCAAGGCAGCAAAGTTCAAGTAAGGGCATTAGACAGTCCATGTTGAGAGTGCACTCAAAGGGGACAGCCTAAGGGCCAAGGCAGCAAAGTTCAAGTAAGGGCATTAGACAGTCCATGTTGAGAGTGCACTCAAAGGGGACAGCCTAAGGGCCAAGGCAGCAAAGTTCAAGTAAGGGCATTAGACAGTCCATGTTGAGAGTGCACTCAAAGGGGACAGCCTAAGGGCCAAGGCAGCAAAGTTCAAGTAAGGGCATTAGACAGTCCATGTTGAGAGTGCACTCAAAGGGGACAGCCTAAGGGCCAAGGCAGCAAAGTTCAAGTAAGGGCATTAGACAGTCCATGTTGAGAGTGCACTCAAAGGGGAAAGCCTAAGGGCCAAGGCAGCAAAGTTTAGCATGAAGGCAGCAGGAGCAGCACAAGACCCAGCAACATGAAGGCAGAAGCAGCAGTTGCCACCAGAGAGAGACTTCAACCTCTGAACAAGATAACCTGGAAGCAGATATGCTGTTAGAAAATGTCCATTCAAGTAGCTGACTGTTACCATTTGACTGCATGTCTTTAGGCAGGCTAGTATTTAAACCCTTATGTGTATGCCTGGAATGCCTTGATGAATTAGGCAAACTGAATTGTCAACTGTACATAGAGAACTGTTTGGGAGCCTTATTTCTTAGTAATGTGCTTCATTTTATTTTATTGGTTCATGCTTAGGTTCTGGTCCCCCATGGGAAATTTCAGTTTCCCGCAGTTTGTTCTTTGTTTTTTTCGTGTTTTTTCTTAATTGTGTTAGTGCGCACTAACAGGGCTTTAGTGCACAGTAACTAAATGTTAGTTTATACTAATATACATATACACTAATATACAGTTAGTGCACCCTAATATAACTTAGGGTGCACTAACTGTATATTAGTGCACTGTAACTAAAGTTAGTGCACACTAACAAAAAATGCTACTTATAAGTTAAAAAGGGTCAATTGATGAGCAGTTCATTAGTAACATAGTGTGCACTATGTCCCAGTTAGCGCTCACTGTACTAGTGTTAGTGCGCATCCATTGGGTGAGTGTGCACTATCCCTGGCCATGCACATTGTTTGTAATTGGTTAGTGCGCGGTTACAAAGTGATAATGCACACTAACCAGAGATTACTGTGCACTAACCCGGCTTAGTGCGCACTGACTGCGGGAGCTAGTGCTCACTAATACTCAGTTAGTGTGCACTAAGCCCGGGTTAGTGCACAGTAACTTGAATTAGTGTGCACTAACTCACGCATGCTCAATGGTGTTCCTCATGCCATTTTTACTTCTTTTACAGACATCAGTACATGCCGCACATTTCAGGAAGTCACTACAGCTGAGCTACATATAGTAAGAGGCTTCGGTCTGTACAGCTGTGCTCCCCGCACCACCCACTGGGGGCACGCCACCACTGGTAAAATTTAAACACTGTAAGTAGTATAAGCTTTTGTTTTAGTTTTTCTAAATGATACTTATAGATCTATAGTATGTGGTTATGTATTTTACTGTCTTTAATGTAAACCGAGTTTAAAACAGTAATAGTAAGAAAACTGTGACCACCAGGTTGCAAGTTTGAGTGTTAAACCTTTATTTCCCCCCTAAAGTATCATAAAATAAAATGCAGTACTTTAGGGGAAATAAAAAATTTAACACAGAAAACTGGCAACCTGGTCATAGTTTTCTCACCATTTTAAATTCCACTTCCCTCCCCCATTCAAGTGCAGGTACAGACATTGCAACAATTGCAAATTTCTAGTGTGCCCTAAGTCCAAAATTAAGAAAACTGGAGAACCGCCTGGCTCGTCACCCCCTCCCCTCCCCATATACCAGCCAGTGAATGGTGTGTGTATGTGGGGGAGGGTCATGACAGGTGTGACCTTCTTAACAGTCAGCTGTCCTAAACCACATACTTTTCTTCATCTTCTTTTTTATTTTATCATGGTAGGATGGATCGTGAGCGGGAGTCCTCCTCAAACTTGGCAGCTCGGAGAGGACTCCTCGGTCCAGGAAGCACCTGGACCTCCTGGCCCGGCTCATCCTACTGGATGAGAGGAACCTGTACTCCTCCCCAGGCTGTAGGCCAAACCTGCAAAGGGAGCCTGCAGCCTGGGCATCTCTCCATGAGGAGTTTTGCCGGTGAGCTTCTTACTCTCGTGAGATCAAAGATCTCAAAAAGAAAGATGAGAGATAATAAGGTTGTGCATGTTATTAATTATTATTATTTATATTTATATTTTTGTACTTGAAAATTCAATAGAGTAGTAGTTGTACTAGAATAGAGTGAGTTATATAATGTTATAAGTACAGTAATATTTAAAAATAAATATATTTTAGAAGAACAGAAGTAGTAGAACCACACTATACAATACTATAGTACAAAAGAAACACAGTTACCTGAAATATTATATTTATATTTGTGAAATGGTGGTATTTGGGAATTTGAATGCAATATTGAAAGATATGTAAATATAAAATAGTATTTTATTACAAACTTTTCAATGTTGCATACAAAATAACCTAGTAGGACATGGCAAATCTTGGTCATTTTATAATTATTAATCAATGTTATTACTTTTCCTATAAGTCTAAGGTTGGCATTTGAGACTTCACGAGGGTAATTGGCACTGACACAGAGTTACTGCGCACTAATGGGAATTACTGCGCAGAATGTTTTGCTAGTGTATATTGCGCACTAACATTTATTAGTGTATGGTAATATAGAGGTACCGTACACTAATAACTGTTAGTGCACATTAGACTGTTTCTCTTGTTAGTGCGCAGTGAGGCAGACACACTGCATACCAATAATTGTTAGTGCACAGTATGGGGCAGATTTTCAAAGGCTACGCGTGTAACCCAAGAAAATCTGCCCCTGCACATGCCAAGCCTATTTTGCACAGGCTCGGCGGCGCACGCAAGCCATGAGACATGTGTATGTCCCGGGGTTTCGAAAAAGGGGAAGGGAGGGGGCGTGCCTGGGGGTTTGAAGACAATCCAGGGGCGTGTCCGTAGTCGGGGGGTGGTCCGGGGGCGGGTCCGGGGCGGGTCCGGGGGTGTGACGGCGGTCCAGGGGCATGTCCCAAGCCCTCCTCTGTTCCGGCCATGCTGGAGGTTTGCGCGCCGGCAGCCAGCTGGCGTGCGCAAGATACGCCTGCCTCTGGCAGGCGTAAGACATAAAATAAGGTAAGGGAGGAATTTAGGTAGGGCTGGGGGGTGGGTTAGATAGGGGAAGGGAGGGGAAGGTGGGGGGGGGCCGTAAAAAAAAGTTCCTTCCAAGGCCGTTCCGATTTCAGAGCGGCCTTGGAGGGAACGGGAAAAGCCATCGGGGCTCCCTTCCACATGTGCACCTTGCGTGCGCCGAGCCCGGATTTTATAACATGCGCGCGACAGCGCGTGCATGTTATAAAATTGGGCATAGATTTGTTCGCGTCGGGTTGCGCGAACAAATCTACACTCGCGCATATGTTTTAAAATCTGCCCCTAATTTTCATAAGCATACTGCACGGTAATTCCCATTAGTGCACAGCAATCTCGGGGTCAGTGCGCAGTAATGGACATCACTGTGCAGTATGCACTTATGAAACAGTGAGCACTAATGATTGTTAGTGCGCACTAAGAGAGAGATATTGTGCAGTAACTCCCGTTAGTGATCACTAACACAAAATACGAATTTTACCAAAATTTTGGTTAAATTCCTTTCGTATGTCGGCGCTACCGAACCATGACGAATTAGACAATTTCTTTGAAATTGTCTAATTCCTTTCGTATGTCGGCGCTACCGAACCATGACGAATTAGACAATTTCTTTGAAATTGTCTAATTTGTTTAAAATGAATGCACATCACTATTTCTGATAGGTTGGAGGGAAGTCAAGTCCTTAGTACAAATTACTGAAAGGCATGCTATCTAACATTTTTCTTCACTATTTATTAATATTTTGCATTTAAACTTTTTTCTTATGCTGGCATCTATTTTCTGTATTAACATGTGCAAGCACAATGATTAACTTAAAAGAAAGAACTTACAGTGCAGTAAATGTCAGGGTACTCTTAGAAGGAAAAATATGGAAAAACTTAGAAAACTTTTCTATTAACTTTTAGTTTATTCTCATCTCTAGAGCAGAGTGAAGAAACATTAGCAATTCAGCGCATAATTTTATCTCACTCAAAAATTAGACTGTTGAGACAGTACAGATTATAACTGGAACTTTATTCATTATATCAGTAAAACTAAAGCCATCAATTTTTTTCTTAGTTTCTACACATTTAAGCCTCTAATTGGATCACTAATAGCTTTTATAAATGGAAAAGCTTTCCTAATGTTTCATCATAAATTATGTTCTGGTTTTATGTCTTACAATTTTACAGAAATTTAGGATATTAAAATTCAAACCTAACTTGATCTCAAAAGCTCTTCTTCTCTTAGCTGTAGATCAAACATACTGCTCATTAATTCGTTTCAGTGTTATTGTGTACATATATTTCTATGACTTGATAATGGAAGCTCAGTCTGAAAACTTTACTTTTCTCTGTAGGAAAATATCATGAAAGGGGAAAGTAGGATTCAGATAAGGACACTCTATCATGACCTATTTATGATACAGTGTTCCTAATTGCCAATGATTTTCTCCCATTCTAAACCTGTTGGCATAACCTTTGATACATGGTGCTCCAGTGACTTAAAACAAGCTTCTAACTGGATTTATTTTAATTATGGATCTCTTCCAAATTAGACTACCAAGCTATGCTAAGCAGTGGAAAATATGTCAAGCTGTTTTTAGAATGTAACGGAGGAGAAACCAAGATGTCTGCTCCTTGAATAGTCACATGTTAGGTTCCCTCTCTCTTTAACTTACTTTTCCTTATCCTTACAATATTGGAATCTCCATGGCTAAGAGGAAAAAGAATCATCCTTCTCTTTTATCTAAAAGTTACCAGATGGCCCTGTATCCCTTTCTTGTGAAGAAGAGGCCTCTGGAGTCATTATCCAGGGAGACAGGATGATCTAGCTATCTATTTCTACCTCCATTACTCATCTGGTCCCCAATCCTGAGAAAGTTCAGCTTTTTTAAGTACTATAGGCCATTGTTGTCATGCTCCCCTGACATGTCTGGTGTTTCAGGAGGATCTGCATTGGTGACTTTCAGTCCCTGAAATTTGATGGAAGCATGGCAATCCCTGAGATGGTTTTCAGGCGTGATGAGTCAGACGAACTGAATGAAATCACCATGAACCTGGAAGATGCAGTAGGCCAGATTGACAAACTAAAGAGTAGCAAATCTCCTGGACTGGATGGTATGCATCTTAGGGTACTGAAGGAACTAAAAAATGAAATTTCTGATCTATTAGTTAAAATTTGTAACCTATCATTAAAATCATCCATTGTACCTGAAGACTGGAGGGTGGCCAATGTAACCCCAATATTTAAAAAAGGCTCCAGGGGTGATCTGGGTAACTATAGACCAGTGAGCCTGACATCAGTGCTGGGAAAAATAGTGGAAACTATTCTCAAGATCAAAATCATAGAGCATATAGAAAGACATGGTTTAATGGAACACAGTCAACATGGATTTACCTAAGGGAAGTCTTGCCTAACAAATCTGATTCATTTTTTGAAGGGGTTAATAAACATGTGGATAAAGGTGAACCCGTAGATGTAGTGTATTTGGATTTTCAGAAGGCGTTTGACAAAGCCCCTCATGAGAGGCTTCTAAGAAAACTAAAAAGTCATGGGATAGGAGGTGATGTCCTTTCGTGGATTACAAACTGGTTAAAAGGAAACAGAGATTAGGATTAAATGGTAAATTTTCTCAGTGGAAAAGAGTAAACAGTGGAGTGCTTCAGGGATCTGTTCTTGGACCGATGCTTTTCAATATATATATAATCTGGAAAGGAATACAATGATTGAGGTTATCAAATTTGTGGACGATACAAAATTATTCAGAGTAGTGAACTCACAAGCGGATTGTGATACATTACAGGAGGACCTTGCAAAACTGGAAGATTGGGCATCCAAATGGCAGATGAAATTTAATGTGGACAAGTGCAAGGTGTTGCATATAGGGAAAAATAACCCTTGCAGTAGTTACACGATGTTAGGTTCCATATTAGGAGCTACCACCCAAGAAAAAGATCTAGGCATCATAGTGGATAATACTTTAAAATCGTCGGCTCCGTGTGCTACAGCAGTCAAAAAAGCAAACAGAATGTTAGGAATTATTAGGAAGGGAATGGTTAATAAAGCGGAAAATGTCATAATGCCTCTATATCGCTCCATGGTGAGACCAAACCTTGAATACTGTGTACAATTCTGGTCACCGCATCTCACAAAAAATATAGTTGCGATGGAGAAGGTACAGAGAAGGGCAACCAAAATGATAAAGGGGATGGATCAGCTCCCCTATGAGGAAAGGCTGAAGAGGTTAGGGCTGTTCAGTTTGGAGAAGAGACGGCTGAGGGGGGATATGATAGAGGTCTTTAAGATCATGAGAGGTCTTGAACGAGTAAATGTGAATCGGTTATTTACACTTTCGAATAATAGAAGAACTAGGGGGCATTCCATGAAGTTAGCAAGTAGCACATTTAAGACTAATCGGAGAAAATTCTTTTTCACTCAACGTACAATAAAGCTCTGGAATTTGTTGCCAGAGGATGTGGTTAGTGCACTTAGTGTATCTGAGTTCAAAAAAGGTTTGGATAAGTTCTTGGAGAAGAAGTCCATTAATGGCTATTAATCAAATTTACTTAGGGAATAGTCACTGCTATTAATTGCATCAGTGGCATGGGATCCTCTTAGTGTTTGGGTAATTGCCAGGTTCTTGTGGGCTGGTTTGGCCTCTGTTGGAAACAGGATGCTGGGCTTGATGGCCCCTTGGTCTGACCCAGCATGGCAATTTCTTATTTTCTTATGTTCTTAACTTGCTGTCTCTGAATCTGATGAAAAGCTGGCTGCAGCTGCAGAGACATTTATAAAGACAAAGGAGACCAGGGTAGAGGGAGTAAGGATTGAGTCTGGTTAAATGATTGTGTAGGTGCCCATGAGTATGGCTGCCCATGTGCAGGTGGCAGCAAAAAAAGTGGAAAGCCACAATATGTGTGTCAGTTGTGGTATGGGTTCTCACTGAGGGCTCTTTTGCTTCTGCTGTTTTTGGCTTATGGTGTTTGAAGAGCAGATTCACTTTTCGAAGATTTGAAGTGCCATGGATGATGAAGATTAGCCGGCAGAATAGAAAATGTCTGCCTTCACCGGGATATGGGACATATTGGTGGAGAGTAGGGATGTGAATCGTTTTAGGACGAAGGAGCGCGACAAAGGGGCTGGCCCCTTTGTGCGCCCCTTCGTGCAGCCACTGAGTCCAAGAAGAAGTGAGAGAAAATAGTAATAAACAAAAGTTAGTTCATCACCCGTTCCCAACCGTCTCTCACCCCTCCATCTGCTGAGATTCGTGCCACCTCTAAGCGGATTGAACCCGCTCTCTCTTTGTTTTGGAACTCTCTCTGTGGTAACCCACAATTCCTCACCGCAGCTTAGAGCTCTAAGTCAAATCTAAGTGCTTTTAGCCTCCTGCAACCTCCAGTGTCCACCACTCGGACTGCATTCAACCTCCACTCGGACAGCATTCAACCTCCACTCGGACTGCATCCAACCTCCACTCGGACTGCATTCAACCTCCACTCGGACTGCATCCAACCTCCACTTGGACTGCATTCAACCTCCACTCGGACTGCATTCAACCTCCACTCGGACTGCATTCAACCTCCACTCGGACTGCATCCAACTTCCATTCGGACAGCATCCAACCTCCTGTGTCCACCGCTCGGACAGCATTCAACCTCCACTCGGACTGCATCCAACCTCCATTCGGACAGCATCCAACCTCCTGTGTCCACCACTCGGACAGCATTCAACCTCCACTCGGACTGCATCCAACCTCCATTCGGACAGCATCCAACCTCCTGTGTCCACCACTCGGACAGCATTCAACCTCCACTCGGACTGCATCCAACCTCCATTCGGACAGCATCCAACCTCCTGTGTCCACCACTCGGACAGCATTCAACTTCCAGCATCCACCACTCGGCCCCTACAGTCTCTTTCAACTTCTGGTACCCCTCACCCAATCAAAGATGACAACTTTCTCCAACTCTTACTTCCAAAACAGACATAACCACCTTATTAACATCCCCCTATTGAAAAACAACAAAAACTTCTTATGTCTCACCTTTCTTCTCATCAATGCGCAGTCATTGTCTAAGAAACACATGTTAATTTCTGACATACTACAAGAAAAAAATCCTGACTTCTTCGCCATAACTGAATCCTGGCTAAAAAACACCGATCAAGTAATTCTGAACCACCTTAACAACAATGACTACGATACCTTTTCAATTCCCCGTAACTACAAAAGAGGAGGAGGCCTGCTACTTATCATAAGAAAACACTTCTCAATGAAAATAATCCCACACAACCTCCCTAAACAATTTGAAGTTACTCTCTTCGACTCCCAACATCTTCAAATCTGCCTCGTTTATTGCCCCCCTAAACTACTAGACAACAACATTTCTCCGCTCATTGAATTTCTCATCTCTAACATCAACATAAAAAAACCTGTGATCATTCTTGGAGACTTCAACCTCCATACAGACGCCAACCCCCGTTCTCCTAGCTGCGAAACTCTTCTCGACATGCTATCAAGTCTAAACTTCATCCTTCAAGTGAACAACCCTACACATAAAGCAGGTCACACTCTCGACCTGATTTTCACCAACAACCCAGTCCCATGGTCTGATCACCACCTCTTACTCTGCAAATCCCAAACAAACTTCAACAACCCAACAAATAATAACTCTACAAAAAAATCCTTCAAATTCCGTCCACCCTATCAAATTAATCTTCTCCTTCAAGAGCTAGGTCTTCAACTAGCGAATCTTGACTTATCAAACATAAATAACGCTATCCAATCATGGTCCTCAATCACTGAAACAACCGCTAACATCATTAACCCGGAGAAGATCAAACACCTAAAGAACAAAAAAGAAATACAAAACCCATGGTTTAACACCACCCTAAAAAAACATGAAATCAGCTCTCAGGAAAACAGAGAAAGAATGGCAAAAAAATAAACTGCCTGCTACACTACAAAAATACCGTTCACAATTAGCAGCCTACAAGAAATCTATCCAAAACACAAAACGGAACTACTTCGGCAATAAAATTATAAATTCCTCCAACAAACCCAAATCCCTATTCAACCTTGTAAACAACCTCATCTCTGATATCCACATCTCCAACACTACTATTACCAAAAAAAACCTAAGCCAAGATTTAGCCATCTATTTTAAGGATAAAATCTCCAAAATAACAAACACCTTCATCACCTCTTCTTTCTTCAATTTACAAACTTCTTCAATTAACATCCCTCCTTGGCTGGACTTCAGACCTATTTCCATTACAGAAACAGAAAAAATGATGAAGAAAATCAACCCTGCTCGTCACGAACTCGACACCATTCCCACCCGAGTTCTTAAAGAAATTGCCTATCCTTTAGCCCCAACAATTTCAGCAATCATCAACAAATCGCTCGAGGAAGGCGAGCTGCCTCCCAAGTTAAAAATTGCCACCGTCACTCCTTTATTAAAGAAAAAAAACCTCAATCCAGAAGACCTAAACAACTACCGCCCAATCTCCAACTTACCCTTCTTTGCAAAAATGATTGAGAAGGCGGCATTGAAACAACTCAACGACCATCTAGACGATAATAAAATTCTTTCTCCTTCCCAATTCGGCTTCAGAAAAAACCACAGCACTGAAACCCTCCTCCTTAAACTCTCCAATACCATCCTAAGAGGTTTTGACAACAAAAAAGGATACCTTCTGATTCTCTTAGACCTCTCTGCTGCCTTCGACACAGTGGATCATAAAATTCTCATCTCATGTCTAGAATCCATTGGGCTGGCTGGCAAAACTCTCAGTTGGTTCTCATCCTTCCTCAGTAACAGACACTTCAAAGTTTTTCACAACAATAGCTCTTCTTCTCCTGTCCCCCTCGATACAGGTGTGCCTCAAGGATCAGCACTTTCACCAATCCTATTCAACATCTACCTGACCCCTCTTTGCCATCTCTTATCTAGTCTTGACATAACGTATTACATGTATGCAGACGATATTCAATTACTCATTCCTATTTCTTCCTCGATAGAAGATGCTATGTCTAAAGCAGCCTCACACTTGGATACTATCAGAAACTTGCTAATTCATCTCAAATTATGTCTAAATACAAGCAAAACAGAATGTATCCTAATTGCCAAAAAATATCCTGGACATTTAACAATTCCACCCTTCTACTTTGACAAGACCCTCGTCCTTCTCAAAGAGAGCGTTAAAGACCTGGGTGTTTGGTTAGACACTGACCTAATCTATAAAAAACACATCTCCACAAAAATAAAGGAAGGCTTTCACAAACTTCAAATAATTAAACATCTAAAACCCCTACTCCACCCCCATGATTTCAAAACTGTCCTTCAAGCCCTCATTTTTTCAGGTTTGGATTACTGCAACTCCCTATTGATCGGCCTTCCAAAATCTTCCTTGAGACCCTTGCAGCTCCTTCAGAATGCTGCAGCCAGAGTTCTAACAGGTACAAGAAAAGCTGATCACATTACACCTGTTCTCAACCAATTACAGTGGCTCCCTATTGAAAAAAGAGCAGAATTCAAAGTCCTCACCATACTCCACAAAGCAATATACAATGCCGACTATTCCGCCTTTGATGACATCATTCACATCCATTGCTCCCAACGTACTACACGAACCGCCAGCAAAATTAATCTAGTGATTCCCTCTCTTCCACAGGCTAAATTATCCTCCACCAGAAACAGAGCCTTTTCCATCATCGGCCCTAAGCTCTGGAACTCGCTTCCTCATTGCCTCACCAATCAAGATAACTTAAAATCCTTCAAAAAAGACTTAAAACCCTGGCTTCTCAGCCAATCCTTTAAAGATAGCACTCAATGACTCTAAAATTCTTTTATATATTCTGCCATTTTTTCATTCTCCCTGTTACAATGACACAGATGCCCTTCAATGCTTCATGAGATATATGTACATCTATTCAGGGTTCTATCCTATGTTATCTTGTTATACATTCTCCTGTTGTATTTATCATCGTTAATTTTAAATTGTAATCTTCATACATCGTTCTATGTAACATGTTGTTTCTGTATGTAAACCGGAGTGAAGGCAACTCTGCTATACCTCGGTATATAAAAAATGCTAAATAAATAAATAAATAAATAAAATTATCGTCCGATAATTTTAATATCGTCTTAAACCGTTATGGAACACAATACAATAGAGATTCTAACGATTTATCGTTATAAATCGTTAGAATCGTGAGCCGGCACACTAAAACCCCCTAAAACCCACCCCCGACCCTTTAAATTAAATCCCCCACCCTCCCGAACCCCCCCCCCCAAATGACTTAAATAACCTGCGGGTCCAGCGGCGGTCCGGAACGGCAGCGGTCCGGAACGGGCTCCTGCTATTGAATCTTGTTGTCTTCAGCCGGCGCCATTTTCCAAAATGGCGCCGAGAAATGGCGGCGGCCATAGACGAACACGATTGGACGGCAGGAGATCCTTCCGGACCCCCGCTGGACTTTTGGCAAGTCTTGTGGGGGTCAGGAGGCCCCCCCAAGCTGACCAAAAGTTCCTGGAGGTCCAACGGGGGTCAGGGAGCGATTTCCCGCCGCGAATCGTTTTCGTACGGAAAATGGCGCCGGCAGGAGATCGACTGCAGGAGGTCGTTCAGCGAGGCACCGGAACCCTCGCTGAACGACCTCCTGCAGTCGATCTCCTGCCGGCGCCATTTTCCGTACGAAAACGATTTGCGGCGGGAAATCGCTCCCTGACCCCGCTGGACCTCCAGGAACTTTTGGCCAGCTTGGGGGGGCCTCCTGACCCCCACAAGACTTGCCAAAAGTCCAGCGGGGGTCCGGAAGGACCTCCTGCCGTCCAATCGTGTTCGTCTATGGCCGCCGCCATTTTTCGGCGCCATTTTGGAAAATGGCGCCGGCTGAAGACAACAAGATTCAGTAGCAGGAGCCCGTTCCGGACCGCTGCCGTTCCGGACCGCCGCTGGACCCGAAGGTTATTTAAGTCATTTGGGGGGGGATTTAATTTAAAGGGTCGGGGGTGGGTTTTAGGGGGTTTTAATGTGCTGGTTTTGCGATTTTACGTTTTTTCGATTTTTCACGATATTTTACCCCCCCAAACGGCAACAATACGATTCCCTCCCCCTCCCAGCCGAAATTGATCGTTAAGACGATCGAGGACACGATTCACATCTCTAGTGGAGAGCCAGTGAATCCTTCTCTTCATCCTGCACCTTCTATTTTCTTGTCAAGTGCATTGAAGCGATATGTGAATACTATGGACCATTTCTCAGCTGTATTCCATAAGAGGACTTTAATTTTGGAAGACAATAAGGAATGTTTTTCTGATTCTTTCTCTCAGGAAGTAACTTTGGCCAAATTATTAGAGGCTTTTGTTAACCCGGAAGCGCTTGTGATTGCAAAAATTGAACTTTATTATGATATAGTGATAAAATTAGAAGTAAATATTAAATAGTGTGAAGTGATTGTAGAGAAACTTAACTAAAGAGGATCTTCTGTTCAGTCAAATTTGTCTTCCATTCAGCATACATCTATAGCTTTGGTTAAGGAGCACTTTGTTGACAATTTGAATATTTATTTATGTATTTATTTATAATTTTTATATACCGACATTCTTACATTAAAATGCAAATCATACCGGTTTACATAAAACAGAAAAAGCAGGAAAAAATATTTCCATTGTCAAATACAGAGAACATTTATAATAAAATTGTTAACAAAGGCATAAGGTAGGAACTTGAAAAAAGGTTACTTAACAGAAAACGTAAAAGAAAAAATAGTAAATGAAGCACAAAGAGTTGACGTCGGGGGAGGGGCATGTTGAGGAATATGTTGAGAATGTTATGAAAAACAACAATTTAAAGGTAGATTTAAGAGTCACGTGCGTTTGCTGGCATGCACCCATGGACACGGCAATTGTGTGGCTCAAAACACCTGTTGTAGGATAAAGCTATTCTCTTGTCCACTAAACAAATAGTCACAAAATGAGCATTTGCCACCATGGGAAATGCGCCTTGACACTTGTTTTATTTGTCTCAGTTGTATTATAAAAATAAGAACACACTAATTGATAACTAACATTTTGAGCTATTTTCAGAGCAAATGGAACTGGTGTCTGAAATGATTTGTGCAATTATACAATATGCCAATGTCTCCTAATGCTTTCTTGAACTTGATGAGTAAGAGAGAACACACGCAACCCGGGATTCTTCTGCACAATGTCCAGTCTGCAATAGAAGATCTGTAGTGTTGGTGTCTTCTCTTCAGCACTGATGGCATGCATAGTTACCATTTTCCATATAGGACACTTTTCAATGTGAGTGGAGAACAGAAGTTTAAATTACAGCCTAGAGTGTTGTATTTGATGGACCATATAAGTGAACACATGAACTACATATGAGCTAAAGTATTTAGCCATTCTTTAATGAGAGTGTGCAACATATATGGTTGTTTCCTTAACAAACTCTTACATGAACTGTTTTTATGTTGCATAAAAACATCTTTAAAAAAGTTTAATTGAATCAAAATTGGACTCTCTCAGGTATATGATTATATTGTCTTGTTTGTTCACTCACAAGGCTGTGTACTTGCTTTAGAGTTAAACTACAGGTGCTTATGACACCACTATTATTGAATCCTAACCTATGGTGATGTTATTTTATCAAGAATTAATATAGAACTTGTGCTTACAGTTTTAAAGTGACTGCAGCAGAAACATATTGGGGCGGACTTTAAAAGGGTTACGCGCATGAGTTACACGCGTAACCCTTAAAAAAAAAAAAAACCCTGCGCATGCCGAGCCTATTTTGCATAGGTTCGGTGGCGCTTGCAAGCCCGGGACATGCGTATGTCCCGGGGCTTGCAAAAAGGGGCGGGGCGTGGGTGGTCCGGGGCGGTCCGGGGCTGGGTGGGGCATGGCCTGAGCCTCCAGGCACAGCGGCCATTTGCCACTGTGCCCAGGACCGCTGGCTGGCCGTTGGCTGGCGCGCATAAGTTACGCCTTCAACAAAGGTAAGGGGGGGTTCTAGGTAGGGCTGGGGGGCGGGTTAGGTAGGGGAAGGGAGGGAAAGGTGCAGGGGGGGCGGAAGGAAAGTTCCCTCCAAGGCCGCTCTGATTTCGGAGCGGCCTCAGAGGGAACGGAGGCAGGCTGTGCGGTGCGGTGCATGCAAGTTGCACAATTGTGCACCCCCTTGCGCGTGCTGACCCTGGATTTTATAACATGCGCGCGGCTGCGCGCGCATGTTATAAAATCGGGTGTAGATTTGTTCACGCCGGGTTGCACGAACAAATCTGTGCCCGCGCACAGGTTTGAAAATCTGCCCCATTATGTTTGAAGTTTAATTCACAGCCAAACTAGTAAATTACTATATCTATATCTATACATGATTATGTGCTGATCCATAAAACAACTATACAGATATCATGCACAAGCACATTTTTATGTTGATTTACATATCTAATTGCATTCCCCAGTTGTTTAAATTAATTCAAATTCTTTTTTCTCATATACCTCTGATGCAGGTGTAATTCTCCAAACACTGATCAATGTTGGACCTGGGACCCTATGGGCTTGGGACTATCAAGAAGCACAGGAAGCAAAAACCATCAAGAGATAAGTGTTCACTTTTTATTTGCATTCTTCCAAAAAGATACATAGATTTTCTTACAAAAAAGGACATTAACCTATGATTATACATCTGATGAACAGCTCAGACACAAATCACACTTCCATATTGTGCAATAGCATCTATGATATGAGGTCAGACGTAGTTGTCATTTTATCTAAGTATATTGTTTTCAGTTTAATATAGAGTGGATCTTGGGACATTACATATTATTATTTCTTCATTGTAGATGTTCCTTTATCACACAGGCTTACGCGAGAATGCATGCAATGCATTGAAACCACATATATCAATGCATTGAACGTGCCTACTTTTCCTACCTATTTTAAAAATTATACAAACGTATATTTTACACATGATAGTAAAGGAGGACTTGCGTACGTTGTTCGATTTTAAAACATGGGCACATAAATGAAAATGTTTACCAATTAGGCCACTAGTTCACCCAGTCCTTCTCCAGGTCATCTAGATCTTTATGGATCTTCAGTCTGAACTCCCCCATTTCATCTAAACCTCCCCCAGTCAGTACTGCAAAATAAATATGCTTATTATCCCTTCTACCCGATAATTAGTAGGTATGAAAATGTGTGTAGAGATCCTCTAGATAGCCCTAGTCCTAGCTTGGCATTAGTGTGTTAGGAGAAGGGGGTGTATCATTCTGAAGAGCATCTCCTCTGAGGCTTGCTGGATTGATGAGCTCTTATGTGAATAAGAGAGGATGAGTAGGAGTGGTGTGGCATTGTTTTTGTTAAAGAGTAAGGATCTGTTAGGGTTATCTACTATTTTGGTTTGGGGCTCTCCAGTCTAACCATGATTGAAAAGTTTTTTTTCCTTATCAGGCACCCCATATATAAGATTCTGCCTGGATTTTGGACTTTGAGTCAGGCTGAAGGGTTTCTTTGAGAAATTTGCTTTTTTTTTTTTTTCCCATTCTGCTTAGCCCCTGCTCCTGCTCAGAGGAGGGGCAGAGGTGACTCACTCCATTAGATGCTGAAAAAGAGTTTTGCCATTTTGGGTTTTGTGAAGAAATCATATTTTTGGGTTTTTGGGTTTTTTTTACCCTAGTTGGTAATGGCATTGGAAATTTGGAAGATTACCAGGCTAGGAGTGAAGAGAACATAGGACACTGTTACGATTCTGGTTGCTGTGCAGCCTCCTCACCACCAGAGGCCTCCCATGAGCACTCTCCCCTGGCTGTCCCGCCTTCCTTGCCTACCTGCTTCATATCCAGAACCCTCTAGTTAACCCCACCTAGCCCATGCCTCGGTGCTTTGGCATCGAATTCCTTTGGACTCCCTGCTTTAGCCATCTGTCCCTTGCCTTACCTTCAGGTATTCTGCTTTCCTGCCTTGCCTTGCTCTGTGACCTATGGGGCCTCCTGGTTCTTTGTTGATCTTGCTCTCCGGTCTACTGGCATTCTAGTTCTTGCTTGCCTTCTTGTCCCCTCTCACCCTGAATCCCTTTGTAGCTGCGCTATTACGCTCTGCTTGCCCCTGCTTCCCTTGGACTTCTTGCCTTGCTGCCTTCAGGCATTTTGTGGTTTCATGTTCAGCGTAGTCCCTGTCCAGGTCTGTCCAGACCTGTCATTGTCTGTCTTCCTTGCTCTGGTTCCCCTCCTCCAGTTCACGCTTACCTGCATCCAGTCTCTGATTTCACCCATACCTGCACTCAGTTCCAGTGTAACAGTTCACGCTTATCTGCATTCACATCCACACATACCCACATTCTGTTCCAGTGTTTCTTGAAGTTCACTCTTGCCACCACGCACCCAGCTTTAGAGACTCTTCTCAGCCTGCACCCAGCTCCAGAGAGTCTTCTCAGCCAGCACCCAGTTCCAGAGGGCCTTGTCATCCTGCACCCGGCTCTGGAGTCTCTTCCCCAGCCTCACCAGATCACCTGCAATTGCTCCTGTCCTCCTGTCCTGTGTCACTCCTGCAGGTGGTGTTCCCCACACCAGGCTACAGACCAAACCATAACAGACACACATAATCATATATCAGCAGTGAAAAGGTGTGTCACATCAGCAAGTTAATTGTTTGCAAATTAACTTAAAAACAAGGAGTAATGCTTCCATACTGAAAATGTAATGACTTCGTTTTTTTAACACGTTGATCATCTGAAATCAGGCAGTGGACACGTAAACATATCAAACAGCTCAAGAGTCCGATTTATATACCACAGTGGTCCCCCAACACGGGCCATACTGAAGCATTACTCCTTGTTTTGAAGTTGATTGGCAAATCGTAAACTTGCTTATGTGACACATCTTTCGACTCTTGATACAGGAAATTTGGAGCCAGCCTTCCTTGCCTGGAGATTGGAGAAATAGAAAACCTGTTTCCTCAGCCTGGGACTTTTCATCCAGGGAAGACCAGCAGCAGATCTGAGAGAAAAGTGGGAGACATCTGAAGACCACCCCAGGCACAGGACAGAGACAGAGACTGGTTTGTGAAAGAGCTGGAGACCCTCTGGACCTCAGGTAATGTTTTGGGGAAAGGGAACGGGAACCCTCCCACTTAGGATATTTATCTGCCCTCTCCCCGGATTGTAGAAAGGTCTTAGAATCTAGTCTGAGGGACACTTCCACAGAGGAGTAAAAGATTTAAGCTAGTAGGATTCAGTCTGTATGAAAATAAGTATTCGTGATTGAGAAATTTTTTAATAAATCAAAGGAAACTTTTAATTTGGACACCTACTGGTATGTCCAGCCTGTTATTTCCAGTGCTGAGTGTCCCTGAAGAGTTGGTAGTAACACACAGGGAAGGGATTCCACAGTTGCCTTGGGCCTTGAAAGATAGCCTTCCCCTCAGAGACAAAGAACTCACACCCCAATACAAAAGGACTGGTGACTGTAAAGACTGAGACTTAGTCCTGGGGTTTATTGTGGCCCTAACAAAATTCAGCAATCATCCTAAATTGGGATTTCATAGGCGACTATGGTGGCAGATGTATGTGTGTGTAAATAGCAACTTAAGTGTTGGCTCCACCCAGGAATGCTCCTAGCCCACCCCTGTTCATGTACGTGTATGTGGAAGTGAATGTGCGTACCATTTACTTTTACAAAATGCAGAATACGCAAGCCAATGCTACTTTTGCACAGGTATGCTCATTTCTGAGAGCACGATATTTTGAAAATTCACCCCTGGGGTTGCATGTTCAACGTTACCTGTGTTCCTTCCTGTGAAAAGTGCACCAGCAGAAACGTAGATGCAAATGGCCCATGGGGTACTTTATACCCACATTGAGTTTCAAAGACAAAGTATGCACTCACTTTGGCTTTGAAAATTGGTGCAAAGTTGTTGGGTTAAAAGTAGCTATGGATGGTTTGAAAATGAACCCTTTTTATCTCCCTGCATGACTGTTTACTCAACAGCAGCAGGTTGATTATATTTAGAGACCACAGTGCCCGTCATTTATTAGGAGAATAAATAGCTTCGGGGGATGTTCACGTTAAAGTTTATTAGAACTTTTTTTCGCAAGGATGCAGCAATTGAAGGATTAAATGAACTTTATGGCTGATGAAACTTTTTTTTTTTTAACTGCATTAAAAAGTAAGGCACAGTAAGCATAAGGAGCAGGCTGTTAATTGATAATAAGAGAAAGCAAAGAGAAGGTGTTGAACTTCTTGCAGAAAAAATGTGTCTGTTTCAATAGCTTTAGCAGTTAACAAATCACGTCACGGTAGTTCTGACATCTTAGTGAAAAAAAAAATAAATGTAAATTAATTGAAACCAAATGTGCTGATAGATTTCCCTTTACATACTGTCCTGAATTTAAACCAGTCTCAAATATAAGATGCCACTTCCCCCCCCCCCCCCCCCCCTATTTCTGAGAATAAATTAGAAAAGCCATTAACCTGCAGTGGGTCTTCAGAGGCTGTGAAGGTGCACTGAGCCGGGGTCAATATCTTTTCATGGAAAAGGACAATTTATCACTGTGGGGGGGGGGGGGGTTCTGCTCATTCCCTCCTCCCCCCCTCTAATTTTCTTCTCTCCATCCTTTCCTTTCTATCATCTTTTCCCTTCCTTTCTGCTTCTCTTTTCCCTTCACTTGCTTCTCGTCACCTTTTCTCTGCGCTCGCTTTCTCTCCTGCACTGGCCCCGCGTCTAGTCTGCAACTATAAAATGAAAACGACTCTTTCTTTTTTTGAAAGGCATTTAAAAATAAAGACTTGTAATTGGGCCAATAGGATATTATAGGATGAATTAAAAATATGTTTTCAACATGCTCCTAAACATGTTATAGATGTTACAGGGGATCATAAAATACATGGTTCAGACTTTTGACCTACATTTTCCGTATGTGTTATTGATCTAACATGGCTGACAATGTTCTCCAACTCCTCCAGCCCATTAGAGGGTAGGTGGTATGAAGCCATAATTAAAAAAGAAAACAGCATATGATTTTTGATGGTGAATGGAGTTGCAAAATAAGAAACAAGAGGAGTGTGCACAGAAAAAACATTTTTTTTTCATGCCATCATTTTATTTCATTTGCCATTTTGTGTCATTTTGTTTGTTTTATTTCCCAAGCTATGTCATTTTTTTTTGTTTTGTTTTGTTATTTATTTTTTCCATTAAAGTCTATAGGGGAAGAAATGTATCCTATTTTGGACTCTAATACTGAGGTTTTCCCCATCTAATATTTACCAGATTTGCAGGCATCATCAGAGGAAGCAGCACCCTGAGACACCAAGAGTGGAGTAAAATGGCCAGAGTGGCATGAACACTCCATGAAACCACGTGAGGGAAAAACAGTCAAACAGTGGAAGAGTGTTACGGGTGCGTCTGCCACGCCGCTGACGGGCCGAGGGTTTGGGCACCCTCGGGTACAATCGTAGGCGCGAGGAGCACAGCCGTCTCTAAAGCCGGTTGTGTAAGCCCTTGGGCCACGGCGAGAGCTAGGGAGGAGTCCCAGCCACACCGTGGGAGGTGAGCCGGTGCTGGCATGGTGAGCCAGGCGGGTACTGAAGCAGGGGTTAAGGAGCGGAGTCTGACCCTCAGCCGGACCTGCACGCCCATGACAACCAGCAATGCAATGTTGGTTGATGAATGGTCCTCCAACTGTTCCAAGCCCTTTCGGACCTGCCGCTGGGTAACGGCAAAGGGCGGCAGGCCGGACAGAGGACGAGGGCAGACAGTACACGGAAGACATCTTAGATGAGGGCTGGTGCAGACATCGTAGACAAGGGCTGGTGCAGAGACATCAGAGGCAAGGGCTGGAAGGAAGACATGGGCACTGTCCCTCAGGGCGCCCTACTCAGCCCACCCGCGGGACTGAGTCGCGGACCACCCCGTCCCATACGCACCCTACACAGCCCAGGAAGGCTGGTCGCGGACCACGCTGAGATCGGGAGAGCACTGGGAAGAAGGAGCGGCGGATTACTGCACTCCAGGCAGCTCAAGGCAGGAACACTGCACTCCAGGCACATCTGGGAAAATCAGTAAGTGGATCAGGAACAGACATCAAGCAACATCAGGAGCAGACATCAAGGCAGAGACAGGACAAGGAGCCATCAAAGCAAGGCAGACCACGGAAGATTGGGAGAGGTTACAGGCAACTGTAGAACCCAATCCGAAGGCAAGTAGCAAGTGAAATGAGAGTCCTTTTATACTGCAGGATGTAGGCAACTCCCTGGGAGGAGTTTGCCAGGACCGCCCCTTGCTGGCCCTATAACTGAGGTGGAGAGCTGCGGGCCGGCCCCTAGGGAGAAGGGCGTGGCCAACCAGGAAGTCCAAACGCAGCCAAGCAAGCCACAGGCAGGCCTCAGGAACAGCTAGGCCTCCCAGGCCCTGGAGCAAGTCCTGGATGGTGCACAGGCGAGGCCCTGGCTTCGAAGCGGCCTCCGGAGTGAAGGTAAGATACCTCCTGTAGCGCAGCAACAGGGGGGATCGTAACAAAGAGAATATGCAAAGTATCTCAAATAGTGGCATTAAAAACCCAAGGCAACAAAAGTAGAGCCAAGGGCAACAATAACAGTGCCATCAAGACCCCAAGGCACCAAAAAATGGGAAAAAGAAACAACAATATCATGAATGCCCCAATGCATTTAGGAAAAAAATCTAGGCTTCATCGTTGATAATACGCTGAAATCTTCTGCTCAGTGTGCAGCAGCAACAGCAGCCAAGAAAGCAAATAGAAAGCTAGGAATTAACAGGAAAAGAATGGAGAATAAAACAGAGAATATCATGATGCCTCTGTATCACTCCATGGTGCAAACACATCATGAGTATTGGGTGCAGTTCTGATGAGCACATCTGAAGACATAGCAGAGTTAGAAAAGGTACAGAGAAGAGCCGCCAAAATGTTAAAGGGGATGGAATAATTCCCCTATGCGAAAAGGCTAAAGAGGTTAGGATTCGTCAGCTTGGAGAAGAGACGGCTGAGGGGAGATAATGATAGAGATTTAGAAAATAGTGAGTGGAATGAAACAAGAAAACACAAATCAGTTATTTATTTTTTCAAAAAATGCAAAGACCAGGAGACACACAATGAATTTACTAAGTTGTATATGTAAAACTCAGAAGAGAATTTTTTATTTTTTTTACTCAACACATAATTAAGCTCTGAAATTCTTTGCCAGATGATGTGGTGAAAGCTATTAGTGGAGCTGCATTTGAAAAAGGTGTGGACAAGTTCCTGGAGGGAAAGTCCATAGACCATTATTAAGGTGGAGTTGCAGAAATCCACTTCTTATCCCTGGGATAAGCAGCTTGGAATTTATCTACGCTTTCAAATCCTGCCAGGTACTTGTCATCTGGATTGGCCACTGTTGGAAACAGGATACTGGGCTTGATGGACCTGTAGTCTGACCCAGTATGGCAAGTCTAATGTTCTTCTGTTCTGTATTTCTAAGAGACCACGAGAGGGACAAAGCAGCTCAGTTGTGTGAAAAATCTAAGGCACCAAAGAAGGGCAAAGTGAACTTAGATCAGAGGCTGCTCATCCAGAGCAATCATTTTCCCACAATTTAACGCTGAGGTCCAAACTGATTCTGACTTGTAAGTCTGACATGACTGAGGGGCCAAAAGACGAATTGAACCATCTAGTGCCATGAATTCACCTGTCATGCAGCCTCTTCATGCCCTGGTCTTGCCTTCAGCAAGCCTCACCACCAGCCTTGCTAAGCTCCTCCTCACTGTTCTTGACACACCCAAGTCTCAGCCCTCTTCTCTCTGACCTGCCATTTTTCTCTTGTACCTTGCCTACTGGCCTCTGGGCCTTCTTGTTCCTCACCTTATGGTTTACACTAGGCCTTGCCTTGCCTTGTGCCTTGCGGCCTATCCAGGTTTCTGAATACCTAAGAGCCTTTGAGCCTATAGCATAGTGGCCTTTGGGCCTCCAGCCTTGCTGTCTTCTGGCTTCTATGTTTCTTCTTCTTTGTTGTCTTCCCTAGTCCTTGCCTGGCCCTGTCCTGTCTGAAGTTTCTAGTCCTGTCTTTTTTTGGTCTTGCCTTGCCCTGCCTAGTATGCTTTCCCTGCCTTCCTTGTGCCTTGACTTACTCCAGCCCCATTTGTGACTGTGCATTGCCCCCAGCCCTTGTCCAGTGTCCAGCCTAACCCGCTCTAGCCTGTCTCTGTCTTCAGTGCCAGGCTTGCCTCATCCTAGCCTTACCAGCATTCCTGATTCCTGTCTCCAGCCATGCCTCATCCAGCTTGTCTCTCCAGCCCTGCTTCTGCCTTTTGCATCCATGTTCCAGTCTCGCCAGCCCTGCTCTAGACTGTAGAACTCACCATGATATACTGCTACTGCAATGACCTATTGGCCCCCAAAACCCAAGGGCTAAACCTGCAGGGGAAGGGGCTGGCTAGGTATAAGACCAGCCCTTGTTTAGCCCAGAGTCCTCTCTTGTAGTTTTGTACCACTCCTGGGAATGGCTACCCAGATTCCAGCAACTATGATAGAATGAAGAGGCCAATCCTTATCCACAGACATGGGTACAGGACCCTCAGCCCAACTGGTTAGTCCAAAACAGATTACTCTACTGCCAATATGATAGTATGTTACATTCCTTTGAATTCCAATTTTACGCATGATATACTTTTGAAAATTATCTCTTAAGTTGTCCCTGAAACATTGGAGTGTAAAGTGACTTGCCCAAGGTCACATTGGTTAGCCAGTAAGTAAGAATCCTTCTGGGCAGGAGTATTGAGCTGATTTATCAGTTGTAGCAACAAGTCCCCGAGCATCAAAACTTCTGATGCCATTCCTTGCTTCTTCTGGAATCACGTAAATGCTGTATTTGTTGCATATTATTGTGCTTGTGAGCATGAACACAGGTTAGTTCATTACATTTTCTTAAATAATTGCAAAATAGAATTTTGGTCTTCTGACTTAAATTTGAACCACTCCAAAGCTGGAGTAAATATATTTTAAGCTGAGGATACCTTGAGGTGAATAAATAGAGTAAATAAGTATATATATTTATTTGAGTGCACAGATGAGTAAGTGGGCAGAGAGAGGGCCATAATACAAAGGCTAATGCAAGTAACTGAGCACTAAAACATGCGCTTGATTTCAGAGCACGGGTTTAATGTTCAGCATAAAATCTTTTTTAACTCCTGATGCAGAAAGCTAAATGTGGAAAAGAGGATTTACATTCAGACAACATCCAACAAGGCATTGATCTGTGCAGTCTGGGTAAACAAACATCGGGGTAACTTGCTTGATGCGGCGGTTACTACCCTTAACCATAAAGCCTTACGATTCACCTTTGATGCAACTCCAGCATTACTCTCTGCATCAACGGCAGGGGGTGGCAGGAAGTTTGAATCAAACAGTTACCAACAAGGGCCCTGAACCTGGTGGTTGATGAAACAGATAAGTATGGGTAAATAAATGTGGGAGCTTGCTGGGCAGACTGGATGGGCCAATTGGTCTTTTTCTGCCATCATTTCTCTGTTTCTCTGTTTCTAGGTTTCTATGAAAATGCATCAGGAATTAAAAATTTGCATAAACTTTAAAATGTGCATTTAACCAGATCGCATACACATGTTAACTCAGGAAGGTGAGGTGGTATCACTTATTATCCAGATAGGTGCCACCGCCACTTAGCTAGATAAATACTAATTACTTAACTGGCTAGGTAGTGATGAACCACACCAGATAGCTGGATAAGTACTGACTTATCCAGCTATCTGACAGCTGCTACCTGCTTCCAGATAGCCAGATAAATATCCGGCTAAATGGCAGCAGTGACTGCCACCATTTACTCAGATAAGGCCAGTACTTATCCAGTTAAGTAGCGGCAGCTGCCAGCATTTACCCGGAGGGTTCCTGACTTTTTTCCAGGATTTAAAAGGGTACACTGGCCAAACGCAGCTTCTCTGCATTGGAGAGTACTGCTTAATGCCCTCATTTGCTTGGGATTTCCATCTGAGGGTGCTAAGCAGTGCTCCCATTTTGGTATGAGCATTTTTTTGCATGCAAAATTCCTTGTTACATCGGCAATAAGATTTTTGCACAGAAAATGTGCATTCGAGTGCAGGCAGAAACATGCATTTGACTGAACGCACCTATCTACATTGACCTGGCAATATTTATTGAAGGGACAACCCATGAGTGCTCCGAATATCTTCCTTGTAGTCATGATGATTATTTTGTTCTGTCAATTATCTCATAAATATGATTTTTATGACAGCTGTTTGGCAACATTCAAATATTTCCTACAGCTCAACCTCTGGAGGCAGAAATGAATTTTGAGGCATGAAAACCTGTGAGTGTGTGCTATTTATTTCATCTAATAAACTGCAGGATATATAAGATCAGCATTATGCTGACAATAATTAACACAATTCGACGTGGGATGATACTGAAAATCAATGTGAAAATGTAAGCACCCACAATAGCTGGCTAAATACTTTGATGAAAAATTTGAATTGGAGATACCCAACTCAGCACAGTCTCAATATATGTATATATTTTTTGTGTTATGAAACAAATATATATCTAGTACCCTGACTTTTTATACTGCACATAAAGAGGATAAATTTAATATGTGCGCAAGCATGTAATTGGGTGTGCACATGCAATCACACATATTGGGGCAGATTTTCAAAGGGGTACGCACGTAAGATATGCGCGTACCCCCTGAAAACCTGCCCCAAGTTACCCCTGCGCGTGCTGAGCCTAGGTTGAATAGGCTTGGCGGCGTGCGCAAGCCCCGGGACGCGCATGTCCCAGGGCTTTCCTGGGGGGCGGGGTGTCGGGGCTTGTTGGGAGGGGCGTGTTGCGGCAGCGCGTCATACGGGGCGGGGCCATGGGCGTGGTTACGGCCCAGGGGTGTTTCGGGGGCGTGTTTGAGGCCTCCGAAACTGCTCCCTGGCCGGGGAATTGCGCAGCCGGTGCGCATGGGTTACGCCTGCCTCGGGAAGGCGTAACTCTTCAAACAAAGGTAGGGGGGGGTTTAGATAGGGCTGGGGGGTGGATTAGGTAGGGGAAGGGAGGAGAAGGTGTAGGGGGGTGGAAGGAAAGTTCCCTCCGAAGCCGCTCTGATTTCGGAGCGGCCTCGGAGGGAATGGAGGCAGGCTGTGCGGCTCGGCGCGCACAGGCTGTCGATTTTGCACAGCCTTGCGCGCACCGACCCCAGCACACACCAGGCGTACTCTTGTTCACGCCTGGTGCGCGAACAAAAGTACGTGCGAGCGTACTTTATTAAAATCTACCCCATTTTGTATCGTCAGCACAAATGTGCACTATATAAAATATGCATAAATCTACCCAACAACATGTTCATGTATCTAAAAGCCACATTACCAGCATTTTTTCTGGTTATTTTACATAACCAGATAAGAAGCAGTTGTTGACACTTATCCAGCTAAGTGGTAGAAAATTCACTATTTACCCAGAGAAGTCAAAATGTATCCGGATAAGTGGAATAAATCTTATAATCATGAGTATTTGTGCACCAAATTGTAACCATTTACACGTGGAGATTTTTCTCACATAATTGCCGTAGCACTTGTCAACTTTTAAGTGTGTAAATCATCACATTTTGTAGCAAATTAGGAGTTTCACCACTTGCTATGGGTCCAGCAGCAATGCAGCCTTCTCTGCACTAGAGGACTCTGGGGAGCCCCACTCTGAACTGTACTCTTCAGCACATCCCTGGTTTCATGCCTCATCCAGGCTTACTGCCTCTGCTGCACCAGGGGACCTCCATGAGCACAGTCTCCTGGCTGGCCAAGCTCCTCTTACCTGCCTGCACCACACCCAGACCTCAGAACTACTTATTTATTGATTTATTTAGAAACTTTTATATACCGGTATTAGTGGGGACATCATACCGGTTCACATAATAACTGAAAGATTGGAAAATACATTTCAACAAGGGGAATGTAACTGGGCGAGGGTAGAACAGAGAGGCAGTAGGAAGGACAGGGAAAACAAGAAAGTTATAACCAAAACAATTTACAATTTACAATGAATGTCTCCTTAATATAAGGAGAGGATGCTTCTTTCTCTAGCCACTTCTTCTTTGCAGACTTCTCTGGACTTTCCCTGTTTTGCCTTGTGGCCTTTGGGCCTTCTGATCTCAGCTCTTCCTTGTCTTTGACTTGTGGCCATCCAGCCTTCAGCTTCTAGCTTTGCCTTGTAGCCTTTGAGCCTCCAGGCCCTTCCTTGTTTACAGCCTTACCTAGGCTATCACTGACCTCTGGCCTACCCAGGCCTTGCCTAGCCTGTGGCCTCTCTTGGCCACTTCCTGTCTCTAGGTCTTTCCATGTCTTGCCCCTCAGGGCCTTCCTGAATTGTTGTCATCGGGCTTTATGTTTTATGTTATGTGTTGTCTTTAACCTGTCTGTCCTATCCAATCTGTTCCTGAGTTCCAGCTTCAAAGATGATAGCTAAAGCCAGAAGAATGCTGGGCTGCATAGAGAGAGAAATAACCAGTAAGAAAAAGGAGGTAATAATCTCCTTGTACAGGTCATTGGTGAGGCCTCACCTGGATTACTGTTTTCAGTTCTGGAGACTGTATCTCAAAAGGGACAGAGACAGGATGGAATCAGTCCAGAGAAGGCCAATCAAAATGGAGAGGTTGAAGGATCTAAATATGTATGCCCTAGAGGAGAGGAGATGCAGGGGAGATATGATACAGACATTAGATATCTGAAAGGTTTTAATGATGCACAATCAACAAACCTTTTCCATTGGAAAGAAATCAGTTGAATTAGGAGCCATGAAATGAAACTTCAGAACCAATGTCATAAAATATTTATTCATGGAGAGGGTGGAGGATGCCTGGAATGCCTGTTATGAAAGTGGACCCTTGTGTCGAGGTAGTTGGCTACCATCTAAGGGCGAGGCCTCTTGGACCATAGAGACTTGCTAGAAGACTTCACCCTGGAAGCACGCGACCCCCCCAGGAGGAGCCTGTAGGGGTCCGGCTGCTGGGACTTAGGCGACTCCTCTGAAGACTGTAAGAGGTCTGGATGCAGGTGCCTCCTGCAGGTCATGGGTTCCAGATGGCTGCCGCCTCCAGCAGGTCGTGACAGTCTGAGGATGGAATCGAGGAAGAGTCCAAAGCCAGTCCGGGAATCAATATACCAGCGGGGTCCAAGTCCAGTCCAGGGTCGAAGCAGGAGAAGGGTCCAAAGCCATACTGGGGTCGAGCCAGGAGAAGAGTCCAGAGCCGTACCAGGGTCAAGCCAGAGAAGGGTCCAAAGCCGTACCAGGATCAAGCCAGGAGAAGACACTTCCACCAGTCCAGAAGTCAGCAGCCAAGAATCAATCCACGGAGCAGGGGAGAAGAGAGGGATGAAGAACCAAGAACCAGGAGCCAGGAACACACTCAGGCAGGAACCTCAATACCAAGGCAAGGACTGAATGCTCAGCCCTTGCCTTAAGTACAGGAAACCGGGTAGGAGCTTCAGGGGGAGCCATGACACTTCCTGTCATGGCTCCTTTAAGAATTCTCTTCAGCCGCGCGCGCGGCCCTAAGGGGCAGAGGGGGAGGAGCCGGATCGTCGGAGCACGCTGCTGACAGGACGAATGCAGCGGTCAGGAGAGGGAAAGGAAGAAGGGCTGCCTGCTCCGCAGGCACCCTCAACCACAGCCGGCGATCTGGGTGAGTTAGTTTAGCTGTGCCGTCGGCCTTGCCTCAGTCGCGGCCGACCGCGGCTGGCGGCCATGACACCCGGTCTCGGTCGCGGTCTGCCGTGGCTGACGCCGCTAACAATGCCCTTCCAGAGGAGGTGATGAAGACAAAAATAGTGAAAAAATTCAAAGGCGCATGGGATAAACACTGTGGATCCCTAAAGGCTAGAGGATGTATTTATTTATTTATTTAAAAACTTTTCTATACTGTCGCTAAGTTATATACCATCGCAACGTTTTACAAATAGGCACATAGACTAAGGTAAGTAAATGTAGAATATCGGACATTCTAACAGGTGCCAATAAAGTTCGGTTACAATTTCATATATAAAATCATTATTTGAGTAATGTTGGTCAAGTCCAGGTATATTATTCAGTTACTATCGCTTTGAAATATTACTTCTTAAATGTAGGATTGAGTAAATTCATTCTCATCTGCATTACCCTGTACTTTCATTCTCTACCCTCCACGCTCTTTAGTGAAGGCTTTTTTAAAAGCCATGTTTTTAGATTTTTCTTAAAAGTTTTGAGATTATTCTGTAATCTGAGTTCGGGGGGCATCGTGTTCCATAGTATGGGCCCAGCCAATGATAAAGCCCTTTCTCTCACTTGGGTTAATTTTACTGACTTTACTGAAGGGATTGTTAGTAGTACTTTGTTTGCTGAGCGGAGGTTTCTTTGTGGAACGTGTACTCGTAAGGCTGTGTTTAGCCAGTCTGCTTCTTTATCATATATTAGTTTGTGTATGGTGCATAAGGCTTTGTATTTTATCCTGTATTTGATGGGTAACCAATGTAAGTCTGCTAGAGTTTCGGTTATATGGTCCCTCCTCTTTTTTCCCGTTAGTATTCTGGCTGCAGTATTTTGAAGTATCTGGAGTGGTCTTATCGATGTGCTTGGGAGTCCTAGTAAGAGTGCATTGCAGTAGTCAGTGCTGGAAAAGATAAGTGTTTGCAATACTGTTCTGAAGTGGGCAGGTGTGAGGAATGGGAATGAAGAAAAGAGTGCATGGGGTAACTTGCTGGTGTGGCGGTTACTACCCTTAACCAATAAGCCTTCATACTGTTGATGCAACTCCATAATTGCTCTCTGCTTCAATGGCAGGGAGAAAAGAAGAAAAAGAGAATTAGATTCAGACAGCAACCAACAAGGATCCTGATTTTTACAGTATGGGGAAAAAATAAGAATGGGGGTGACTTGCTGATGTGGCTATTACTATCCTTATTCAATAAGCCTAATAGTTTTGATGCAGCTCCAACATTGATCTCTGTTTCAATGGCAAGAGATAACGGGGAATAGGACTCAGACAGCAATAAACAAGGGCCGTTTTTACGGTCTGGGAAATTGATAAGTATGGGGGTAACCTGTACAGCGCAGCAGATACTACCATAAGTTTACTGGGCAAATTGGATGGACCATGTGTTGCTTTTCTGCCATCATTTCTATGTTTCTATGACCATGAGTTTCAGCATTGCCTGCAATTGCTCCAGCCTCACTAGACTGCCCAAGCCTAGCTCCAGTCATTCTGAAGTGGTGTCCACTGTGCTCCTTCTGAACCGGATCCTCAACACCAATTAGTCCACCAGTTTGCACAGTCTATAGTCATCAATCTTCCTGGTTCTTCAGTTTGAACTTCTCCCAGTTTACCCTGACCCTTTACCTAGTCAGTATGTCGCTAGAAAGAATTTTATTCTCATTTACACCAAATAATTAGCAGGTGTAAATATATGCAGGTAACATACGTGCACATGTCACTTTGACAGGTTAAAAGATTGCAACTTATACAGTAAGGGCCAGATTTTAGTAGCTACGCGTGGGTGTAGATTTGTGCATGCAACCCGGCGTGCACAAATCTACACCCGATTTTATAACATGCGTGCGCAGCCGCAAACAAGTTATAAAATCCGGGGTCGGTGTGCACAAGGGGGTGCACACTAATGCACCTTGTGCGCACTGAGCCCTAGGGGAGTCCTGATGGCTTTCCCCGTTCCCTCCAAGGCCGCTCTGAAATCGGAGCAGCCTCGGAGGGAACTTTCCTTCCCCCCGCCCCACCTTCCCCTCACTACCTTTATTTTATAAGTTGCGCACGCCAGTCGATGGCTGGCCCGCGATCCTGGGCAAAGGGGCAAATGGCTGCTGTGCCTGGAGGCTCTGGCCATGCCCCCGCCCTGCCCCCAGACCACCCTGCCCCGCCCATGCCCCACCCCTCGTATGTCCCGGGGCTTTACACACGCTGCTGGGCCTTTTGAAAATAGGCCCGGCGCGCGTAACCCCCCCTACGCACGTAAATAGCATGTATGCAGCAGCATGCTGAATACATGCTATTTTGGAAATGTTATGGGTAAATTTTAAAAGGGCTGTGTGTGCGCCGATAATGTGCGTTTCTCGCCACGTGCAAAGATATGTGCTATTTTATAAAGTATATGTGTAGGTTATAAAATAACCTTCATGTGCATATTTATTTATTTATTTATTTAATTAAAAGTATTTCTATACCGTCTTTACAAACAGTGTTTAGTCAAAATGGTTTACATGTATTCAAATAAAATAGAAATAAAATTATAAAATAATAAAAAGACAGAAGATTAATTAAGAGTAAATTAACTTATAGAGAATATAAAATTACAAAAATTGTCATTAATATAAAATAATACATTGTTTAAAATAAAATAGGTAACATAAACAAATCAGTAATTAGGTAAAAAAGAATCGGGTGCCAAACTAAATTTGTGGGTATTCTGGGAATGTAATGTGATTATTTGGTAGGTGGTATATGAAATGCAGTTTGAAATAAGTGAGTTTTTAAAGATTTTTTGAAGTGTTTGGAGTTGAATATGGATCTGATGGAGTCTGGTAATGCATTCCACAGAATGGGACCTATGACTGAAAAGGCTCTTTTTCTAGTAATATCAAGGCGGGCTTGTCGAGGTGAGGGAATGTCTAGAAGATTTTTTTCCAGAGACCTTAAATGTCTGGTTGGTTTGTATATTCGAAGAATGGAGCATAGAGTGACCGAATTGGGAGTATAAATGAGAGAGTGTATAATGGATAAAATTTTGAATTGTATTCTGTATTTGACTGGTAACCAATGTAAGGATTGAAGTATTGGAGTAATGTGATTTTTTTTATTGAAGAATTTGTTAGGATACGTGCTGCTGCATTTTGAATTAGTTGGAGTGAGTGAAGTGTGTTTTCTGGAAGACCTATATATAGAGAATTACAATAATCCAGTCCGGAAAAGATGAGTGATTGAAGAATAGTCCGAAAGTCATGGAAGAAAAGTAAAGGACGTAACTGTTTTAAGAGTTGAAGTTTATAGAAAGAGTTCCTAGTTATCATGGATATGTGCTGTTTTAATGAGAGGTCTGTGTTGATGGTTATGCCTAAGTTTTTTGCAGATTTTGATATGGGAATAGTTATTCCATTGAATATAAGTTGAGGAGGGGGGCCTATAGATAAATCAGTGATTGATGAGAGATGAACTATTTCTGTTTTTTTTTTATTTAATTTCAAGTGATTATGAGAAAGCCAAGTGTCAATAGTTGTGAGATATAGTGATACTAAAGATAATGTATGGGTCCAAGAGGTGTTATATGGTACCATGAACTGTATATCGTCAGCATAGATTTTGAATTTTATGTTTAATGAGGCTAATATGCGGCAGAGAGGTAACAAATAGATATTAAAAAGAATAGGAGATAAAGAGGAACCCTGTGGAACACCTGATGCAATGGAGTATGGATCGGAGGAGTAGTTATTTATATTGACTTGTTGAATACGGTCAGATAGAAATGAGATGAACCACTGTAATACAGTACCTGTAATACCTATAGATTTAAGAATGGAAATAAGAATTTGGTGGTCAATGGTATCAAAAGCTGCTGATATATCCAAGAAAACAATGATGTGATCCGTGTAAGAGTCAAAAGCCCGAAATATAGAGTCAAAGGAAGTCAGAAGAAGGGTTTCAGTGGAGTGACCTTTGCAAAATCCATGTTGATTTGTGTGTAATATGTCATTTTCTGATAGATAGTCTGATAGTCTGATATGTCTGCAGCTTTATGCACATATTTTATGCTTGGGAGGGAAAGCCTCTTTGAAAAGTTCAGTCTGATACGCTATATAGGGACCATTGTAAAGAGGCACTGATTCAGGGTGAGTTTTCAGGAGGTGGGTTGGGCGAGTGTTGGTACAGACCCATTCAGTGGTATTCAATTGTAAAATTGACATCATTAAAGAATTTTAGACCTTATAAGTGAAGAAGAGGAGTTGATTTATGCACTGCAGTCTCTGCTAGCTGCATTGTACAAATCAACCCTCTAGTTTCAGAAATGTTTGTATATTTTAGTGAGGAGACAATTAGCAGACTTGATTGAGAGGAGTGTAGTGTTCTAGCAGGAATATAGATGCTCTAATCCATGGTTATTCAGGATTTTCAAGCAGTCTGTGAATTGCTGATGCAACTTTATAGCATATTTGCCAGTAGATCAGCAGCCAATGAAGGTTAGAGAGCACAGGAGTAATATATTGTCTTCTGTTTACACCAGATAGCTTAAAAACACTGCCATTCATTTACTATTTGAAGAGGTCTTAATGTAGCAGCATGGAGACCAAGATATAATCAAAACTGGTAAATAGTAATACTTGAAGTATTGTTCTGAAATTATAGTCCAAAAGTGGTCTGAGGTCTCTAAAAAATCTGATTTTGCAAAAGGTTGCTTTTGTGACAGCATTAACTTGTGGTTTCATGGAGAGGCTGGAGTCAATGATGACAAGAGGAATTTTTTGGCCTTCAAAAACAAAATGCAACAGTTTGTCAATTGAAGGAATGCATTCCAAAATCGTAATTTTAGATTTTTTTTTCCATGTTTAGAATAAATGTGCAGTGGTATAGTCGTGTTTTTACTGATAATAAACTGAGTGAAGCCATATGTGCTGTATTTGTCCAAGTGGTTGAAACTGGGAAAAAAAATTGAACATCATCAGAATACCCTCAGTAGTTTACCCCTAGACATGAAAGCAATTTACAAGTGGGGACCAGGTAAATACTGAACAGTGTGGCAGAGAGTAGTATTTATATGGCATGTGGAAGTAGATGAACCAATCTGTATCTGCACTGGGATAGATAGGAATGGAACCATTCTAGAAATCTACCAGAGAGTCCACACCCTGAGAGTCGATGGATCAATATCTGAAGATTTAGTGTGTCAAATGCTGTGTTCAGATGGGTTCTAGAAGTAATTCTTTGACCGAAATAATTTGATGACCCGGGGGGCAGTTGTGGTTTATGAATCTTGGGAACCATGTAAATCATGAGTATATTTTGCCTCTTCCCTGACCAGGAAACTCTTTATCAATTGCTTCTGCAAACAATATCTATATCCAGGGTTGTAAATCAGCCACAGGGTTCTGTTCCAATTTCTTAAAATGTGTTGTAACCATCTGTTGCCAATAGGCATGTGCAGAGGCAACATTTTTTGTTTTGGTTCATTAATTTTGTTTGAGAGGTCACCTCCATTCATTTGGCTCATTTCAAATGAAAAAGAAACAAACATTTTGAAGTAAAGACCCGCCCGTGTGCACACATTTGCCAGTGCGTGCACATGGACACGCTGATTTTATAACATGCTCGTGTATATGAGCTTATATGTGTGCATGTTATAAAATTGGCTAACTACGTGTACATGCGCGCATGATTTTATATTGATGTGCACGTGTGCGCCAATGCCGTCTCAAGCGTGTAAGTGGGGGGAATTTTAGTAGATATGCGCGGCGATGCGATAGGCCTTTTTCCTAGTTCGTTCCCAGTTCACTACAGTAAAGGAGAGGACTTTCTAAATTCCCTGGTTAATGTTCCTCCCTCTTTACCCTAATAGCCCCGAGCCTTAAAACCCTGCTGACTAGCCTCGTTTTTTATGTTACACCACTTACACACTGTCCAGAGCAGAACTAAAGTTACATGGTAGGGGATCCCGGTACACACCTGTGCATGTAACTACATACGTGCTGGCTTCATGGTGCAATCCAGGCCCACCCACTCCCCTCCCAGACCATGCCCACGCCCAACCCCTTTTCGGTAAAATTTTTAATGTGCGTACCCACAGTCCTTTTAATATCTGCGTGGCATGCATGGGTCCAAGTCACCCATGCATTTCCTGGTTTTGCCACAAACAACCTTTGAAAATTGCCCATTTTGTTTATTTGTTTTACTTGTTCATTCATTTAACATAAAAGTGAATGGGAGAAGCATTACAGTATTTTGGACTCCAAAGTTGTTTTTGTCTCATCATCAGAAGGGGTAAAGAACTCCTAGGTACCTAAAATATTTATTTATTTTTTTTTATTTAACATTTTTCTATACCGTCGTTTGGTGGGAACCGTCACAACGGTTTACATTAAGGCACATAAAATGAGGCTAACGTATCTTAAGTTACATAGGTGCCATTTTAGGGTCGGTAACAAAGTTTGTAAATGATATTAATTGGTAAGTGTAATGAGTCATTTCCAATTCACATTTTAACAGTTTAGGCTTCTAGATTACCTTTATCGTTGTACTTTCACCCTTTTGCTGAGCTTTATGAAACTTAATCTGATTAAAAATTACACACATTGATTTTGGTTATGTGTTTGTTGTTCAATTGTTTGTACCTGCTTTCCCTTGAGTACTATTCTCCTTTCTCTTTTTGGTAAGCTAGTTTAAAAAGCCAGATTTTTAGATTTTTTTCTGAAGGTTTTGTTGCTTTGTAGTCTCAACTCTGTGGGCATGGTGTTCCAAAGTATGGGTCCTGCCAAGGATAGAGCTCTTTCTCTTACTTGTGTGAGTCTAGCTGTTTTGACTGATGGAATAGTGACAAACTATGGAATAGTGACAAACTGACACCAAAAGTGGTACAGTAAAGGGACAAAGAGGTACCAGCGATGGCAGGAGCTCTCCAAGGCACTGTCTGAGGTGTATAGAAGCAGAAAGAATAGGAAAACACCCCAAGGCTTCAAAAGAAGGCACCAACTGTGACATGAAGCATTAAAGGCAGCGCAAGAGGCAAAGTGGCATCAAAAGTGGCATCAACATCCTAAGACAGCTTGAACAAATAATGAAGCAGAAAAGGTATCAGGAAAGCTCCCAAAGCATTGATAAAAAGACAAAGCAGCATAAAGAATGGTATTAACACACCAAGGTTCCATGAGAGGTGAAAAGCACCCCCCCCCCCCCCCCGCACACATCAAGGTGCCGAGTCTGGGGTATATAGGCAAGGTAGGGTGACAGCAAGACCCTCAAGGTGCAAAGTCTGGGTACAGCAGCAATCCTGAGTAAAAGAAAGACTCCTATGGTTACATTCCCTACTTGAAATTGATCTTGCTGCCAAAAAGAATTTGGGGTTTCTTGTGAACTTTGTTTTCTGATTGAAAATTTTGTCACCATCAGAACATGACAATGCTTTCTCGTCTGTGTGGCTTTCCTAGTAATTTTTGAGATTTGCTTTATTAAGAAAGATTTTCCCATATTCCATAGCTGAACACTGTCTCTTCCATTTGTTCATTTTCTGGTGTTACATTAGTTCTGTCTTCCTTGATGATTCAGAGGAAATGAAACAAATCTCAGTGAAAACGGAAGATGTATTAGGGCAAATTGACAAACTAGAGAGTAGCAAATCATCTGGACTGGATGGTATAAATCCAAGAATACTGAAAGAAGTGAAAAATGAAATTGCAAATATATTATTATTAATCTGTACTCTATCATTAAAATCAGCTCTGGGACCTGAAGATTAACGGGTGGCCAATGTAATGCCAGAGGATTCCAGAGGTGATCCAGGAAACTACGGTAAACCTGATGTCAGTGCTGGGAAAAATGTTGGAAACTATTGTAAAGAACAAAATTATTGAAAATATAGATAGTCATAGTTTAATAGGACAAGCCCAACATGGGTTTAGCCAAATTAATAAGTCATGAAATAGGAGGAAATGGTTTTTTATAGACTGAGAACTGGTTAAAAAGTAGAAAACAGCCATTTTTCTCATTGGAGAAAAGTGACTAGTGGAGTGCCACAGGGATCTGTGCTAGGACCACTGCTGTTTAACATATTTGCAAATGACTTAGAGAATAACTAGTGAGATGGTCAGATTTGCTGAAGATACAGAATTATTCAAAATTGTTAAATCACAAGAGGACTGTGAAAAATTGCAAGAGGATCTTGCAAGGCATACAGATGGCATTTAATGTGGACAAGTGGAAAGTGATGCACATAGGGAAGAGAAACCCAAATTAAAGATATATAATGCAAGGTTCCACATTGGCAGTCATCACCAAAAAAAAATCTAACAGTCATCATGGATAATATATTGAAATTCTCTGTTCAGTGTGCGGCGGCAGCCAACAAAGCAAATAGAATACTAAAAATTATTAGGAAGTGAATGGATAAGAACATAAGAAATTGCCATGCTGGGTCACACCAAGGGTCCATCAAGCCCAGCATTCTGTTTCCAACAGAGACCAAACTAGGCCACAAGAACCTAGCAAGTACTCAAACCCAAAGAATATCCCATACTACTGATGCCAGTAAAAGCAGAGGCCATTCCCCAAGTCAACTTGATTAATAGCAGTTAATGGTCTTCTCCTCAAAGAACATATCCAAACCTTTTTTGAACCCAGCTACACTAAATGCACTAACCACTTCCTCTGGCAACAAATTCCAGAGCTTAATTGTGCATTAAGGGCCAGATTTTAAAAACTACACGTGGGCATAGATTTGTGCGTGCAACCCGGTGCACAAATCTACACCTGATTATATAACATGCGCGCGCAGCCGCGCACATGTTATAAAATCCAGGGTCTGCGCGCAGAAGGGGGTGCACAATTGTGCAACTTGTATGTGCCAAGCCGCGCAGCCTTCTTCCGTTTTCTCCCCCACCTTCCCCTCCTTCCCCTAACCTGCCCCTCAGCCC
This sequence comes from Rhinatrema bivittatum, assembly GCF_901001135.1. NCBI lineage: Eukaryota > Metazoa > Chordata > Amphibia > Gymnophiona > Rhinatrematidae > Rhinatrema > Rhinatrema bivittatum. The sequence goes on from NC_042621.1 coordinate 63,565,542, forward strand.
TACCTAAACCCCCCCCCCCTTACCTTTGTTTTAAGTTGAACCTGCCTCTGGGCAGTGTAGTTTGCGTGCGCTGGTGCTGGCTGGCTCACGATCCCGGGCATAGCGGCAAATGGCCGCTGTGCCTGGAGGCTCCGGCCCCACCCCCGCATAATATACGTACATAATCCTTTGAAAATCCACCCCTAAGTGAAAAATAATTTTCTCCGATTAGTCTTAAATGTGCTACTTGCTAACTTCATGGAGTGCCCCCTAGTCCTTTTATTATCCGAAAGTGTAAATAACCGATTCACATCTATTCGTTCAAGACCTCTCATGTTTTTAAAGATCTCTACCATATCCCCCCTCAGCCATCTCTTCTCCAAGCTGAACAGCCCTAACCGCTTCAGCCTTTCCTCATAGGGGAGTTGTTCCATCCCCTTTATCATTTTGGTTGCCCTTCTCTGTACCTTCTCCATTGCAACTATATCTTTTTTGAGATGTGGCAACCAGAATTGTACACAGTATTCAAGGTGCAGCACAATGAACCGATGATTTCAAAGTATTATCCACTATGATGCCTAGATCTTTTTCCTGGGTGGTAGCTCCTAATATGGAATCTAACATTATGTAACTATAGCATGGATTATTTTTCCCACATTGCACTTGTCCACATTAAATTTCATCTGCCATTTAGATGCTCAAACTTCCAGTCTCGCAAGGTTCTCCTGTAATGTATCACAATCCATTCTTGATTTAACTACTCTGAATAATTTTGTATCATCTGCAAATTTGATAATCTCACTCATCATATTCCTTTCCAGATCATTTATATATATATATATATATATATATATATATATATATATATATATGTGCAAACGGCTATCGGTATATAAAAACCTATAAATAAATAAATAAATAAATAAATATATATATATATATATATATATATATAGATATATATATATATATATATATATATATATATATATATTTATATATATATATATATATTTATTTATTGAAAAGCACCGGTCTAAGTACAGATCCCTGCGGCACTCCACTGTTTACCCTTTTCCACTGAGAAAATTGACCATTTAATCCAGCTCTCTGTTTCCTGTCTTTTAACCCATGCTGCTTAACCCAAACTGGATTACAGAGGCGATGCCCTTTCGTGGATTACAAACTGGTTAGTTTGTAATCCACAAAAGGGCATCGCCTCTATCCCATTAATTTTTAGTTTTCTTAGCAGCCTCTCATGAGGGACTTTGTCAAACGCCTTCCGAAAATCCAAATACACTACATGTACACTACATACACTTATCTACATGTTTATTAAGCCCTTCAAAAAAATGAAGGTTTGTTAGGCAAGACTTCCCTTGAATAAATCCATGTTGACTGTGTTCCATTAAACCATGTCTTCCTATATGCTCTACGATTTTGATCTTTAGAATAGTTTTCACTATTTTTCCTGGCACTGAAGTCAGGTTCACTGGTCTACAGTTTCCCAGATCACCCCTGGAGACCTTTTTAAATATTGGGATTACATTGGCCACCCTCCAGTCTTCAAGTACAATAGTTGATTTTAATGATAGGTTACAAATTTTAACTAATATATCTGATATTTCATTTTTTAGTTCTTTAGTATCCTAGGATGCATTCTATCCAGTCCAGGTGATTTGTTATTTAGTTTGTCAATCTGGCTTACTATATCTTTCAGGTTCAAGGTGATTTGATTCAGTTCATCTGACTCATCACCCTTGAAAACCATCTCCAGAACTGGTATCTCCCCAACGTCCTCATTAGTAATCACAGAAGCAAAGAATTCATTTAGTCTTTCTGGATTTGGCCTTATCTTCCCTAAGAGCCCCTTTAACCACTAGGTCATCTAACGGTCCAACCAACTCCCTCACAGGTTTCTTGCTTTGGATATATTTTAAAAGTTTTTATTAGGAGTTTTTGCCTCTACGGCCAACTTCATTTCAAATTCTCTTTTTGCCTGTCTTATCAATGTTATAGTACAACAGAGAATATCATAATACCTCTGTATCACTTCATGCACCTTGAAAACTGTGTGATTGTGGTAACAGCATCTGAAAAAAAGATAGCAGAATTAGAAAATTATAAAGAGGATAGAATTATTCCCCTCTGTGGAAAGGCTAAAGAAGTTAGGGGCTCTTCGGCCTGGAGAAGTGAGGGGAGATAAGATAGAAATATATAAAATAATGAGTAGATTGGAACAGATTAAAGTGAATCAGTTGTTTACACTCAAAACGTATAAAGACTAGAGTATATGCAATGAAGTTACTAGGTGATACCTTTAAAACAAATAGGAGAAAAATCTTTTTTACTCAACACATAATTAAACTATGGAATTTGTTGCCAGAGGATGTGGTAAAATCTGTTAATGTGGCTGGGTTTAAAAAAAGTTTGGACAAATTCCTGGATGAAAAGACCATAAGCAATTTTTAAGGTGGACTTGAGGAAAGCCATTGCTTGTCCTTGGATTAAGCAGCATGGGGCTAATATTGAAAATATGTTCAGCGCTTAACAGCTGGATAAGTAGAACTTATCCTGCTATCTAGTGGTCCACTGAAAATCAGAGGCCGCAAAATAGCTGGATAATTTATTTATCCAGCTCACTTTAGCCAGTGAAATTGTGGATGAGCAAGTGAGTGGATCTGGGTGGCACTACTTATCTGATACCTTAACTGGATAAGTAGCGATATTCACTATTATCCTGTTAAGTTAATCTGACAAGTGAGACCAGCCACAGAGCTGGTCTCCTTAGGCAGATTTAACTTTAACTGGCTAAGTAGTGCCTTAACCACAGATATTCAGCAGCATAGCAGTGCCGCTGAATATCCCTTATAACTTAGATAAATCATATCTGCCTGTTACTTAACCGGACAGCGCTCAATATCGGGCACATGGAATCCAACTTAGGAGTCTTGCCAGGTACTTGTGACTTGGATTGGCCACTGTTGGAAACAGGATGCTAGATTTGGTGTACTTTTGGTGTGACCCATCATGGAAAAATGTATGATCTTATGTTCTTACTGAAATCTTTCTCACATACAGAATATTGAAAAGTTCCGCCTGTGCATGTTTTCTGTTGTGCCTTCTGACTGAGGGTTTTACCATAGTCTGTTTATGTACAGTGTCTGTCTTCAGTATCAGATCTCTGCTTTGATTTCAGAGTTACAAGATCCTTTGCTCTTTTCTTGTGTGTGTGTGTGTGAGATTACTGGCACTTTGCTCATATACAGGAGAATTCTTACTGAATGTCTTTGTTCCTTTCTGAGGTATATTTATTCCTGCACTTTTTTTTCCCCAGTCAGAACGGAAAGCAGTATCCTCTCATGTCTTCCTGGCGACATCTTGTTCCCTTCCAGATTCTCAATGAGTTCCCAGTGATGTGTCCCTGTATTACTGTTTCTGGGATCATATTTTTCTAAAGATTGGAGAGTCACATGGGAGAAATACAGGAGATTCCTAGTGGTTAAAGAAAGAAGATGAAGTAAAAGGGTAACGTATATTAATTGGGGTAACCTACATGGAGCAGCAGTTGCTACCGTAAGCAAAAAAAAACAAAACTATGCAAAATAAAAATAAAATAAAATATAAACAAACTTGCTGGGCAGACTGGACAGACCACTTGGGTCTTTTTCTGCTGTCATGTACTGTGCTATTGTGTTAATGTGTGTTAGATTAAGAAAGAGATGGGGGTGGGAATAGAAACTTGTATTTTTTATTTTTTTATTTTTTTACAATATATTCTGGGGATAAAATATCACAGTATAACCAAGAAAGAAGCAGAGTGGAAGAACTAGGCAGGGATCCAAGAACAAAACTAGTAGGCATCAAAATACCCCAGGCCTAATGTCAAGGGCAATGCAGCTAGACAGAGGGGCAGCAAGATCCCCAAAGTGGTATATCACTCAAAAGTGGTATATCACTCAAAAAAAAAATATGATTGCTATACTTACTAGTCTCAATACAGCACTTTTCAATGGGCTACAGACTTGAATGAAATACATAAACAAATGGAACTAAACTTTTCATTTAATTTTTTATATCCTCCATTCATTTTTTTTTTGGGGGGGGGGGGGTCCATGAATGAAAACAAAATGGTTTTATTCACTTCATTTTACCCATTTGTTTTGTAAGGATTCATTGCAGAGTGCTCCTTCATCCTGCAAGTGGCATTGTGAGCTGCTTAAACTGGTTATCTTGTCCTCACAGCTCTGTGCTCCTCACTCACCAGCAGCCATATTGTTTCCTATACTGAGGCAGACTCAGCAGTGAGTTGCTAGAGCTTTGTCCTCATACCCTGGTTCCATATCTTCAGCCACTACCTTCAGTGTTCCTATTTGATCTCTTGTCTGGCCTCCTAGATTTCTGGTTCATTCCAGACCTCTTGAACCCTGCTGTGCCGGAGTCTAACTCCTCCTTTCATGCCTCGCTGGCCACCAGTACCGGAGGGCTCAATCCGAAGGGAAAATGACTGGCCTAGGTAGAAGTCTCCCAATCTGTGGTGGTCTGAATTTGACTCCCCTTGCTTTCAGCCACTCATTCCTGGGGTAATTTACAGACGACAACCGTCCCATGTTTCAAACAAATGCATATGCTCCCTTAGCTAGTTTGATGACTATTTCCCTGTTGGCAGCTAGCTCACTTAGTGCTGTTTCTCTTTTCATAAATTGAAATGCACACACCCTGTGCAAATTACCTTCTATATCAATCTCCTTCAAAAGCAACTCTTGAAAGGTGGCTATGTGAGTCCATAGGTCCAGGGGCATAAATTTGGATTTAGTTCTAACCACTGTCACCCAATGTATTTGAAAAATAAATTTCACTTGCAATGCTCTGATAAATCTCTGAATATTAAGACACCATTGACAAGGATCATGAACAAAATGATATCTTGTTCCTGTGCTGGAAGTCAATACCTCACCTGACAAGTTAATCATTGCTAACAGCTTTTTTTTATTTTTTATTTTTTTCAGCTTATGGGTCTTCTTCCCAGGTAATCATCCTAAAACTTTGGTCTCAGTTTATCTCTGTTCAGATGGATGGCATTTCTTTTAGAGCTCATGGCCGTTCCCTAAAACCGGCTATTGAATGCTTTTTGTATTGATGATCCTGTGCTTCACTTGAATCATCTGATGACAATTCCAAGGTAACATGTTTAACTAGAGTATCCTTTTTAATAGCCTGTAGCCAGAGATATACTGTGCCACCGTTGTAATCATTCGGATCTCTCTTTTCATTTTAGTTACCTTAGACTGTTAAGTTCCTTAATTGTAGCTTAAATTCAATAATGACTCATATATATCTCTGAAATTGAAATGAGTATGAGTTTGTCATTTTATGGGATGGAAACTAGTTTCAACTTCTGAAAATGAAGGCATTGAGCAAAATGCTCACCCTCCATAGCAATAAATTGCCACAACCACAGTGATTTCTTGAAGGATCCCTTTCTGGATACTTGCATGCTGCTGCTGGGGATAATGTTGAGGACAGATCGGGAGTTGAAAGGCCAGGGTCATCTCCTTTGCTGTTTTGTTTAGCCAGCCACGGGGTAGGCCCATAACCAGCCACTCTGTCCGACCCACCCTAGCGCCTCCTGCACCCTCCCAATGTGGCAGGAATGCTGCCATGAACCAATAGGCCCCAGCGAGCTATGCGGCTCTGCCACTGCCTGCATATCACCATCATGCTGCTGCTCCATTGGTGTGTGTGCATGCTGCACATCTGTAGTTAAAGTGCCAGTGGTCGCAAGAGCCCTGCAGTTTCTAGTGATATCAGCAGGACCGCACTATTTAAATGCAGTTGGGACTGACTAATGCCACCTCAGCATCATGTATCCTACCTTGGAAATAGTGTGTTGCTCTTGTGTTCCTGAGTTCCTGCATTCTTGTGTTTTCTCATCCATCCCTGCCTTGCCCAGCCTTCTTCTGGCAGTCCTTATCCTCCCTTGGCCTGTTATCTTGGTAGCGACCTGAGCCTTGGGCCTGGCCATGTTTGCCTGCTGCCTGGATCTGACCATAGCCTTGGACCTGACCACTTTTGTCGGCCGCCTGGGCCGGACTCTTTCCTTGTGCCTGACTACGCTTTCTCACCACCCGCCTTGACACCTGGCCTGCTCCCGGTATCTCCAATCTGCTGCTTGTCCTGACCCCGGCATTTCCTTGGACTCTTGTTCTCTCTCCATTGCCCTAGAAGCCCACCTAAGACCTGCCAGCCGCCATAACCCAAAGAATTAACCTGCTTGATATAGGTGAAGCTCCAGTCTGTCCCACCTCAAGGTATATTTGCCCGCTGGAGTAGGCCTCGTAGGTTTGCCTATGAGGCTGCATCAATTACACCACAGCACAAGAGATCACATCCACACATTTATCATACATACCTTTAACTACCTGGTGTTGCTGGGGAGTGTTTTTGGCCCCAGCAGTATTAGATATTATCTTTGTGGCTATGCTATCCACATGTTACTGCTCACCAGATATCATGCTAATTTAGTTTTAGATTAGCTTATTTTTGATTAGCCACAATATCGATAAAGCCTGTCAAAGTGGTTTAGACTAGAGATGTGAATCGGAACCGGAATCGGTTCGGATTCCGGTTCCGATTCACATCGTGTTTTTTTTTCCATCCGGCCCGATCGCGGTTTTGTTTATCGACTGCGCCCGAGCCGATAAACAAAAAACCCACCCCGACCCTTTAAAACTAATCCCTTAGCTTCCCCCACCCTCCCAAACCCCCCCCCCCCAAAAAACATTTTACAGGTACCTGGTGGTCCAGTGGGGGTCCTCGGAATGATCTCTTGCTCTCGGGCTGTCGGCTGGCACTAATAAAAATGGCGCCGATGGCCTTTGCCCTTACCATGTGACAGGGTATCCGTGCCATTGGCCAGCCCCTGTCACATGGTAGGAGCACTGGATGGCCGGCGCCATCTTTAAAAATGGCACAGGCCATAATGGATAGCCGGCACCATCTTTAAATATGGCGCCGGCCATAATGGACGGCCGGCGCCATCTTTAAAAATGGCACGGGCCACCCAGTGCTCCTATCATGTGACAGGGGCCGGCCAATAGCACGGATACCCTGTCACATGGTAAGGGCAAAGGGCCATCGGTGCCATTTTGATTAGTGGCAGCCGACGGCCTGGGAGCGGGAGATTGCTCCCAGGACCCCCACTGGACCACCAAGTACCTGTGTAGTTTTTGGGGGGTCAGGAGGGTGGGGGAAGCAAAGGGTTTAGTTTTAGAGGGTCGGGGTGAGTTTAGAGGTTATTTTTGTGTGCTGTTTTTCCCGCCCTCCCCCAAACGATAAGAGAATCCCCACGAACAATATCGTGGGGTTTTCCTATCATTTTGGGGGAGCCTCCGATTTTTGACGATTTTGAAAATATCGACGATATTTTCAATCGTCCGAAGCCTGATTCACATCCCTAGTTTAGACAATACAATACAATAAATAGTCCTTGTAACTAATATAACAATTTTTCTTTATAATTCCCTAAGAATTGCTAACTAAACTAACAACAAAAAACCATTAATTTTAAAAGAATAACCAGAATCATAATTTCAATGCGTAAAAACTAACAAAATATCAAACGTGTTAAAACATACATCCCACCTATACAACCCAATCATAATTTCGAATCCTCCTTGTGATGAATTGACCCTGATTCCCCCCTTCTTGAATGAGCAGGACCAGGCATTTAGCATGGTCGGTCCACCTTAACTCTTAAGTCTCCAGGAGAAGGCAGCTCCTGAAAATAACTCTGACCTAACTTGAAGGTATTGTGAGTACACTGCACAGGTAGACAGTCTACTGTTATCTTACTTGCTGTTAGTGTTAATAAAATAAAGTTTTAAAAAGAAAAGCTGGAATCTGCATGTTTTCTGACTCAGAAAGTAAAGTTTGGCTCAGCTTTCCTCACATATGGTGTGAGCAGTGGGATTGGAACCCACACCTCTGGGAGAGACTGTGAAAGAAAGTTTGTAGTGTCTGCCCTGCCAAAGAAGTTGGAGGCAAAACAGTGCTCTATGAAGGGTGTACAGAGCATAGAAATAAAGCAAACAAAAAAAAAAAGTTTGTGGAATCCCTGCTTAAACAAGGGTGCTGGAACAGAAGAAAAGTGCTGCTAAGGTTGCAGAGCTCTAAAAGTTAAAGCTTGCTGGCTCAAAAAATGATCAGAGAAGGAAAAAAAAAAGCTGAAGCTGTTTTAAACAGAGAGTGGTTTTCAGCAGACAAAGGACGCAAGTTCTATCTGGAAGTAGGACTTGTATTCAGTGTAAAGAAAGAGAAAATAGTGGTACAAAAAAGCTGTGCAGCAACAGAGTGTGGTCCCTATAGAGACTGCAGCTGCCAGAGAGCCTGGAAAACCTGGAATGGAGACAGTGGCTATATTGTACTACAGTTGAAGGAAGAGACGCCAGGCTATGAAAAGTGAGCAGCCATGTACTTCTGTGTGATAGGAGTAGGGATGTGAATCGTTTTCCATATCGTCTTAACGATAGAAATCGTGTGGCAGGAGAAGAAAATCGTGTTTGGCACGATTATTTCATTGAAAAATCGTTAAAAATCGTTTTTTTCCGATTAGTGCGCACTAACTCGAGTTAGTGCGCACTAACTCCCCGTTAGTGCGCACTAACTCAAAATGATACAAATAGACACTTTCCAGGTCACTGAAGGTCAGTTAGGAATGAATATGTGTTCCTATTGGCTGGCAGCCCTCTTATCTATTGATGTTACCAAGGTTTCCACTGAGGTGATGGTTGGGGGGATGGGAAATGGAACTGGAAACTCATGAACACCAACAGAAAATGAAACAAAGTGTTCACACTTCCCAGGTCAGTAAAGGTCACTTAGGAATGAATATGTATTCCTATTGGCTGGCTGTGCTCTTATCTATTGATGTTACCAAGGTTACCACTGAGGTAATGGTTGGGGGGGATGTGAAATGGAAACAGTTGGAAGCTTGACATGTGATGATCAGCACTCACGTGACTAGAACTTCTTTGTTTATTATTTTTGTTAGCAGGCACCTGAAATGCTAGTGCATGTTGAATTTGCCAATCACTGTGCATTTTAGAAAGGTGGTCCTGGCTGGAACTGTACACAGTTCAAATATATGTAATTGATTGTTGGTAAGTGTATTTTTTAAGTAGCCACACTGGCACAAGTATGTTTACTTTTCCTCCTACTTAACTCACTAGCTCAGCTTTGTAAGAAGGGCTTCTCTGCTTGAGTGAGGGTCAGGCAGCTCCCCCCTGTCTGTGAAGCCAGCCTCTCACTAGTAATGCAGGGAGGGAGCTGTCTCAGACTTCACCATCCTCCTCCCCCCCCCCCTCACCCACACACCATTCACTAGCTGGGACATGGGGGAAGTCAGGAGTGAGGGTCAGGCAGCTCCCCCCTGTCTGTGAAGCCAGCCTCTCACTAGTAATGCAGGGAGGGAGCTGTCTCAGACTTCACCATCCTCCCCCCCCCCCCCTCACCCACACACCATTCACTAGCTGGGACATGGGGGAAGTCAGGAGTGAGGGTCAGGCAGCTCCCCCCTGTCTGTGAAGCCAGCCTCTCACTAGTAATGCAGGGAGGGAGCTGTCTCAGACTTCACCATCCTCCCCCCCCCCCTCACCCACACACCATTCACTAGCTGGGACATGGGGGAAGTCAGGAGTGAGGGTCAGGCAGCTCCCCCCTGTCTGTGAAGCCAGCCTCTCACTAGTAATGCAGGGAGGGAGCTGTCTCAGACTTCACCATCCTCCCCCCCCCCCCCTCACCCACACACCATTCACTAGCTGGGACATGGGGGAAGTCAGGAGTGAGGGTCAGGCAGCTCCCCCCTGTCTGTGAAGCCAGCCTCTCACTAGTAATGCAGGGAGGGAGCTGTCTCAGACTTCACCATCCTCCCCCCCCCCCCCTCACCCACACACCATTCACTAGCTGGGACATGGGGGAAGTCAGGAGTGAGGGTCAGGCAGCTCCCCCCTGTCTGTGAAGCCAGCCTCTCACTAGTAATGCAGGGAGGGAGCTGTCTCAGACTTCACCATCCTCCCCCCCCCCCCTCACCCACACACCATTCACTAGCTGGGACATGGGGGAAGTCAGGAGTGAGGGTCAGGCAGCTCCCCCCTGTCTGTGAAGCCAGCCTCTCACTAGTAATGCAGGGAGGGAGCTGTCTCAGACTGGTATCAGGGTTAGGGCACTGTGTGCAGGAAGATCACAACACTCCTGGTATTAATAGGGATAGGGCACTGTAAGAGATGACTGTAGTAGATTGAATAAAGATCTGATGTTTCTGCTCTCCTTACACCAAACAAAAACAACACACAAGCAGAGAAGCCCTTCTTACAAAGCTGAGCTAGTGAGTTAAGTAGGAGGAAAAGTAAACATACTTGTGCCAGTGTGGCTACTTAAAAAATACACTTACCAACAATCAATTACATATATTTGAACTGTGTACAGTTCCAGCCAGGACCACCTTTCTAAAATGCACAGTGATTGGCAAATTCAACATGCACTAGCATTTCAGGTGCCTGCTAACTAAAATAATAAACAAACAAGTTCTAGTCACGTGAGTGCTGATCATTACATTACTTTTTTTGTCAAGCTTCCAACTGTTTCCATTTCACATCCCCCCAACCATTACCTCAGTGTTAGCCTTGGTAACATCAATAGATAAGAGCACAGCCAGCCAATAGGAATACATACATACATATTCATTCCTAAGTGACCTTTACTGACCTGGGAAATGTGAACACTTTGTTTCATTTTCTATTGGTGTTCGTTAGTTTCCAGTTCCATTTCCCATCCCCCCAACCATCACCTCAGTGGTAACCTTGGTAACATCAATAGATAAGAGGGCAGCCAGCCAATAGGAACACATATTCATTACTAACTGACCTTCAGTGACCTGGAAAGTGTTTATTTGTATCATTTTCAGTTAGTGCGCACTAAATCGAGTTAGTGCGCACTAACGGAGAGTTAGTGCGCACTAACTCGAGTTAGTGCGCACTAACACGATTTAACGATTTTTAACGATAAATCGTTAGAATTTCTATTGTATCGTGTTCTATAACGATTTAAGACGATATAAACATTATCGGACGATAATTTTAATCGTTGAAAAACGATTCACATCCCTAGATAGGAGTTCCCCACTCTCAAGAGCTGGATGAGAAGGAGAACCTGAGGCTGGAGGTATGGCAGCTACAGAAGCCAGCCAGGGCTAGTGGGGCCATGGAGCTCACTCCCAGATCTATTAGCTGCCCAGAGAGGTGAATGGCTACAGACGGTAGCTGAAATACAAGGTGATTGCCACAGAGATGGACCAAGTGCTAAGCAAACTGTGGCAATGTGCTCTTGAGGAATCGGGGGCCTTGTTACAGTTGGAGATGCTGCTGGGAACAGGTGCCATGGAAAGCCCAGAGAGAGGGGCTGCAGAGAACCCTGAGAGAGGTGTCACATAGAGCCAGGAGGGAGTACAGCAGCTAAGTGAGTCACCTGACTGTGGCTCAGTGTTTCAGGGAGAATCCATTCCAGAGAGGGCTGAAAGCAGCAAAGGGGCTAAAGCCAACAAGGATCCTTAGTGGCAAGAGCCTGCAGCGAAGTCCCAGAGGAATGATACTGCATTACCTAAATGACAGAATCAGGAAAGCTTGTAGTGGAGCTTCATAGCCTACCCTGAAGAGGGCAAGACAGGCTGCCCAGAAGAGTGCAGCATCGAATGGCCAGAGGAAGGCAGAACTGGGGAGCCTGAGAGACAAACTGCAAAGGGGCCCAGATGGAAGGGCTGCAGAAGCGATGGAGGGGCTACAGGGAAGCCAGAAGGAGACGATGCCATGGAGACCTCGGACGGAGATGCGGCTGAGATCCCAGAAGGAGGGGCCACAATGATCCCTTAGATAGGGAGCAAGGGACCCCAGGAAAAGGGGCTACAGAGGAGCCAATGCATGGCACTACATATTAGAGATATGATTCAGCTGAACTTTTGGTTCGGCCTTTGTTATCGGCCCGCCGCGGGAAATTTTGTTTTCCCATGGTTCGGGCTGATTTTTTTTGGCTGCCCCGAAACGAAAAACCCAAATCCACCCCAACCGTTCAAATTTAATTAATTACAACCCCTCACCCTCTCGACCCCCCCCCAAAAAACTTGCCGAAAGTCCCTGGTGGTCCAGTGGGGTTCCCGTGAGTGATCTCCCACTCTCGGGCCATCGGCTGCCAATAATCAAAATGGTGCCGAAGGCCCTTTGCCCTTACCATGTGACAGGGACTATCGGTGCCATTGGCCGGCCTCTGTCACATGGTAGGAGCAATGGATGATTGGCGCCATCTTAAAAAATGGCGCGGGCCATCCATTGCTCCTACCATGTGACAGGGGCCGACCAATGGCACCGATAGTCCCTGTCACATGGTAAGGGCAAAGAGCCACCAGTGCCATTTTGATTTGTGGCAGCCAACAGCCCGAGAGGGGAAGATCGCTCCTAGGACCCCGCGGGACCACCAGGGACTTTCAGCAAGTCTTGGGGGGGAGGGGGGGGTCAGGCATATCTTGGGGGTCGAGAGGGTGGAGGGTTGAAATTAATTAAATTTGAAGGGTTAGGGTGGGTTTGGTTTTTTTTTTTAAATGTGCCCTTTCTCTCCCCCCCCCCCAAAAAAAACAAAACAATAAGAAAACCACACAAAATCTCATGGGTTTTCCTATCATTTCATCGCCCCCCCCCCCCCCCCCCCCCCCCCGAAATGCAACGAAAAAAAAAATATTGTCTTTAATTCCTATTTCGTTGCAAATGAATGCACATCCCAACTATATATATAGGTGCTGCAGTGAGGACAGAGGGAGACGCTGCAGCTGGAGAAGTCACGAGTGCCCCATTGGAGGAAAAGTGGAACTCTGAGCTACAGATGAACTCAAATAAAGGGCTATGGGTGCACACTGTGCAAAGGGCACAGTGGGTAGCACTAATATTGATATCTGGGGTAACACCTAATGTGTGTGGGTGAGCCTAACCCTGGAAACCCAAACCCAAGCCTAGCTGGTGAAGGCCAGAAGAAGAGGAATGGGGATGTGAGGCACTTCCCTGGTTGGGATCCAGGGGGAGTGAAAAACGCTCGGACCAATGGGTTCAAGCTGTGGAGGGTTTTGTAATGAAGTAACCCTATTTCCCCCCTTTTTCCTTGAGCGGCAAAAGGCATTTAGCCTGGTCCACCTTTTCTACACAGGGAGAGAGATTTTTGAGTGGGACCTTGCTGGGAGGGAATTAGAGTATGAGCCCAGCTTGGATCAGGAGGCCCCCATGACTCGAGGAGAAGGCAGCTCCTGTAAATATCTTTGACCTAACCTGAAGGTATTGTGAGTACACTGCACAGATAGGCAGTCTACTGTTATGTTAATTGATGTTTAGGGTAATAAAAGTTAAGTTGCAAGAATTAAAGCTGGAATCAATGTGCTTTCTGACTCCAGAGAGTGAAGATTTGCTCAGCCATCCTCACACTCATCTAAAATTTCAGTAAATGAAAAAATATAATAAAGTGGAAATATGTAGATAAAATTAAAAAAATAAAATAAATATGAATTACTATCTATAGCTAATAATGTTACACTCGTCGATCACAGACGGCTGCAACCACTGTTGCTCACTTCTTGCCTCACTGCATTGACTCCATTAGGAAGACTTGCAGCCTCCACCAGCTATCACCGGCCTACCCGCCCCTGTTCCCGGGCCTCCCTGGATGGTGTGGACATTGCCAACTGCCATCTTGTCCTAGAAGCTCCTTAGGTGCACACGCGTGCTTCTGGGCCAGTCTTATGCACATCATGGTGGGAACCTTGGGGGCGTCCCCCTCGGATGATGTCATTCTCCATGGACTCTTAAGTCGGCTGGCCCTGTCTGCCTACGACTTGGCAACGAGTTCCCTCATTGCTGAATCCGCTTCGCTCACTACAGACCTTCCATTCCAGCTCCTGCTTCCTTGGCATGAGACGTCTTGGGTACCCGCTCCTCGGGGGCCCTTTCCTCATCTCTGGCTATCCGCTCCTCGGATGGCCTTTTGCCTAGGAATGCTGCCTGCCTCGTTCCCCGGGGTTCCCTCTGGAACCATCCCACTTTCACTGTGAGTACTTTGCTTGTGGACCATTACCGTATTCTCTCTACTGAGGAATCCTCATCGGTGTACCCCACTCTGTGGACTACTACTGTATCATCTCTACTGAGGAACCCTCATTGGTGTACCCTGTTCTGCAGACCATTGCCGTATCATCTCTATTGAGGACCTTCATTGCTCTGCGGATCATTGCTGTATCATCTGTACAGAGGAATCCTCTCTATTGGTTATACCCCACTCCACAGATCCTGTGGCACCTCTGTGTTTGTGTAACTTTCTTGCTACACTCCCCGCTCCATGGGCAGTGTCTCTCTCTCTCTCTCTCTCTCTCTCTCTACTCTCTCTCCAGTACCTGCTGTCCTGCACACCTAGCAGCTGAGACCTCGCCTTCCGACAGTGAGGCTCACGGGGCTCCTCCCTGTGGGTGGTACCATCTCTCACCTCGGCCCAGGGCCCACAAACCCACAAATCCTAACAAATAATACTAAATAAATATTATCAGCTGATTACCAAAAGTCTTTACTGAATAACCATGCCTTCAGGTGTTACTAAATTTTAAATACCTTTCTTCTCCTTCCTGATATCCAGTGTAATTAATTCCATAGAAGGGTGCTAATAACTAGAAACATAGAAACATGATGGCATAAAAAGACCATATGGCCCATCTAGTCTTTTCATCTGCCCAATTCATTTAGTGTTATAATTCCCTTCACTCTATTAGAGATCCCCTGTATTAATCCAATTTCTTTCTTAAATTCAGATTCTGTTTTGTCTCAGCCACCTCCATCTATCCATTACCCTCTCTGTAAAGAAATATTTCTAAGATCACTCCTAAGTCCACCCCCTTTCACTCTCATCCCATGACCCCTTGTTCTAGAGTCTCCTTTCCATTGAAAGAGACTAGCCTCCTTTGCATGGAAATCTTTGATATCTTTAAATGTCTCTGTCAAAACTCCCCTATCTCAACTTTCCTCTTGGATAGGCATGTTAAATCTTGAAGTCTATCCCCACATGCATTAGAA